>NC_064616.1:238381704-238716704 GCF_023898315.1 Schistocerca nitens | reverse complement strand
TATTTTATGTTTTTATGCTCGCAGTTCCCTCTGGTCAAAAGAAACCAGGTCTACATGATTTAAGTGCAGCAGACTCAGGGACTTCATATCCACTGACAACCACACTAATATTCCCACATCCGCTAATTTATGGCGTAAGCAGACTCAGGGACTTCATATCCACTGAGAAATACACCTGAAGTCAAATTTTCCTCTGGTGAGACAGTTTGACAACGGAGGCAGACTCAGGGACCTCGTGTCCACTGACAACCACACATCGCTGCGTTATTGCGTAAGTACCTCCTCAAACTTATATAGTACAAGTCTGGGTCGAGTATTTCTCTATACTGAAAACGTCATATTTTATAGAAAATAGATTCTCCCTTTAAAATACGATATCTCTAATTACATAACTGAAGCAAGGAATAATATTATGTCATATAAACAGGCATGTGAGCTCTGAGCTCATTGAAATGTTTTCTTTAACTCTATTGCCGCAGATTTGTGGCATTTATCTCAAGTCATGAATAATGTGAGGCTCACCACACGGTGGCAAGTTAAATTTCCTACGATTAGTTTGGCCAAAAACAGTGGCAAAGTTTTGATTGTGACCACGAATCATTACAAATATGGCACCACTCAAAAAATATCATTTTAATTTCAAGGCATAAATCCTGTGCCGTGGAACTCTAATTACCTACAATTTTTACATTACTAGTGATGCTGAAGAAGAATCTTTCAACATTTGTTACAATGATGGTTATGTACATTTTGGTTATAAAATATTTAAATAATCCTACAAATAGAAAAGTAATTCCATAGTGATGCTATTATATATAATAAAAGTTACAGAATCATTTAGAAAAAGTCTAGCCAACGGCTTGCCAAATCAATTCATATATATGTACAAAATTTAGTGAATGATTACGTGACTTTGCGTCAGAATTTTTTACACTCTAATTATTAAGTTATACCAAATTTATAATTATCGGTCTGTAATGACTGCCAATATTTCTGATGTCGAACGTAAATGTGTGTGGCATAGCGTCTCAAACGTTTTATATGGAGTCCTCATTGTCTCTGTTTGGAGGTCTCCCTAGTGTTTGTATGAATCTGTGTGGCCATACCTTGGACGGTCACAAAGAACACGAATAAGAATCATCCTACAAAGTACATAATAAAAAAATAGATTTACAAAATACAACACACAAAACCCCTCCATCTGTTCAGTACAAACTGAAAGAAATGGTTTATTCATCAAGGTGACAAGAAATAAATTTATGACATGACAAATTACAATCATGAAATAGAAAACACAAGATAAATATTAAATTGACTTATGCTACACTACTATTTACACATCCATAAAATATGGCAGATACTCTCGCCTCTTGGCGTAAGGGTCATTTCGCTCTGGAAAGAGAAAAGAAATAGTTTAATGCAGAACATAATTATCTAGGTCATAGCTCGGTGTTTTTGTCACAGCCGACTGTTTCTGGAACGTCTTTCTTCTCGCGACCCTTAACGGTAAGCTTGCTACACTGAAAAAATCGTCTACTACACAAAATTACGTCACGTTAAGTGCTTTCGTTTCTGCAATGGAGAAAACTTCCGTTGCGGTCATGTTTCCTGTAAGAAATGCAATAAATTCAACCTTAACAACAATAAGAAGAGAAACAACACTATCATTCTTACCATTCCACAATTTCACAGAGAAAAAAAAATATTCTTGACAGTCATTCATCACATAATTCAACACTTTGCTGTGTATTTGTATCAGAACACCTTTTGTGACTCATAGCCATGTCTTAACTTTGCTGTGACTTGGATTTTAAGTAAATGTGCTCTCTACCTTAACATTACTGTGACTTAAATTTCACGTAAATGTGTATAAGCTATATCTTCCTTCATAGAGTACTATTATGGGTTTCTTCGCTTAGAAGTGTATCTTTCTTATCATCTCTTCTTCTATAAATGTCTGCAAAGTGCTCCCTCATTGTGTCACACTAATCATGAGTGGTCCATAAATCCTAATACGCCTTACCTGGCAAACTAATAAACACGAAAAATCCACATAAATCATCACTCTTCAAACTACTTCATAAATCAGAAGAAATGTCAGTTCGAAGGTTTCCTAATTATACTATTACCCATCAAATATACCTTCTCAATTCAGAGCCACTTTCACATTATATTTTACCGGAAGATAATGTCAACACTTTCTGTTATTTCATGTTATTTCTCCCTAAAAACGTACGTAGTTATTTCTTGCATTTTCCTTCAAATAAGTCACGAAAATTTCATTCTTTCAGTGAACAATCGCAAGATGTCAACAGCTGGTATAATCCTATCGTCAGAAATGTCCTTTGCAAAGTTCTCATTCTCTCAAACAATACAAATAGTTCATAATCATTCATTCTTGGTCTTTCATACAGGATAGATTGACAATAAAGGATTAATAGATAAACAGGTGAGTCAAAGATTATGAAACAGTACTGAAAACTAAAATCGGAAGAATATACTGTAACGGCTGGGGCCCCTATGCTTGCCAAACATGTATTTACTAAAGATCAGTAAACCCCCTAGGGCCTTATTCCTTGAAAATTTTAATGTGTCATAAGTGGTGAAGACCTCGCGATTTATGTGTTCGTATTGTCTCAACTTCCACAGCGTTTGTGTGTGCAATGCGTCGTATACGGAAGGGTCCTTCATACACCAAGAAAAGCTTCCTATTCAAATATTTTCCCTTATGAGATAGTCGATGTGATCTAAGCAATACCGTTTGACCTACCTGTAAATTCTTGACGTTGACTCGTGGATTATGCAGCTTTTTTCTTCTGTCTGCAGCTTTCTTGATGTTCTGTAATGCTATACTTACCACTTCATGGTGTCTTAAACGTCGCTGTGCAGGGAAGGATACTAATTGTTTTATCTTATCTGGTGGTTGTTTATTTTTCAACACAAGCAGTGGGGGCAGGGTAGTGGAATCATTAGGTAGTTCATTAACAATGTTTTGGAAACCAGATAAATGTACGTCCCAGTTCCTATGTTGGCGATGGCAGTACAATCTGCAAAGTTTAGCTAACTTCTTCACGATACGTTCTGATGGGTTACATGATGGCATTAAACGTGATGTAAATACTGGTTTAATTTTCCTGCATCGCAAGGTTTTCAGCCAACTGTTGGAACGGAATTGTGGGCCATTGTCAGAAATCACCTTGTCAACGTGCCCTACTTCCTTCAAGAAAAATCTTGACGAATGCTGTGGAAACTGATTCTGCTGTAGCTTTTCGTAAAGGTGTGTATGAGACAAATTTCGAAGTAAGCTCAACAGCTACGAAAACATATGAATGGCCTTGTCTAGATCTTATTACTGGTCCGAAGATGTCCACGGCAGCCATCTCTTTTAATTTGACTGGGATGATTGGAAATGGTGGTGTTCTGTGTGTCACTGTTGGTGGTTTTCCTTTCTGACATAACTTGCATATTGCCAGGACTTTACGGATTCTCTTTTCCATATTGTAAAAATAACATGTCTCGTAATTTTTGAAAACATTTCTTCGCACCAAAGTGGGCATAACTGAGATGTGTGTACCAAATGAGTTTATTTACAAATTCGTCTGGTATGCATAAAACCCAAGGAGGACTGTCAGGACGTCTGCGTCTGAATAAGACGTTATCACGTATGATATAAAACTGTCTTATAGCAGGATGTGACTTACTCTCCCACTTCCTTTTTATATCCTTCCAAATCGAATACTTTTCTTGTTCACGAGCAATGTCACTTAATGAGGATGAAATGAAATTTTCAAAAGCAACCTTCTGCATGTAGAGTAAGCTGTAATTATTTTCTAGGAAATCTTCCTCGTTACTTTGAACTAAACCAAGAGGTGCTCGTGAAAGCGCATCAGCAATGATGTTTTGTGAACCTGGAATATATATAACAGGGAAGTTAAATTCCTGAAGAAACAAAGCCCAACGTTTTATTTGGCTGACATGAGAAATTGTAACGCCCGATGGTCGTTGTATACTTTTGTGTGCCT
Source organism: Schistocerca nitens (assembly GCF_023898315.1). Taxonomy (NCBI): domain Eukaryota; kingdom Metazoa; phylum Arthropoda; class Insecta; order Orthoptera; family Acrididae; genus Schistocerca; species Schistocerca nitens. The sequence continues at coordinate 238,712,682 of NC_064616.1, read as the reverse complement.
GCCTTCCAGATAGTAACGAAATTTATCAAACGCCCATACTAAGGCTAATGCTTCCAGCTCCGTGACTGAATAGTTGCGCTCTGATTTTGTTAATATTCGACTGGCAAAAGCTATACTTTTCTGAGTAAGAATTCCATTTTCAACAGCTTCTTGGAACAAATGGACACCAAGCCCAGTTCTTGAGCTACCTGTCGAAAGGCAAAAATCAAGGGATAAATCAGGATGTGGCAATATAGGTGCATTCAGTAGTGCAGTTTTCAAATCGTGGTAGTCTGTTTGAGCAACATGATCTCAGTCCCAAACTGTGTTCTTACCTGTTATTTGACATAATCTAGGTGTTGACAAGCTTTGTAGGCTAATAAAACGACGATAAAAATTTTTAGTCCCAAAAATCCTCTTAATTGTCGCTTTTTTGTTGGTAGGGGCATTTCTTTGATTGCATTTAATTTTTCTGGATCAGGAAGAATGCCTTTTGTTGTAACAATGTGGCCAAGAAATTTGATTTGTGTTCTACCGAAGTCCGATTTTTCTAAATTGACTGTAATGCCATGTTCCCGAAATGTTCGTAATAATTCATTTAATACTTGGTTGTGTTTTGTCCATGAATTTTCTGCGATCAGAATGTCGTCAACATAAGTGGTGATCCTGTCTTTTAAGTGTGTCGGTAATATTGTATTCAAACCATGGATAAATGCAGCTGACGAAACATTGAGACCAAATGGCAATTTTCGAAATTGGTAACAGTTTCCAAAACAGAGGAAAGCTGTGTATTTCCTACACCTCGGATTTAATTCTATTTAACAAAAACTACTTCGTAAATCCAAAGATGACATCACCTTCACTCCATGGAATTTTTGCAATAGTTCATCTAGTGTCTGTGGTCTATCGGTTTCAGGTTGGATTACTGTGTTAATTTGTCTGGAATCAAGAACCAGTCTAATGGAATTATCCCTTTTCTTAACCACGTGTAATGGGCTATTATATGAACTCACAGCAAGTTCGATGATTCCCTGCTCTAACATGGATTGTATTTCCTGTTTCACTTTGTCTCTGTATGTCAATGGGATGACGTATGGTGGTAAGAAAAATTTATTATGTTCCTTGACACTGAATTCTTAAAGAAAGTTACGTATTGTTCCTGTCTTGTGAGAAAAAACTTCACAATTTGTTTGTAATATTTCAAATAACTCATCAGTTCCTGCATTAGGATCCACTTCGTCTCGGTAAACTTTCCTTTTGATTAATTGTTCTGTACTAATGGGTTGTTCTGTTTCACAGTAAAACGTAGTGATGTTATCTGTGCAACTATTAGACAAATTCAGTGATTCTTGTGCCTCAAGCGGAAAGAGAAAACGCAGATAATTCACTTCCTCATCCTCCTTTGTTAGCCATCCTTGAAATTTAAGCGTGACTAACATTTGATTTACTCGTAACATGACTTGAGCATTACAAAAGTTTAACTTTGCTTTATATTCACGTAGGAATTCCACACCCAAAATCATTTCTGTTGATAAAAGAGGGACTACTAAGAAATTTGCAGAAAACTCGTGTCCTTGACACCTGAAAACTAAAGAAGTCTGATTGCGTACGTCTACACTCCTTCCTTGAATGATTCCCTTTAATTTGGTCTTTAATAATGGCAAGGTTGGACAAACAGATGCCTGTTCACACTTCTTAAACATTGTCTAAAAATGGTTCAAATGGCTCTGAGCACTATGGGACTCAACTGCTGTGGTCATCAGTCCCCTAGAACTTAGAACTACTTAAACCTAACTAACCTAAGGACATCACACACATCCATGCCCGAGACAGGATTCGAACCTGCGACCGTAGCAGTCGCACGGTTCCGGACTGCGCGCCTAGAACCGCGAGACCACCGCGGCCGGCTAAACATTGTCTCTCTAATTACATTCACAGGGCTGCCAGAATCAAGTACAGCTGAAAGTAGTGTATTTCCAACCGAGATTTTTATAATTGGATGAGCATACATAATTTCGTTGTTATCATTTTCTTGTAATAATGTGTCTCTAATGTCCTCCAATCCAACAAAGTTAACATAATTTGTGTATCGGCTTTCCGCCGCTACAAACGGTTCGTTTGTAGTCCTTGTTGCTAGTCATTGTTGTGCCTGCTTGTATTGCCGCGAATTATTGCTTGGGTTGGGTGGTCTGATTTCTACATTGTCGCCACGCTCTAAATTGGAATTTCTGCGATCCTGCCAATTTTGATTTGTCCCCTCATCATAACGGTTTTGGTTCTCATAATTGTTATGACTATAATTATCACGTGGGCTCGATGCTCTGTATTCTGCATGAGCACCGCGTTCCGAATTGTAATTTGCGTGTCCGCGCCAATTTCAGTTGGCCATACCGCGACCATTCCTTCTAAAATAATTTTCATTTCCATAACGCCTTTGCTCTCATGGTCCGCGATCTCTATTACTGTACTGAAAGTTCCTATGATCATAAAAGTCATTTCTCTGGCGTCTATGATCTGTGTTATACGGTTGATGCCGCATATCACGTCTATCTTCTTCCGCCCTGTACGCGTGAGGTTTGTCCGAGTTCCATACGCGTTTACGGTCACCCCGCGGATTATTATTTTCCCAATACTGATTACTATAATCTCTTTGTTTGTTTTCATAGTTGTCAAATTCTAATTCTTGCAAAATAGCTTGGAATGCCTCCAAGTCATCTTCGCACCTACCTGCCAAAATTATGTGGCGCAATCTGATCGGCCGTTTTGTCAAACAGATACGAATTAATTCCGACTGACTGCACGGATTCGTTAAACATCTGTTCATGCGCATCATGTTTTCAAAATATTGCACTGGAGTTGAAAATTTCGACTGCTCATAACTTTGTATCATAATGATGTAATGTGTTATACGATCTTGTGTAGTCTCTGACCAGTAAGCAGATAAGAACGCGTGATAAAAATCACCATATGAGTGACATTCACGTACTATTGAGCGCATTCTTGTTGCAGGCCCTCCTTCAAGATACCTGCAAATGAATACCAGTTTGTGGCCAATTGGCCATGTTGGTGGTAAAGAATAGTCAGATTGTTGTAACCACTCTCGAGGGTGGATTTCGTGACTAGCATTCCGAAAAACTTTAAATTTCCTAACTGTGAGAAAATGCTTATAGTCAAACTCGTCATTTTTCTTAGCGGATGAGTTTTCTTTTACATCATGACTCACGTTTCCTTCATTACGTCCCGCAAACGTGTCATATTCACGAGAAAAGTGGTCGGCATTTCCATAATTAACGCGCTCATTGTCGTTACCAATTTGGTAATTATTGGATCTACCAGTGACATTGCTGCGATCGATCTTTTCTTCGATGCTGGCAAGCTGTTCCTGTATATTTTTTACGTCACGTTTGTTTTGCTGATTAATTGTCATCTACCCTTGTTTAAAACGTTGCAGAGACTGAAATTCTAAGGTATTCGCGATCGGCACCGGCTGAGTGTCATCTGACCTCGTATCTAACCCGCTACTCAGTTCCGTCACTTTCATGGATAATTCATCTACCTGTTTAGCTACTGTCGTTAATTGAGTTTCTATCTTTGAAACTTCATTGGTGGTCTGTAATTGCAATGACTCAACATTTTTCGCTAATTCCTCTACTTGCAGTTCTTGTTGTGACGTCTGTCGTTTCACTTCAACAATATCAACATTTTGTACGTGATCAAGTCGGGATACAAGATTGTTAATATCTGATTTGAATTCTTCACGTAGCTGACATTTCAACTGACTGGTCATTTCTTCAAATTTACTATTTAAATTGTCATTCACCTCACCCTGAAACAATGTGAGATTCTCGTTAATTTCGTTCTGAAGCGATTTGAAATTCTTTGCATTATTGTTGTTAAATTCAGTGAGTTTACTCTCCTGTCTGTCGTTAAATTCAGTGAGTTTACTCATAAATACAGTGAGTTTACTCTCCTGTCTGTCATTAAATTCAGTGAGTTTACTCAGTAATAATTGTAAAACATCATTACTGGGGGCAGGGAGTACAACGTTACTCTTCTCTGTTAAAGCAGAAGCAGTACCCGCATTGCCACTAACAGAAGGAAAGGCAAAATTACTCTGCTCTATCGGAGTGGCAACCAGACCTGAATTTCCACCGAAAGTGGGGAAAACAAAATTACTCTGCACTTTTGAGGCGGAAGCAACGCTGGAATTTCTCATAACGAGTTTGGTTTGCGTCACTGTATTGTCATGTCCTAAGTTGCGTGCAGCACACAGTTGTTCATCACGCATTGTTGGCAAATAATGGTCTACATTCCGATTCTCCGTTGTATTGTTCGAAAATTCCCGGATCTCAATATAATTTTCTACTCTCTGTTCCGAATTTTCGGAAACTGCGTTTGAAACCGCTCCTACATTCATGTTCGCAACCGTATCTACGTTCGCGTTTGTAGTAGCATCTGCATTATTTTCCATTTTCTTTTGTGCTCTCGTCCTCATTGTCGCAATACGAACGAAAACATGTCACTAAAATACACCGCAATCCTAAAAATTCCACTGTTCAATTAACTATTACTCAATGCACCAATAATTCAAAAACAAAACTGCTGAAATAAAATTATGTGTTGACACAAAGCAGTGCGCAAGACATCAAAATGCTGTGCTTCCACTAATGATTACTGTTGCGTAATCTTGCAGTGGCAGTAGCAAGACGAAGCATATCTAACTACGATTCATCCAAAAAAAAAAAAAAAACGTATCCTCGTAGGCATGTCGCCAGGTGAAAGTCGCGAGCTCTATATGTTCTTATCTCGTGTTTTCTACTGAAAATCTCGTGCTTGTACTCTTGTTAACTTTACTATTATAGAGATCGCCTAAACTCTATTTTTTTTTATTATTGGTCCTGTGCGCAACAAATAACTTACTTGATCTTTTTGCTGCCACTGTTTGATCTGCTGCATTCCATTATTTAACAAAAACATAAAAAACCTACTATTCACGCTGAGTGCAATGCATGTTCTGTATGGCGGCTCCTGCTGTTGCTGCGGCTGCTGCTAGTTACTACAGCTACATATAATTCAAGAGAAAGGGTTTGGTCAAATCTAAACTCAATAAATGATAACCCAAACAAAAAACCATATTCTGAAAGCGATTCTTTCTCATTCAATTAACAAAACGCTAGAAGCTCTTTGAACAATCGCTTCGTTTGTAAATCTGCCTCCAGTGGCATTAAAGCAATATTACAAATTAATCAAACTTTTGAGACAGACTGAAATACTTCTTAATTGGATACCTAGTGAAACAATTCCCTGACAATTACAAAAGAAATCAATGACAAAATCTAACAATGGTTTCCCTTAAGAATTCAACTCCTATCATTATCAAAATGACCGTCTGCTGCTACGCATATACACAAACCCTTTTCTTTAAATTAATAAGCGTGCTGCAAATTATAAAAAATATCAACTAAATACCAAATACTGTGTCACTGCCGGCGGACACGGCAGTACGGCAGCTCGGCGACGACCCCTCGCCCAACACACGTGCGCACCAGAGCAGGCGGGCTCCTGCGCTGGCTTCAAAACTGCCACTAGTTAATCCGTGCGCTGCGAAGCGCGACAACAGTATCTTAGATTCCAGAGCTTGTGTATGCTCGCTGTAGTCAACCTTTACATCCTAAGAGAGTATTGCCAACTCTCACCTTCTATTGCCATCCACCGTAAAGAGTCTGGTAGGCATTTTCTCTGTGCCATACTACACCGTCTGTGACTGCGTACTGACGTACGCAGCAGATCAGAGTGTCTGGAGGTATGACTTGGATGTTTAGCTAGAAAGCTCTGTATGAGTGGTGTATTACAACCACTACACAATCTGTCTCCAAATTGGCTGAGATCTGTGCTCAAGATTGAGAGAAAGTGAACTCGTTATAGATCAGTTGGAATAAATTAAAGCAACATACCGTTATTTTCCCGTCCTGTGTCTTATTCACGATATAAACGTACAAAATGTCAACCATACGTCCGTACAATCCCGTTCTCCACGGAAGATGGCATCCTGGACAACGGAAAATCGTGCCAAAGATGACGTAACGCCATCTAGCAAACGAGGCGATGTTTACCGGGTAGTCCCACATCCACAATCGCTGTGAACACAGTCACAGACGGTGCACTATGGCACAGAGAAGATGCTTACCAGACTGTCTGCGGTGGTCGGCCATAGAAAGAACGGAAGCAGGACAGTCGCAAACTGATGTGTGAATCGTTCTGTTGTTTCTCGGACGTGCCGACAATTTATAGAGACCGAACCTGTATCCCGAAGACCAGGGCAGGACTGACCGCGTGTGACTTCAGAAGAGAGGACCGTCATTTGGCTTTAAGGGCACGACAGTAACGCCTTAGTACTGCACAGTAACTGGCATGTGAGCTCGCAGCATCCGCTGGAGGTACTGTATGGAGTCAAACGGTGTGCAGAAGGCTTCGGCAAAGAGGCCTTTATAGTCGGAGATCTGCTGTATGTCTACCTCTGACGCGTCTTCACAGAAGAGAACGTCTAGGATGGAGTAATGAACACGCCAAATGGGCGGTCGAAGAATGGGCCAATGTTGTTCTCACAGATATATCTCAATTTAGCCTGGGGAGTGGTTTTCGATGGCTTTGCATCTGGAGGGAACGCGAAACAGTTGCGGGGCCCAAACAATGTGGAAAGAGACCGATATCGAAGAGGATCCCTAATGGCGTTGGCAGGGATTATGTTTACCTCTCTAACCCCTATTCATGAAATTGTACGGGTGAATAGGCAAGGTTTAACTGCTGTCAGGTATCGTGACGTGATCTTGGGACCTCATTTGCTGTTGATGCGAGGTACTGTTGGCCCAGACGTCGTATTGATAGACGATAATACTCGACCTTACAGAGGACGGGTGGTTGAGGTTTTCTTGGGAACGGAAGATATTGCACGCATGGCTCGGCCTGCTCGCTCTCCCGATTTGAATCCCACAGAGCATATCTGGGATGTAGTGGGGAGACGGCTTGTATCACGCCAGCATCCACCGACCACTCACCAAGACTGTGAGCAGCTCTGCAGGAAGAATGGTCGTTATTGCCTCAACATGAGTCTGATGGCAGCATCCACAGCATGCCCTTTCGTTGACAGGCTCACGTTAACTAGTTGTCTAAATGTGTGTCCAAATCCGTTAAGTTGGAAAACACGAGAACATTTTTGTCTACCGTTATACATGTTGTAGTTGTTTACGTACTGAATTATTTGCGTTATTTTTTTACTTTACCGTCATCTGTTTATACTGTTAGGTGGCGAAATAAAAGCAAGCTTGCAAAATTTCCATTTGTTGCTTTAATTTTGGACACCAGTGTATATATACAGAGGGAGGAAGAGACATGGCGTTACAGATAAAGGTGGGAAACAAAAATCATTATGCAGATGATGTAACAGGTCGAGGGGAGTAGTGACGAGTAAATATAAGAGGGGTAGTGACAGCACCTTTGCATTACTAGTGGAACGATGGTGCATTCTGAAGAGACGGGATGAAATTACCATACTCCCATTAGTTCTACGTGAGTGTGTGAGAGAGAACGGTATTATTATTTTATTGTGAATGCTCTGGCATTTTGCAACCCAAATACATTTTAGTTGCAAGCAATATATCTTGGAATCGTAAAAAACAGTTAGATGCAGTGTAAAGTTGTATCATTTTAGAATCGAGACACATTGATTGCATATCGGTATTGCTATAGGCGAACCATGAGAAGTTTGCTGATGAAGTATAAAAAAGGACTCTATAGGCAACGTGGGTAACACAAGTTTCTGCTACAGGTTTCAGATTAGCTCCTAATACAACTGCTTGATGTTTGCTAATTTTTAACCCCACTTATCGTACATTTACTCTTTTTGTCGAAAGTTCCTCCGGCTGTTTCAGTTGTGCTTTCGAAACATATATAATGGCGTGTTTTCGTGGTGAGTGAAAGCGTGTTTGGTAAGGATGGTCTAAGGCGCCGTCGGCGTGGATACTGCTTTGTATCCCAGCGCTACAGCGCTGTGGAGAGAGAGTGTAAACTTAATCGTCAGGGTCGTCACGATAGCTACATCTGTCTGCTTGTGAGCTCCAGCGTTATTATAATTTAAATAAACAACTACTTCCTTGCTGTAAAGTGGACAGGGTATCATTAAAATGAAGTACCTCTTTAATATGCCGTCATGTATACAGAAAATGAAGCCGCATCCACCCTACCATTGGCCTTGGAGTATTCACATAAATGAGTGTAATTACAACCACACTTACAGGTTATCACCGAAAGAACCGTCATCTCGACTCTTTACTCATATGTTTTCGATATCAATATGGATAATCGTCTGTGTTGGACGTGTGCAAAATATAACTATCTGTCTACAATATTAATTAGGGACTCTGTTATGCAAATTCGTGCCGTTGATGCGAGCTCGTATAAAAAAAAATATTCTGAGTCGTTTACTAGTTAGCACACTGGACTCGCGTCGGGAAGTTGACAGTTCAAACTTGCGTCCGGCCATCCTGATTTAAGTTTTCCGTGGTTTCCCAAAATCGCTTAAGGCAAATGCCGGGATAGTTCCTTCGAAAGGGCAGAGTCGCTTGCCTTTTCCATCCTTATCCAATCCTAGCTTGTGCTCCGTCTCTAAGCACCTCGTTATGGTACATAAATGGGGATTTCTCGATTTGCTGTGGGATTTTGGAACGTATACTGTGTTCGAACACCATGAAGTACCTCGAAGAAAACGATTTATTGACACATAGTCAGCACGGATTCAGAAAATATAGTTCTTGTGAAACACAACTAGCTCTTTATATTCATGAAGTAATGAGTGATATCGACAGGGGATGTCAAATTGATTCCATATTTTCAGATTTCCAGAAGGCTTTCGATACCGTTCCTCACAAGCGTCTTCAAGCCAAATTGCGTGCCTAAGGAGTATTGCCTCAGTTGTGCGACTGGATTCGTGATTTGCTCTCAGAAAGGTCACAGTTCGTAGTAATAGACGGAGAGTCATCGAGTAAAACAGAAGTAATATCCGGCGTTCCCCAAGGAAGTGTTATAGGCCCTCTAATGTTCTGATCTATATTAACGACATAGGAGACAATCTGACTAGACGTCGTAGATTGTTTGCTGATGATGCTGTCGTTTACATTCTTGTAAAATTATCAGATGACCAAAACAAATTGTAAAATGATTTAAATACGATATCTGTATGGTGCGAAAAGTGGAAATTGATCCTGAATAAAGAAAAATGTGAAGTTATTCACATGAGTACTAAAAGAAATCCGCTACATTTCGATTACGCGATAAGTCACACAAACCTGTAGGCTGCAAATTCAACTAAATACTTAGGGACTGCAATTATATATAACTTAAATTGGAATGATCACATAGATAATGATGTGGGTAGAGCAAACCAAAGACTGCGATTAACTGGCAGAACACTTAAAAGGTGCAACAAGTCTACTAAAGGGACTGCTTACACCACGCTTGTCCGCCCTATTCTGGCGTACTGCTGTGCGGTGTGGGGTCCGCATCAGGTGGGACTGACGGATGACGTTGAAAAAGTTCAAAGAAGGGCAGCTCGTTTTCAATTATCACGAAATAGGGGAGATAGTGCCACAGACATGATACTTGAAGTGGAGTGGCGATCATAAAAACAAAGACAGTTTTCGTTGCGACGGGCTCTTCTAATGAAATTTCAATTACTGGTTTTCTCCTCCAATTGCGAAAACATTCTCCTACACAGGGAGAAATGATCATCACGATAAAATAAGAGAAATAAGGGTTCCTACAGAAAAATGTAAGTGCTTGTTCTTCCCGCCCGCCGTTCGCGAGTGGAACGGTAGAGAGACAGCTTGAAGGTGGTTCATTGAACCCTCTTCCAGGCACTTTATTTGAATAGCAGAGTGATTACGTAGATGTAGATGCAGATGTAAATGTAGATGTAGACGAAAACGAGAGCATCATCACATCGACGTGACGCGATGGAGCTCATGATGCGACGTGGTGACGCTACGTCGTGGCGCGATGTTGACACACACAATTCTGGTAATAGGGTAAAATTGTGGAAAAATGAGAAAATTACGTATCTGTCCGGGTGTGCCGTCTGCTGGTGTCTTCAAATATTAATTTGTTATTAGCAAGTAGACCTCTAGTGACGTGATTTGTTATTAACAAACTTACCCAGCCTACAACCTATAGTGCCCACCCAGCTGTCCCAGTTGTAAAAGATGGAGCTGGGAACGTGTTTCTGGGAGCATCATGACGTAAGGAACAGAGGGGTCAATCTTGTGTGATGGAAAACAAAATAAAATTGGTAAACCATATGAAAACAAAGAATTCCGAGCGCTCTTACATTTCTGACTAGGTTTGGTGTCTGGTGGTGCTATGTACTACAAAACTGTTATTAACTGAAACGTAAAGTGACGTGATTTTTTGTTAACATATGGACTCAACCTTCCCCCTTTGCTACCCACCTCTAGAATGCTTACCTCAGTTATAAAATAGAAAAACCCATTACAAATACTAAAACTGAGGAAGACATTGAAAAATACGTAGAATTGAATGTACTTACATATCGAGCTGGGTGTGGTCTGTGCCGGTGTTACTTAATATTGTTATTAACAAATAGACACATTTCGCCGGACAGTGTGGCCAAGCGGTTCTAGGCGCTTCAGTGTGGAACCGTGCAACCGCTATGGTCGCAGGTTCGAATCCTGCCTCGGGCATGGATGTGTGTGATGTCCTTAGGTTAGTTAGCTTTAAGTAGTTCTATGTTCTAGGGGACTGATGACCACAGATGTTAAGTCCCTTAGTGCTCAGAGCCATTTGAACCATTTTTAGACACATCCGCTCCTTATGCTGTTCAGCTCCATAGTAACGCCTGCCACAAAAGTTTACTAGTTATAAAAAATGAAGGTGTAGAGGGGTTGCATGATTCTCATTGGCCCAGAGGGGCGGTAGGTGAGGGTAGGAGGACAGGGGGTTGTCGCCACTTTTGTGACGTCTGACGACTATATGTTTACGTCCTTACCTTGAATATAAATAGTACAATTGCCTGGGTGAGTTCCCTGTGTGACCGCGATCAATTCCAGGTGATTTTCCGGGGGATATGGAATAGGGGAAGCGAAGAGACCAAGTGGATAACCTGACACCGGATGTGTAACATGACACTGGATGTGATAATATCGTTATCTTGGCCTGAGCGCTCGCTGGTATCCTACTTACGTTTTGCAAGTTATCTTTCTGTATACATCCAGTATTTATGTACAGAGTATTGCACAACTCCTATTGCAGGCTTCTAGGTATTATAGAGGTACTTAGTACATAAAAATTTGATAAAGAACCCATATAAGTTTGAAGATAGGATCACTTTTACTGAACGCACCCAGAGGTGGAGTGAGCTCGGATTTGTGTCACCTACATGAGTCTATGATATGGGGAATTTTTCGAGCACCAGCCGTCGGGTTCTCTTCTACGTAACGAAGTACTTCCTCTTCAAAGTCAAGACTGCGACGCTTCTGTGGAGCACCACGGCGAACCCTACCAGCTACAGAAGTGCTAATTTCTCGCGGCCGTTGTTATAGACGGAGGAAAACAATATGTGTTGTCATAATTGTCATACAAACTGACGACGATTGGTTGATTTGGGAGAGGGGAAACAACCGCGAGGTCGAAGGTTTGAACCGTCTTCCTCCCAAATGCGTGTCCAGTGTGCTAGCTACAGTGCTACTTCGCTCTGAGATTGACGTCGGCGCCCTTTTCTGAGTTTATGTGGCAATGCAAACTGGGAGATGTGAAACCGATCCGATCTTCAAAGTTATTTGACACCGCCTGACAAAAAAAGTAAAGCACCCATTAGGAGAGGAGGAAACGAAGTGAAACTTCACTGGCTGAGAAAGTACGCGATGCCGGCCGCGGTGGTCTCGCGGTTCTAGGCGCGCAGTACGGAACCGTGCGACTGCTACGGTCGCAGGTTCGAATCCTGCCTCGGGCATGGATGTGTGTGATGTCCTTAGGTTAGTTAGGTTTAAGTAGTTATAAGTTCTAGGGGACTGATAACCACAGCAGTTGAGTCCCAGAGTGCTCAGAGCCATTTTTTTGAAACTACGTGATGATGTTCCAGTGATTACGAAGTCGTGACAAATTTAGAAATAACTCTGCAGGATGAGGCCATCTATAAGTATGACGTTGCACCCTTCTCTGGCTAGGATAAATTCACTGATTAGTTCGCGAACGTTGTCATAAAGCCTTTGTATCCTCCTTGAGGCAAACTGTCCCACAGCTGTTACAACTAGTCTTTGATATCCTCGATAATGAAACTGAGACGAAGTAGATGCCCGAGCGGGTTCCACGCATGCTCTGTCCGGGACAAATCTGGGAGTGTTTTGTCCAGAGGGGCACCTCAACGCAACTCAGGCAATTCCTACAGACACGAACCTTGTGTGGACGAGAATCGTCCAATTTAAAAAGGCTCTCACGATACTGTCGCATGAAAGGTAATAAATGTGGACGCAGGATATGTGAGATGTACCGTTGTGCCACCATAGATCCCTCAATAAATACTAGCTATGTCTTGAAGTCATACCTGATGAGTCCCAAAACCATAACGCCAGGAATAACACCGCCGTTCCTCTCCAAGGTATTGGACGAATAGGACCTCTTTCCAGGTGCCACTGTACTCGACAATGCTGGTCGTCCGGTGTAGTGCAGAACCGCAATTCTTGGCTGGACACAGTGCGACGCCAGTCATCCGTAATCCATGCTTCCTGGTCGCGGCACCACGGTACCACTGACATTGTGTTCAAGGTAGCCTTAACAATGTGCGGCAATTCTCAAGTCCAATTACTTCTAGTCTCCGACCAGTGACACGGTATGACACGGAATGTTGTAGCGGATCTATTACTTGTCCTAGAATGGCAGGTGCAGATGTGTCTGTGTTACTGTGTTCCTGGTGCAAAATACGGCGATTCTGCGTGGTAGTGTCAGACTTCGTCAAGCTTTAACTAAACGACGAGGATGCTTGCCCTCACATTCCCATGCAGTCACCAATCTGGTCACTCTCACATTGGAATGCCTCACAAATCTGGATATTGCACGATTCGGTCAGCCAGCCAAATCGATACCCGCGATGAGGCCACTTTCAGTTGCCGACGGATTATATAATAACGCTGTCTTACAAGAGTATGCGGCTTTTCCGTGTCCTCCACAGTAACCTCTCAAAATATGACGCTGTTCACGCCACTTTGATAGGCTACCAAGCCTCTAACAACACTAAACACGAAGAATACTTATGCACACTTCAAATAGTTCTATATGTCACTGAAAACCGCAACTCTAAGCTTTTGCATACCTACCGACAGAGTGTACGTTGACGTAGTTACAATGAGATCCGACCATGAATCCTGGGTTGTTCACTTTGTTTGTCAATCCGCGCTTACCTTAACGGTACATTTTCAGATATGTGTTCCTCATCAAAATACTATATACAAGACACTTCTACAATCCCTGGAGCCGCATATAATGGTCTCGTATCTTAGCATGTTTCGTGCTTTTTATGTGAGACGGGAAAACAGTACCGAGATCAACATCCACATAAACTGCGGAAAATAATGAACAGACGATGTAGAACAGAAGACGAACACACTTAAACCCGCAGTCGGATTCCACCACTTCTCAAATCGTCTTTTGTCCACAACGAAAGCGCCGTTGCACTAACCTGTCTGAGTAGGTACAAGATTTTGTTGATCGCAAAACATAGTGTCTCGTAGTAAAACTCAGGAAAAGAAGAGGAAAATTAGAACATTATGGAAACAGCATGTTATTAATTACCATTAGGTGCTACACAGGTCTTCGATTGAGTAATTTGTAGCGCGACAATTTTTCTAGTAATATGTGAGGCATATTCAATGATTTAAGTGTCATGACTCTCTCCACTGTATCGAATTACGTACCAGTCGACTACTCACAGACAATAAAAGTAATTAATATTTTGCATTTCTATTCATATTCAACTTTTTATATCGCCCAGAACCTTTATTAAGGATTAACTTACTTTTATTCATTTGTTCTGATAGGTTTTGTGACCTTGGCTATGCCTGACAACTATATTCCAAGATTAGGTGTGTGGAAAGTGAACGCTGTTCCCGAATTCCAGTCACATCTGTTGTGTCTTGTCCTTGATACTAACGCCTTGTCAACTACAGACTGCAAATGCTTAACGTATTTCTTTAGGAAACAGAGCTGACGCACTGATATTAATATTTCCATAGGTGCCAAGCATCAAATAAAAGTGGGCACTACTCAATAGCTAGTGCATTAAATGTATTCGCAATTGAGAATAATGGCAACCATCAGCTGTAGAATGGAATGACGACAATGAAAATTCGTGCCGGACCGGGACTCGAACCCGGATTTCCCGCTTATCGTGAGCATGCATGAACGTCCAAAGGAACTTTGCATCGTAATCAGAATAACACAGGCGCTACAATATCGCAATAGCTAGTGACTGTACGGAAACTCTTTGAGGTCTGGCGGAGTTTTATTCAGTGAATTTCGGTATGTGAAACTGGAATGTCGTATGACATGGTTCGCTGGGATAGCCCACGAGGTGGGTTCAGCCGCCTGTCGGAAAGGGTGTTCTTCATCTGTGCGCCTTGGGCCATTTCCTTGTGGATATGCGAGAGATGTGTCGTATGTGTAACTGTAGAGTTCAGGTAAGCCTAAGGGATGTGTGTATTGCTAAGCGTGGAAGCGGTGTAATAAATATGACTGAAGATAGTGCGCAGAATCGCAATTTGGGGGAGGGAGGGGGGGAGGCCTTGATGCTCGATATGTTTGAGCTAGGAACATGGACTCAACAGTGTTTGATTTATCCCCGCCCAGCGGTCATTTGTATAGCCATTATAACATCTGACTTACTTTAGCTATGTTAGAGTATATTAAGAAAAGTTTAGAACGTCGAATCGGAGCGGGCGACCAGGAAAATTGTGCGAATCGATTAATTCCTTTTGCAGAAGATTTTAATTGCGCTGAATTAATGCTCAGATAATGGCACCATTTGTATGTGCACCGCTCGGATTACACAATGAAGTGCCAAAGAAACTAGCATAGGAATCCGTATTCAAATACAGAAATATGTAATCAGGCAGAATACGGCCCTGCGGTCGGCAACGTCTATATAAGACAACAGGTGTCTGGTGCATCTGTTACATCGCTTACTGCTGCTACAACGGCAGGTTATCAAGATTTAACTGAGTTTGAACGACGTGTTACGGCTGGCGCACGAACGATGGGACACAGCATCTCCGAGGTAGCGATGAAGTAGGGATTTTCCCGTACGACCATTTCACGAGTCTACCGCGAATATCAGGAATTCAGTGAAACAACAAATCTCCGACATCGCTGCGGCCGGAAAAAGATCCTGCAAGAACGGGACCAACGACAACTGAAGAGAATCATTCTAAGTGACATAAGTGCAACCCATCCGAAAATTGCTGCTGAATAAAATGCAGGGTGTGTAGGCCCCAGGATGCCGTAAAATTAAGATTTACGAAAAAAATTAAACACCGAACTACCAAAGAGCTGGCCAAGACGTTAATTTTGAATGCACGGTAAGGCGCAAATAAATTAAAGAAAAAACATTCAATTTCTGTACAGTTTTTTTGCTTATTACTCTTACACTCTCTCGTGGGTAGAAGGACGATGAAGATGTGCGATTTCAGATATGAAGTATTGGGAGCTCTATGTATCATATATGTGTGTGAATAATATTATATTGAACAACAGTATCAAGTATTTCTTTATTTTTTTAAGTGAAGAGAAAAATATATAAGGAGGATTGTCTCGACTACGACAAGCGACGGTGTTTTCGGAGGCCGCCGCCTGCAGCTACAATTAAAATGTAAGCGAAGTCCGACGGCCAAAAGATACAAATAAGCATAGAACATTTTAATAACGCAATCGCATTATATTCTACAAAAATGTGTCTTCATGCGCATAGTCAACAATATTTAAGTGTCAGCGTGCGAACTATTGAACAAAACGTAATTGATATGATGACTCACTTCATGAAATGCTGCATAGAGCTTTGGAGTTTAATCGAGGACTGGTGATCAGGAACTTTTCACCCCACACCCCACTCTCCCCCTTCCCTGTCAAATACTGGAACAAAAATTTCATCCACCACCAGGTTTCGAATCAGCTTATTTCCGAGTCGAAAGACAGCGGAGAGGAGTGCACCAGCGACCTTGGCTAAGGAAGTGGGTAATTGGCATAATCAACTGTGAGAGTGTACTGGTCCTCGATAGTCTGCCATTCTTCCCCTCCTGATAACACATGGGCGACCAAATAAAATCTTTTGTAACGTGTTAAATATCGTGAATATTTACTACCGATCATACGTTTGTAGCAGACATGTGCCACTCTCAGTAAATTATCTGCTCTCTTCAGTATGAGCAATCTTAGTACGCCTCGAATCTGCTCGGAATCAAGCACACCTTCAATTTGCCGCAGAAATTTACTGTGAACATTGAGAGCGATTTGTCGGGAGAACTGGGAGGGTTCGTGCCTCGGTAGAAAATGTCGAATAAAGCTGCCATTAATGTTTGATATGCTTTAGTTTTAGAGAAACCGACATGCAACAGCAAAAAAAGACGAAAAAAAGAAGAGAGAGAGAGAGAGAGAGAGAGAAAGAGAGAGCAGGGGAGAGGGCGAGTAAAGTCATCGTATAATGTCGTCTTCCCTCTTTTTTTTACACTGTCGTTAGTTTTCATCTATTTTGCCAGCTTCGAGACGTGAGGTTTCAATCCTAACCATGTTACAGATTATGATGAAATTTATTTACAAGATTACAAGACTTTTTAATTTGTACGACGTAATCGTTGTATCGTTTGATTTCACATGAGCGTAGTATGTATTCAGTATCGACACCTTAAAAACTCATGGCCGTGGCCAACGCGTAGCTTAAACCCACGACCCTTGCTTCATAGGCAGGAATGCTGTTCTGAACCACGGAGACTAACTGAATGCAATCTCTACATTACATACTCCCGCACTAAGTAGCCTCCTCCACCACTCAGAAAGAACTTCGTACAAATGGACTTCTATAAACAAAATATCGCTTACGGTGTTATTTTCGGAAACCTACGTGAGCAACACAGTTAATAGGTGTCAACCTCCAGAAAAAAATATTAAGTAGTCGTATACCTTAGCAAACCCTGGTTATACGGACTCGTTAAACAAAGAAAGTAAGGGTGCCAACAGTTGTGCTTGGGAGGAACTGCTATTCTTGAACCGGCAGAAGTGTCTAGAACGTGATCCTGTTTTATCACTGCTCTGATATCGGCTCGTTATAGCTCAATGGCACTCCCGGTTTTCTAAAATTTTTCACGGAGCAGGTGTCGGAGGGACGACGAGAACGATCAATACCTTCCATATGGGTGGGACGAGTCACAGCGCCTGGCCTCGGCCGGTGGGGTGAGCGTGGGTGGAACGGGTTTCTGTCTCCATGGTTACGGCCGGAGCGGACGGCTACTGAGGGCGCGGCAGCCTGCGAAGGGGTGGAGTCCGCAGCCAGCAGCAGCCGCGGCCAGACGCCTTGCTCGCGCCGCTCTTCAGGTAAGCCACACCCGCAGCCCAGAAGTCTGCCCGACAGAACGCACTTCTCACATTCAATTCTAATTCATCTTTGCGTCGCTTCAGGTCGTTTATTTCGTGGAAATATAGTTGCTAAAGATTTTAGGTAGACTTTCTATTTGGTGCATAAAATTAGGCTGACTTCTAGCTTGCAGCAGAAAACCGTGATACGGTCTTTGTTTACCGTAGAAGCAAGAAGCAAATTCGACTGAACTTGTAGCACTTATGACTTGACAGACACTTTAGCAATGTATTGCAACTCTTTAAAGCTAAAAGAAAATTGTCAGCAAGGAAATCATATTGAATGGGTGATGTCTTCACTTTCGTTATACAAAAAGTACCTCAAAAATATTTTTGGGTAGTTTTTCACTTCGAAGTCTTAATCGAACCGTCACAGCGGGAAAGTGACCAATTCGCTGATTTATTAAGGTCACGAAAGAGCTATTTATCTAAACAGCTACATGATTTTTTGTAAATAATTCGCCATTTGCTTGACCGACGGTTTCCTAGTTGAGGAAAATGCTGTCTTTCTTATAACAAATAACATATATTTACAAACTGCGCTGTCTTATGACGTGAATGTCGTAGGTTGGAGTCTCTCCTTGCCCTAACTGTGAGTTTTTGGGGGTTTTAAAATTGCCACTACTGGATGAGTCATTCAGACTGACAGAAAGTAATCGCGGAAATGATTTGAGGTACATTTAAACAACGAATATGACATTATACAAGTAAATAATCAAGATTATAAGGTAATGAATACTGTTTATGATAAGTGTATCAAAAGGTGTGCTGTCTGCATGGCCAAGTTGCGAAAAGTCGGTTTAAGTTTAGAAGCTACTACGTGAAAATAAAAAAGAGAGCAGCCAAAGCCATTTGACTTGCCGTGTATCAAAATGTGTCATCTTAGAAAAATTTTTGAGTTTACGACTTGAAAACTTTCAGATTATATTTCTGTTGAACGTTCCTCTTGTTTGTGCTGTTAAGTAATTTATGCAAAATGAGCTGTAAATTCTCAAAATTAATCATTTTCATTCATAGTGTAATGCTCTTCACACCAGGTACACAGTGTCAGGAGCTTCCTTGTCGCATAGGATTATGACTAGAGTGATATATAGAAAAATAAGGTCGCTGTTAGAGATTTTTTTCATTTCTTGTAAAAGTAACTCTCTTCCAGAAGAAATGCAAACAGTAAACACTTCATATAATAAATCCTTGTTTAAGGCAAAAAAAGAAAACAATATATCTGTTCTCACTCTGCTTCTTAACAATTGCAAACGGCTAACACTTCATATACTAATTACTGGCCGCGCGGTTTAGGACGCCATGTCGCGGATTGCGCGGCCCCTCCCGCCGGAATTTCGAATCCTCCCTCGGGCATGGGTGTGTATGTTCTTCTTAGCATAAGTTAGTTTAAGTAGTGTCTAAGTCTAGGGGCCGATGACCTCAGCAGTTTGGTCCCTTAGGAATTCACGGATATTTGAACATTGATTACTGATTTGAGTACAAAAAAAGTGATTTGTTACTTATGGGACTCACTGCTGAAGCCAGCGATAGTGAGAACGATTTCATCAATTAAACATTTTAATTACTGTGAATACTGAGTACAGGAAATAATTATTGTTGTTCATACTAGTTCGCATTCTGTTAGCTCAGTTTATATTCCATGGCAGCGTAACACATGATGCGTTAAAGTTTTTCCTAGTTACTATTAGGTTCTCACTAAAACCGAAATGGATTTTAGGGTGCATAACATGTAGATATAGATTCACATAACAGATTGCTGTTGATATGGTGTAAAATGAACTTCCAAATAAACAAACAGGACGCAAGATAGATCGGAAGTTAAGGAGAACAATTTGTGAAATCTCAGACGCTGTAAGCTATCGTTAAGTCAACAGTTTGAAGATTCTTGTGTAGAATCAGCAAAGAACTTAGGTTTCATTCTATCTAATTTCGGGTATATCGAAGTTTTTCAGTTAAAGACTTGCAGATAAATGTTGCTGGTATAATCTATCTGATCTAAAGTATTATTTGTAAACGTGATGGAATGTGTCCGCCCATCGCTTTTGTAACAGCTTCAACTCTGCTGAGGACACTTTTCCGTGAAGCGATTGCAGGGAATGGCAGCCTTTTCTTCCGCAAGGTCCAAAACTAGAGAAGGTAGTGATGCCGGGCAATGGGACCTGGAGCAAAGTCAACGTTTTAACTCATTCCATTGGAGTTCCATTGACTTCAAATCGGAACTCTGGGCAGCACTGTCCATTTCAGGAAGGTGGTTGTCCACAAACCATCGCCTCACAGATGCTGCTTTATGACAGGGTGGATTGTCACGCTGACACCAATAATCATCGTCTGGGAACGGTTCCAATATCATACGCAGTACGCATTGCTGTTAAATGTGCTCATATCCTTCCGCATTTACGGTTTTCTTAGGCCCAATTAGGAGACCAATCCCATAACCACGAAAAACATCCCCACACCGTAACACCACAATCTCCGTACTTCACTGATCGCACTACACATGCTGGCAGGTAACTTTCTGTGGACATTCGCGAACTCAAACCCTCTCATCGGATTGTCACATACAGCGTGATTCATGACATCAATTACTGATTTCCCGCCATACTCCCGCTGATTGCATGCGTTTTTTATAACTACCTTCCATAATGCTTAACGATCACTTGCGCCATTGCATTAGGTCTGCTTAACTTGGTTTAGTTGTGGTTGTTCCTTCACGTTTATACTTCACAGACAATCCACTTGGACAGGTTTAACAGGGATCAAATGTCCCTGATCGATTTGTTACTCAGGTGACATTCAATGAGTAGTCGATGTTCGAAGTCACTGAGCTCTCCAGACCAATCCTTTCTGCTGTCAGTGCTTTTCAACTGACAATAAAATACTCCCCGCCTCCTTTTACACTCTAAGACAAAAAACGACAGCCCATGAAGGAATTATCCGAGTGGGACGGGAATCAGCAGGGTTTGCCAAGTATGAAGACCAGCAGAAGAAACTCTCGCCGTGTTAGCTTGCTGAAATGTAAGCCCAGGATCACTTGCCATGACGGGCATCTAAACGGGGCGTAGAAAACCGTCTAGATCCTGGGCATACTATTCAGCAAGCTAATGCCCACCCACAGACGGCGAGAGGTTCTGCTGCCTGTCTTCATGCTTGCCAAACCTTACCAATGCCAGCAAGGACGCCAGATCTCTACACAGTTAAGAAAGTTGGGGGCATAACGAGCAAGGCCTTCCAACCAGTTCGGAATTTTGGCGCCGTAACGCACCAATTGGACATAATATGAGACGATATCCATCAGGAGGGCATCCAGCAGTTCTGTCAGTTAATGCCAATACGAATAACTGCTTGCATAAGGCCCAGATGTGGACCAACACATTACTGATTTGCTCAGTTTCTGAAGTTCTTCCTCTTGAATAAATCGTCCAACTTTTTTGAAATAGTAATCATTTGTTTGTCTGTACGTGAGCTATCTTACTTCCAGCGATTTCCGTCCCATTTTCTTAGAGTTTGTGTTGGTAAGTCCTCCTCTCGTGGCATCTAGTGGTCAGTACCACATAACATAGGTGTCTCTGGATACTTTTGATCTGAAATGTGTAGTATGGAGCATTGACATGTTTAGCAGTGTATCCATACCGGCAGTTAGAGGAATGACATTAATACGATTAACTGACGTTCAAGGCGTAAGCCTGTTGAAAAAATATAGTAAGACTATTCTGTTTCTATTTTATATATGAGTTTTCTGCTTTGAGTTCGTGTCACTAGTGGCGATCTCTGTGGTGTTATCTACTTCCTACAGACTTAATGATAAAAAGGGACAAGAATCAGCAGTGCACATGAACAGCAGCGACGCTACAGACTATACCGGCCGCGCGTGGTTGATTACGTCACTTCACCATTTCCTGTCTCTTGGCAGCTCAAGAAGATACTTACAATAAACTACACAATGACAGTTCTAAATCAACATAATTGTTTTCATAGCTTGTATTATTATTATTATTTTTTTTTTCAGAGGAAACTCTTTCTCAATCCTGTGTTTAGGAAACCACAATGTACAACCACCTGTGTTATTGAGGCAGAGGTAAGGTAGCTTTCTCAGTAGCTGGCCTCCACTCGTGAGAGGGGCAATGCGGCTTGTGAACACCGTTCGGTTTGTCAACGTGGCTCGAAGGATTACACAGCGCTTAAGTTCATGAGCTCATTGCCACTTCACGGAAGGCAGATGGTCATAAACTGCTGTTCATCGCATCTACGTCACTCTATAGTTAAACCACTGTCCTGAGGCTCAAAATATTAAAATTCTGCCTCTTAGTGATCACTGACGACCACTACATACAAATTACGATTTAAACAACACGAAATCGTCTCCACACAATCTGTTTTGCCCTAAACGTCCTTTACGAGAAATAGTACAAGCACCCCAACACGAAGTAGTTCGCCAAGAGAACATCTCGAATGAAAACTGG
The DNA here is from genome assembly GCF_023898315.1 of Schistocerca nitens. Classification (NCBI taxonomy): domain Eukaryota; kingdom Metazoa; phylum Arthropoda; class Insecta; order Orthoptera; family Acrididae; genus Schistocerca; species Schistocerca nitens. The sequence continues at coordinate 238,690,561 of NC_064616.1, read as the reverse complement.
AATAATGACGTAGAGTTCTATTGACCGACGAGTACGGTATTTGTCTGGCACCTGATGACCGTCAGTGAAGACTGTGGTGGTGGATAGGTGTCAATGTCTGTCCCTCAGGTTCAGCATTGAGGTGGCTCAGTCGTGTTCTGGGCGGTAAGATATACGGATGTCGGAAGCCACTCATCGCTATCGAGAGTAATTTGAGGGATACCATTTTAAACTTGCAGCGTGTCTTCGCAAGAAGCCTCATCTCGCTCTCAATAGTGTCATAAGAGTGTCTATGAATGGGACATGGTTGAGCAGTAACATCTATGCACGTTGTGGACAGTATTTCAAGGACGACATACTCATGTTGCATTGATTGGGGCGGATCAAAATGATACTGAAGTTTCACCCAGCAACAGACTGCTTTCACCGAAGTGCACTTTCCAATGAACTTTTCGTAGTTTCAAAGGTCTTGTGTTTTCATTCCCTAATAAACAAATAAACCAGCTACAGGTGGCATACAGCCTGATTTTATGCCCGGTTTCGTCCGTCAAAAGCGAGCAGCTGTGGGAAACGATTGTCTGATGATGCTACAATCTGGCTGCCGAAATCGGTTATAAAACCAAATTTTAGGTGACTTGTAACAGTTTTATCTGTATGCCATTTATAACAGCAATGTGCCCCCGACAAGCCATACGTGCATTTACTACATTTTGAATCTCTGTTTCCCTATAATCTAAGCACACAGACGCTTTCAGATATGAAAGGCAGTGCACACCACCCTTGGGGCAGTTCACCCGCCTGCAGTAAAAAGTTTTCAGATGAGCAGTACAAGCACTCATCAGTCATCCTCACGACATGTACTGATAGAAATGGAAACTGTTACAGCCTGAGGCATCAGTCAGATATTTCTCAGAGTAGCACTTGCAACCTACGTCCTCAGTTATTTTCTGGATGTATTCCAATCTCTGTCTTCCTCTACAGTTCTTGTCCTCTACAGCTCCATCTAGTACCATGGAAGTCACTCCTTGATGTCTTAACAGCTCTGCTATCATCCTGTCCCTTCTCCTTGTCAGTGTTTTCCACATATTCCTTTCCTCTCCGATTCTGTGCAGAACCTTCTCATTCCTTATCTTATTAGTCCACCTAATTTTCAACATTCGTATGTAGTACCACATCTCAAATGCTTCGATTCCATTCTGTTTTCCCACAGTCCAGTTTCCACTACCATACAACGCTGTGCTCCAGACGTACATTCTCAGAAATTCCTTAGTCAAATAAACGCCTATATTTGATACTAGTAGAATTCTCTTGGCCAGGAGTGCCTTTTTGCCAGTACTAGTGTGTTCTTGACGTAGTCCTTGCTGCGTACGTCATTGGTTATCTAGCGGCCTAGGATGTAGAATTCCTTAACTTCACCTACTTCGTGACCATCAATCCTGATGTTAAGTTTCTCGCTGTTCTCATTTCTGCTACTTCTCATTACTTCCGTCTTTCTCCGGTTTACTCTCAATCCATATTTTGTACTCATTAGACTGTTCATTCAGTCAGTAGATCATGTAATTCTTCTTCACTTTTACTCAGTATAGTAATGTCATCAACGAATCGTATCATTGATATCCTTTCATCTTTAATTTTAATCCCACTCATGAATCTTTCTTTTCATTTCCATCATTGCTTCTTCGATGTACAGACTGAGCAGTAGGGACAAGAAACTACGTCCCTGTCTTGATCCGAGCACTTCGTTCTTGGTCTCGTTCTCTTGGCTCTTGTACATATTTTATATTACCCGTCTCTACCTATAGCTTACCCCTATTTTTCTCAAAATTTCTAACAGCTTGCACCATTTTACACGCCGAACGCTTTTTCCAGGTCGACAAATCGTTTGAACGTTTCTTGATTTTTCTTTAGTCTTGCTTCCATCATCAACCGCAACATGAGAATTGCCTCTCTGGTACCTTTACCGTTCCTAAAGCCAAACTGATCGTCATCTAACACATCTCCAATTTTCTTTTCCTTTCTTTTCCTCCTTTAACAGATCGTAAATTATCACCATTAGTATGAGGTGTGACCTCCGCGGACGCGAATACACTCTTGTATTCGTTGAGGCATGGAAGCAAACCTCTTCCGATTGTCATCGTGAGCAATTTCTTTCCATGCAAGAAACACATGCTGTGTCGATTCCTGAAGGTTGCTGTCTAGAGGCTAGTATGAGAGTACATTCCTTCCCATTGCATCCCATTCACTCTGCAAGAGCGACTTAACAGAAGACCACGCAGACCATTTGGGGATCCATACGTTTTTTCGAGATATTTATCGAGCGAACTGCAATTTGGGGTATTGCATTATCCTGCTGGAATATGTCATATGGTACCCTGGTCATAAAGGGTATGCCAACTGGGTATACATTCTTGCCACCAACTGGCGAATTGTAAGCTCCCTTCAATTATTACAAAATCAGTCCTGCTGTCATCCAATAGACATCCACACCCTGGTTTTAGGAGACTGCGGGGTATGGGTCTCGAGAATCGCCATCTCCTGTGGTCTCTCACCAGATCGTCTAAGAACACATTGGCGTCTTACTGACAGCCCACAGAAGTGAGAAGCGTCGCTGACCACCACAGAATTTCACTTTATGTCCCATTTGACTCTCGCTCTAGACTACATAAGTCTCGATTGTCTCTGATATGGTTGTCTGTCTGATTTCAGCTGTTGTTATTCGTCTATTCGTCAGAGCCGGCTATACAGTGCTACGATCTTGTCGTTATGTAGTCCGAAAGTAAGCTGAACGTGTCGTCCTGTATGCATGCTGTTGTGATCACTACCTGCAACGTTTCTGTAACGTTAGACACACCAAATAGACTTCTTGTACTCACAACATACTTCATCCGTAAAAAAGCTTTTTGTTCTACACAGAAATTAATGAAATTATGCTCTCATGAAGACAATATGAACTGACTTCAATCCTTAATTTGTCGACTGACAGCACTGCTGGTGAAACAGGGGAGGACGGCTGTTGCTAGCTGTGTAAAGTGGGCTAAGAACCCAGCGGACGAGTATCAACACTCAGTGCAGATGTCCGGGAGTGTGACGCCACCTTAGCCATTGTGTGGCGACAATCGGTAGTACACCGTCCGACCTCCCAGTAGTTCTGGTTTGAGTCCAGCGACTTGCAGGGTGGTGTGGGTGGGCAGCAGAAGACGGATAACGTCTTTATAGTGGCACAAGGAAACAGACGTGATGTTAGCGGTGAGTTGCGGTAGCTTTGGGCTTTGTAGCGACGATACAGAAACTTGTATGTCCGCTGAACTGGCCGACCGCAAGATCTGCAACGCCTGACATTCTCGCCACCTCGGTGGAGGGCGTTGGACCTTCTAGTCCAGTTGCCATCGGGGGTAAATCGTCTTCTGGAAATCAGAATTGGATTATTTTTTGGTGTAGTTGCACGCTTATGACGATGTGAAAGTAAGAAGTCGTTCACCTGCGCGAAATAAGATGGACCGTTGGTCGTGGTGAGTATGAAGACATTAATAGTGTATGAAACTCAATATGAAAGCGCGTCGACTCATTTTGAATGCAACGTTAACCTAGCACCGAAATGTCCACTAAACCGATCTCTGAGGCTGAAGTCAGACCCAGAGCTCCACATTCTGTATACAATATTTCACACCATGAGCTGTCCACTCAGTCACTAGGAACTTAATACTAGCTTAAGTCTGGTGCGACTTCTCAATTATGGCTTTTAACTCAACAATGTTTTCTGTGATGTTTCTTGTCTAGTGGCACTGAGAGGGGGCATCATCGTCACCACCACCACCACTGTCATCACCATCACCACCATCATCACCACCATTATCATCACCATCACCACCGTCATCACCACTACACCATCACCATCACCACCACATACATATCCACAATATGTTCTTCTTAACTGTCTGTTATTACATGACGATACTTTGAAATCTGTTACTATACATTGATAAGGAGTGCTAAGCTCCTCGACATGGTCGCATCTCGAAAAATCTCGTGCCCTTGGACGGCTTAGGACTCGGAAAGCTCAATTCATTCACGAGACGTGGAGTGTAGCTGTCTTCTCCTGGTCGGTTGCAGATTAATACGGTAACGATGCTGCAGGGCGCGTTGGTCAATGACAATGTGAGGAGGGACTTTTACCCTAAGACAGCGAGAATGCTCTGTGACTTCCATACGCAGAGAGATAGGTCATAAATTAAACAGTATGCTCGAGGTGATAGAAATATGTGGAGCGCTGTCTGGTATACTTTGACGATTTATGTGTTTGAGAATTAACACTGAATGGATGTACTGAGCAGTCATCTATCCATGCTCGCACTGATACTCGCTAAGTGGAGAAGGGGTGGTTTAGCTATGATACTGAAATTAAGGAAACATGCTGTCACATCACTGGCCGGTGTTGAAGTTACTGTAAAACTTCTAAAATTATTCCCGCTATCAACTGTGATATTTATTATTAGAGTACATCAATGGTGTCTTTTCCATCCCATCCATGCCTTGGTGTGCTGTTGGTTACCACATAATGATTGACTGACAACGATTGTTTGAGTTCGGGAATGAGTTTTGTTTATGGGTAACAACTTCTGGGGGTTGCTAGCAGCGAAAAAGTGATAGCGTACATGAGTGCAATATGAGGAATCATTTGAAAGCGAATGCAGAGTCGTCAGCTATTCTGTCAGTGTGAGAGACAAGTCTAAATGTAGAGCTCGTGAATCACCTTCGGACTATGGTTTGGAGACCTACGCCAACGCCATAAAACTCTTCCAGTTTGCTTATGTTGTAATTGTCTTTTATTTAAATTCAACGGATGTGTGGAGTGTTATGCTATCCACCATGAGAATATGGATTACACTGTTCAAAGTCTATTTTCCTGTGAAAGGCCATGGATCAGAACTTCGTAACGTTAGTTTAGAACCTGACAGAGGCGTTTAAGTCCTGGCAGAAAAAAAAGACATGTTTGGCATTGTACAAAAGCGTGTTAGAAAATAGTGTTTGAAACATCCAAACAGGACCAGAGAGAAACTTCCTGGCAGATTAAAACTGTGTGCCGGACCGAGACTGGAACTCTGGACCTTTGCCTTTCGCGGGAAGGTAGGAGACGAGGTACTGGCAGAAGTAAAGCTGTGAGGACGGGGCGTGAGTCGTGATTGGGTAGCTCAGTTGGTAGAGCACTTGCCCGCGAAAGGCAAAGGTCCCGAGTTCGAGTCTCGGTCCGGCACACAGTTTTAATCTGCCTGGAAGTTTCATATCAGCGCGCAGTCCGCTGTAGAGTGAAAATTTCATTCTAGGACCAGAGAGATTTAGTATAGTCTGCGGGATACGATCATTCACATAGAGTACATGTGATTTAACTTTAAGTGGCTTAGTGGCTTCTGCAGCCCCTGTATATTTAATAGGCGGCAGTAGTAGTAGCAGTTTGAGGTGTAAATTCTGTGAGGGTCTTGGTAAACCGTTAGGAAATCTTGGATGGCTGCACGCTGTGGTATTGTGGGAAGTATTGTGAAATCTCTTTCTCCACACTGGACCGCACCACAGCTGTGTGTCAGTGCGCCCGCATCGGTGCCTAGGTGACTTATAAATGGGATGAGCTTTTGTAGTTGGTAATTTTTCTCTGTTGGGGGGCGTAGAAAATAACGATGATAGCATGTTGGGCAGATTGATTTGAATTGACGCGGATCTGTAGTACTTATATCTAATTTGGGGACGTACCACACTGCGCGCATTTCCACCGAATGGTCAAAACACGCTCCTGTTGCACTACCTCAGGTCGTTCTGTTTCTACACAGGTTGCAGAAGGTGGTGAATATGTCTTTCTCTGACTTCTGCTCAGTTCCGACTTAAATTGGAATCACATGTGGAAAGCTGTAAAAATGGGACCAGTTGCAAGATGCGTAGGGGGTGACTAAAACCAAGTTGAAATTTTACTGTAGCAACTAGGCTCGGGAAAGATGACTCGTTTCGAGATATGGGAGTGCCAGAAATACACTCCTGGAAATGGAAAAAAGAACACATTGACACCGGTGTGTCAGACCCACCATACTTGCTCCGGACACTGCGAGAGGGCTGTACAAGCAATGATCACACGCACGGCACAGCGGACACAGCAGGAACCGCGGTGTTGGCCGTCGAATGGCGCTAGCTGCGCAGCATTTGTGCACCGCCGCCGTCAGTGTCAGCCAGTTTGCCGTGGCATACGGAGCTCCATCGCAGTCTTTAACACTGGTAGCATGCCGCGACAGCGTGGACGTGAACCGTATGTGCAGTTGACGGACTTTGAGCGAGGGCGTATAGTGGGCATGCGGGAGGCCGGGTGGACGTACCGCCGAATTGCTCAACACGTGGGGCGTGAGGTCTCCACAGTACATCGATGTTGTCGCCAGTGGTCGGCGGAAGGTACACGTGCCCGTCGACCTGGGACCGGACCGCAGCGACGCACGGATGCACGCCAAGACCGTAGGATCCTACGCAGTGCCGTAGGGGACCGCACCGCCACTTCCCAGCAAATTAGGGACACTGTTGCTCCTGGGGTATCGGCGAGGACCATTCGCAACCGTCTCCATGAAGCTGGGCTACGGTCCCGCACACCGTTAGGCCGTCTTCCGCTCACGCCCCAACATCGTGCAGCCCGCCTCCAGTGGTGTCGCGACAGGCGTGAATGGAGGGACGAATGGAGACGTGTCGTCTTCAGCGATGAGAGTCGCTTCTGCCTTGGTGCCAATGATGGTCGTATGCGTGTTTGGCGCCGTGCAGGTGAGCGCCACAATCAGGACTGCATACGACCGAGGCACACAGGGCCAACACCCGGCATCATGGTGTGGGGAGCGATCTCCTACACTGGCCGTACACCACTGGTGATTGTCGAGGGGACACTGAATAGTGCGCGGTACATCCAAACCGTCTTCGAACCCATCGTTCTACCATTCCTAGACCGGCAAGGGAACTTGCTGTTCCAACAGGACAATGCACGTCCGCATGTATCCCGTGCCACCCAACGTGCTCTAGAAGGTGTAAGTCAGCTACCCTGGCCAGCAAGATCTCCGGATCTGTCCCCCATTGAGCATGTTTGGGACAGGATGAAGCGTCGTCTCACGCGGTCTGCACGTCCGGCACGAACGCTGGTCCAACTGAGGCGCCAGGTAGAAATGGCATGGCAAGCCGTTCCACAGGACTACATCCAGCATCTCTACGATCGTCTCCATGGGAGAATAGCAGCCTGCATTGCTGCGAAAGGTGGATATACACTGTACTAGTGCCGACATTGTGCATGCTCTGTTGCCTGTGTCTATGTGCCTGTGGTTCTGTCAGTGTGATCATGTGATGTATCTGACCCCAGGAATGTGTCAATAAAGTTTCCCCTTCCTGGGACAATGAATTCACGGTGTTCTTATTTCAATTTCCAGGAGTGTATGACTGAGTAGCGGTTGTAATCATTAAATGAATTGTCAATAGGATCCCACGCATGTATGTGCTTGAATGGAAGTAGCCGATTCCAAATCATGGACATCATCTATAGCGCATAGCATAACACTAGAGATCTGAGAAGCTGGTGTACATTTTCTTACAACCTCAATCGACACATCATCTACAACTACTGTTTGTGCTCCTTCTCAACAGTCATCGCCTATAACTCAGTGGATATATTGCGGAACCTCTGATATGGCCTCAAGACAGAATGCGCTACAAATACTAAAGAATTATCTAGCTGGGGCGGTGTGATGGAGTCGCAAATACAGCTTACATACTATGTTCCTTAGCCGAATCACTTTCAAAGTTGAGTGGTTTTATAGCAAGGTTGCGTCGTGGGCTGATAATACACATCCCTACAATCACCGTCACAGTATTTGTCCGACAAAAAAAAAAAAATCACCTCATTCAGAGATAATGTCGTACCTCAATTCCTAAAGGGGGTATAGCTTTTAACATGGATACTTGTGTGCACCTGTAGAACCAAGACAGCTTGTGACAGTAATATGTAGTAGTTGTTGCGATCGAGGTTTTTTAACACATTGTCCTCACACAGCTAATTTTGGGTCAATGTTATTTCGTGTCGTAGGCAATCAATTATTGACGAAGTATTATGCTTAGCAGTAGTGGTGGGTGCGTGATACGTTTGCATTTGAGCATCAGATTTATAAAGTATTTGTTTGTGGAAAGGAAATGACTATGTCCACTCTTAAGGAGGGTATAGATTTGACTTGGAGTACTGTGATAGCAAAGGGAAGAGTATGTCCAGTCATAAGGAAGGTGCAGATATTTCCAGAGCCACAGCCTTCAGCAGGGTTTATTTCCGATACTTCGCTCATTGTCGAATGCCGTTCAATTGAGCCCACGATCGTAACATTTAAATGTAAGTATAATTATAACTAATATATGTGACCGGTTTTACAGAATGATTCCGTGTATGGATGGCTTGTGGTGGTAATGATTCATGTTCCCTGTTAACGGCAGCAGCCGTCCGAATGCAGAGGTCTGTTGGAGTGTAGGAATGTATTTGAGTTAACTTTGCCCTCGTCTAGACGACCGAACAGTGAACTAATACTTAGTATGTGTTGGGCGGCTTTCGTGATCAAGTGGAAATTTGAGGAGACTGTATATGGAGGTGTGTTTGCGATGGACTGTTATTCCTTCCCATGTAAATTGTTCTGTTGACTGCTTCTGCACATTTCGTGCTTTTATTTAGTTGAGGGAAAATCGAGTGTGGTGTGTGCATCTAGCATGTAGAAGACACGTTAGTCTTTTCTCTAGACGTTGGAAAGACCTAAGTTGCCTTGTAAATTATACGGAAGATTTGCAATTGGTTACATCACCGACTTCGGTATTCGAGAGTGCAAATATGAGTTTCTTCTATTTGTTTCTAGTTACTGAGTGGTTTACAGCATGCTGCACCTCAATAAAGTTTGGGGTTTGTAGAGAAATAATTTCCAGTCTATATCTTGGGAATTATGTTGCTCTAGCGATCGGTAGGGTGCTGCCTAGTTCTTGATATCGAGAAGTACCGCGAAAATGGTATAATATTATGAAGAACCATGTGAAAATAAGTGTGATCTTGTAATCACCGAGTCTGGAGATGGAGCAGGTTTGGAGCAGAAACAGTAACGCGTTTGTGCCGAGGGGAAAGGATCTCGAATTTGCAGCAGAGCTCTGACTTCGACTGTGGTCCGCTGAGGGTGCTCTGATGTAAAGGGGATGATTTTGTATGGCGCTGAATGTCACGTCTGTAGAAAGAAAGAAATGGACTGCGGAGCATCGTGACATATAGCCTGTGTGAGTGTAGGCATACCATAATTTTTTCGGGTGTTCTACAGATATAAAAGCTAACTGCACTGTTTGTGTAAAATGTGTATATATTGTGTTGTAAAGTTACTGTGGCTTACATTGTGTAAAATGTGTATATATATATATATATATATTGCACCGTAAAGTTAGTATGGTTCATATTATGGCATGAGTAGAGAGGATGACTGTCTCCTATCGTAAGAGTTTTTCAGTATTTGACGATAAGAATGGTAGTTTGTGTGATATAATTATCAGTGCAAAATGGCGATCTGTGTAAAGTAACCGCTGGAAGCCTCACCTGCAGAAGGAAAAAAGGCGGACATTTCTTCGATATCGGCAGTATCAGTAATTCGGCGGGTAAATTCGATAAGAAATAATCATAATGCTCGATTCATTGACGTCCTTTTGTGCTGGGATACAGGAGCCTCTACATAGCATTGAGAACGTTTGAGTATGTTGAAAGCAGGAAGGCTATCACGTGAGGTCAACGAGGAAGACTGCATTTGGCGTTACTTTCGTAAACAGGTTCTCTTAGGGTAAACATTTTCATGCATTCAAGCGGAGACATCAAGTAAGCGAGCGTTAACCATTTCTGGAACACTATACAATTCCCAAAGGGTCGACTTGTCTGTTATTTTTTACAAAACCATGTGACGTAAGAATAACATTGAGATCATTTTAGATGGCGAGTCGGCATGCGGGCGTTTCGCGACGGGGCGAGGTCTGAGCGATGCTGGGGGCAGGTAAGCATGACTGAACACGTCACGCATGGACCGTTACAAACGTTATGGGGGAAGCAGCCTGTGCTATTCTGTCATCAGCGGTAAAGACAAGTGCTGCCTTGAGGTGTCTCGAGTATCAAACAGACGTGAACGCGCCTCAGAGTTCTGTGACGTTGGTATAACTGTGACTGTATACTCGGAAATAGAGACAACTTTCCCCTGCATCCGGCGGCGGGTCGCGGCTGTGACGGTGCGTGCGGTCCTGAACGCACGTCTGTGTGTGCTATGATAGCTGACGGCCGCGTCACTTCGCGGGAGCTGTGGCATGCGTTGAATGCATGTCTGTTGCATTATTTTGGGAGCGGGCCTGGGGGCTGTGCTACGAGCTATTTGGACAGTTTAGGAGTTGATTTCGTGTCTGCACATTTGTGTAATGCATTTTGTAGGGGCAGTTTACAGGTCTGCACTGAAATTATTTCTTTAATTTAGGAGTTTTTTACGTGTCTGCAGACTGTGTATTGTGATCCCAAGCACATCAGGGCTAGTGTTTTGTGTCAGTGTGATAAATATACTCATTCCCCAAATAAATTGTTTCAAAATAAATAGAGGGCACTCCTTCCTTACTCTATACAGCAGCCCAGCGCAGGCTGAGTCATTTTCGCACCATTTTCCCTATACAGACAACCATCTGGGATTTGGTCACAGGAGGGATGACAGTTCCCTCTGGTGGCAGTAACGTGTACTAGGTCAGCTGGAGTCTAGATCTCATTGTAGAGACAACGCTTGCAAAATAAAGACTTGTGCCCAGAGTCGTTTTCCCGCCATTTCCCTCCAACCATCTTGGATTACGTCACAAAACAGACGACAGCGCCCTCTGCTGGTGGTATTGAGTACCAGCTCCAGACCTTGTGGTGAACATCCTGTTTGACGCCATTTTGGATAACTGTACTTGCGTCGTCAACTGACTGCACAGTGGTGCTCTCGGGTGGCGATGAAACGTACTAGGTCTGTTGGGCTCTGGACCTCATGGTGAAGACATTGGCTGCCGCCATCTTGGATTGCGTCACAGATGAGAGCGCCCTCTGCTGGTGGCGATGTGTACTAAGGCAGCTGGTCTCTGGACCTCGTGGCAAGCCCATCTGAATGAAATTGGTTAAATAATAAAGACTAACCTCCAAGTCCTTTTTTCCCATGAATACTTGGGAGGAGGTTGCAGTTGAGCGACTGAGGTTAGTACAAGTGTCCTTTCTTTCGCGCCATTTTCTTACCTTAGCAGCGAAACTCCAAGTGACCTTTGTTCACCACAAAAATTCAAACTCGGCCCCAGTTCATAGGAGGAGGTGGCAGTCGGGTGACTTAGGTTAGTGGAGGTAGGCCAAGTGAGCTATCTTCCTGCGAATTTCTTTGTTTAGTAGAGATAACTGGGGGTGTGGTGCATTATCCTCTTGGAATATGAATTTCCCGCCATTTTTTCTGGGGGGGGGGGTGGCGCTTTCCTGCCAAAATTCAAAGTTGCCACCAAAATCCGCCATCTTGAATGACGTCATCGCCGCCATCTTATATGACGTCGTCGCCGCCATATTAGATAACGGTACTTTGAGGTCGTACACAGGTCGTCCCACTACTCTCGTTATGCAAGGCCGTTTCAGCAAGGCCAGTTCTCCTACCGATTTCCACGGTGTACCTAATGTCTTGAGTGACAACACCCTCTATCTAGCATAACTGACTCCATTCTTGTATAGTTTCATGTTCTATCTTTATATCTGTTTGTCTCTTCATTGGCTTTTTTAACGGCCATTACCTTGATTTTTCAAGTGTTCATGTTTGCAACGCCGTCCGTCTGATGGTAATACTGGCCGTTGTTCAGAAAATCATAAGACGTAAGAGTGTGCCTAAATACAGGGTAGGGCAAATAAAACTGGGCAGGGCGAGTGGATACCATTGGACGTCAGTTTGTGGCAGCATTAACGGAGGAGGAAAATACTTGCAGTTACTTCCTAAACGATGGAGCAACTGCCCATAGTGCCGACCGAATCATGGAGCACATTTACACAATCTTTACTCTTGACAGAGTCGTTGGCAGATGTCAGTCTGGTCTTGGCCGTAGCTCGCCACTCACGTCACCTGATCTATCAGTATACGATTACTTTGTGTTGGGAGCTCTCAAGTCTAAAGAGTATCGCAACAACGGTCACAGCCTTCAAGAATTGAAACAGAACTTTTCGGACGAAATTGCAGCAATTTCAGCGTCCCGATTTCGATCTGCCTTCAGTAACTTTCTCACCAGGGCCCAAAACTGCCAAACAGGCGAATGATTTTCACTTTCAGCTTCTTGCTAAAGTCAGGTTAGTACTGTCTTTCCTTTCCTCTGCCGTGTTCCTTTGTACCGAAGAACTGTTCTCCGGGCCACTTCTATTTGCCCCACCCTGTAGCTCGACCACTTCACTTACAAAGCACTGGGATACTAGGTCAAACCAGTCTTTAACAGGCACATTCGTAAACAGCGACACCACATCAGTACTAACCATAATGTCACCCTCACTAAGTCGAAGACGGTTAATTCGTTTGCAGAAATCTGCTGAATCTTTCGTATGATGCTCGAATGTCCCATATGTGTGGCGAGATTGGCCAAATATTGCACCTGCTTGTATGTTATACATGAAATGTATTTCAACTTGTGAGTATGGATAACCATCAGCTATTTGGTGGAATGATCACTATGACAATTTGTGCCGGACCGTGATCTGAATCTGGACATCCCGCTTATTGCCAACAGTCCCCTTACCATTAGGCAATACGAGCACGACTCACAGCCAGACCCCAGTTTCCATATCTCGTCAGCCATATGTGTACAACCTGTACCTGTGCATTTATTATGTGTATTCCGGTACAGGGGAGACAGTTTACTTGAAAATCACCTGCCCGATGTCGTCCGATAAACACGATGTGGCAATTGCGAGTTACTATGCAATGTTCCTTCGGACGCCGAGTCAACATATGCCCGTATATGGCGATGACGCGGGCTCCAGCGACGTCACAGCCGGCAGCTGGTGTATACAGGGTGTTACAGAAAGTTACGGCCAAAATTTCAGGAAACATTCCTCACACACAAAGAAAGAAAATATGTTATGTGGACATGTGTCCGGAAACTCTTACTTTCCATGTTAGAGCTCATTTTATTACTTCTCTTCAAATCGCATTAATCATCGAATGGAAACACATAGCAACAGAACGTACCAGCGTGACTTCAAACACTTTGTTACAGGAAATGTTCAAAATGTCCTCCGTTAGCGAGGATACATGCATCCACCCTCCGTCGCATGGAATCCCTGAAGCGCTGATGCAGCCCTGGAGAATGGCGTATTGTATCACAGCCGTCCATAATACGATCACGAAGAGTCTCTACATTTGGTACCGGCGTTGCGTAGACAAGAGCTTTCAAATGCCCCCATAAATGAAAGTCAAGAGGGTTGAGGTCAGGAGAGCGTGGAGACCATGGAATTGGTCCGCCTCTACCAATCCATCGGTCACCGAATCTATTGTTGAGAAGCGTACGAACACTTCGACTGAAATGGGAAGGAGCTCCATCGTGCATGAACCACATGTTGTGTCGTACTTGTAAAGGCACATGTTCTAGCAGCACAGGTAGAGTATCCCGTATGAAATCATGATAACGTGCTCCATTGAGCGTAGGTGGAAGAACATGGGGCCCAATCAAGACATCACCAACAATGCCTGCCCAAACGTTTACAAAAAATCTGTGTTGATAACGTGATTGCACAATGGCGTGCGGATTCTCGTCAGTCCACACATGTTGATTGTGAAAATCTACAATTTGGTCACGTTGGAATGAAGCCTCATCCGTCAAGAGAGCATTTGCACTGAAATGAGGATTGGCACATTGTTGGATGAACCATTCGCAGAAGTGTACCCGTGGAGGCCAATCAGCTGCTGATAGTGCCTGCACACGCTGTACATGGTACGGAAACAACTGCTTCTCCCGTAGCACACTCCGTATAGTGACGTGGTCAACGTTACCTTGTAGAGCAGCAACTTCTCTGACGCTGACATTAGGGTTATCGTCAACTGCACGAAGAATTGCCTCGTCCATTGCAGGTGTCTTCGTCGTTCTAGGTCTTCCCCAGTCGCGAGTCATAGGCTGGAATGTTCCGTGCTCCCTAAGACGCCGATCAATTGCTTCGAACGTCTTCCTGTCGGGACACCTTCGTTCTGGAAATCTGTCTCGATACAAACGTACCGCGCCACGGCTATTTCCCCGTGCTAATCCATACATCAAATGGGCATCTGCCAACTCCGCATTTGTAAACATTGCACTGACTGCAAAACCACGTTCGTGATGAACACTAACCTGTTGATGCTACGTACTGATGTGCTTGATGCTAGTACTGTAGAGCAATGACACGCATGTCAACACAAGCACCGAAGTCAACATTAGCTTCCTTCAACTGGGCGAACTGGCGGTGAATCGAGGAAGTACAGTACATACTGACGAAACTAAAATGAACTCTAACATGGAAATTAAGCGTTTCCGGACACATGTCCACATAACATCTTTTCTTTATTTGTGTGTGAGGAATGTTTCCAGAAAGTTAGACCCTACCTTTTTGTAACATCCTGTATAAGGGTCGTACCAGCATCCCACAGGCAGTCATACCACTTGACAATTACCAAGAAGTGCTTGGCGGAAAGATCGTGTGATTTTAATTACTTGACGCGACTGGAAACCCGAGAAATTTTAATTCAATTTTCTTTTTTATCCTGTTCTTAATTACATTGAGCAATGTTTTTGATGAATGCGACAACAATATTAGTTTTCTATAGTCAGAACACTCTCTGACGTTTCCTTTCTTCGGTAGGTGACTCCTATTTTCAGCCGCTCGGGCTACCCTTGGGTCTGAGGCGTCTTGTGACGGTTCGCGCGACTTGCCCCCGTTGGAAGTTCGAGTCCTTCCTCGGGCATAGTTGTGTGGGTTGTCCTTAGCGTAAGTTAGTTTAAGTTAGATTAAGTAGTGCGTAGGCCTAGGGGCCGATGACCTCAGCGGTTTGGTCCCATAGTTCTTACGACAAATTTCCCAAATTTTTCCCTTTTTCAGCAAAAGTCTTCCGGAATTTATCCACTGTAATAGCTTCGTACAATGATGTTGTAAAGTTTTTGTTTCACTTTTTCTCCTATTCTCTTCAGAAGTGCTGTTGGGATGTAGTCTGTTCCTGTTGCGTTCTTGCTCTTTAACTGCTGAAGCGCTGGATAAAATTCTTCTGGTATGATTATCGTTCTATTATTATCGTCTTCCACCATATGTTCAAGTTAGACATGGTTGTAATTTCCAACACTTCCGCATCATAGTACAAGTCTTCAAGATAGACCTTCCAGCGGTATGTCATATCTTCCCTGTCAATAAGTAATTGTCCATTCGTATCTTTTATCGTAGTACTTCCTTGTTTAAGTATGTACTGCAGTGACTTTATCACGCTATTTGCTTTATCTGTTCTTCCTCCTCTACATCATGCTCTGTACTTCGCCCAACTTCCTTCATCCTTTCTTCTTTGTCCCGTTTACATTCTGTCACAATGACATTCAGTATTGTTCTGTATTGCATTTGGCTTTCTTTTGTACGTACCGTCTTACAGTGGTTTCTGCGATATAATAAATCTTGTATATCTTCAGTAATCCAAGGTTTTCTTTTACCCCCTGTCAGCTTGAAATTATATGTACATCAACTACTGGAAAAAATCGTACATCCACCTACATATTTTAAAGCACTAACCAATGTATTACCCCAAACTTTAGGCAGTTATTACATGTAACAGATATAATCTTAAGACCCCTGCTTTGTAAAGTTTTCTCTCATACAATCGCTCCTTCCAGCCTCTCCCTCCCTCTCACTTTCTCTTCCTCTTCCTCTCCCTCTGCCACCAACATAACTGTGAATCCCAACCAAAATTGTAATTTGTGTATAATTTTTCCACTGTAGTCAACTTAATTATTGTATTTAAAGTTTGTAACATGCCACCTGATGGAATAAACGAGTATTGAGTTTAAGCTGTATCAACTTGTCAAAATAGGATGTATATGCCACCAGAAATATTTATTCCAACGCATACATTCGACACCTCAAAACAAACATCTCCAAAAGCCTTTAAAAATTTATTCTGTAATAATGTCGTTACGATGTATATTCTTTGTACTTTGTGATAATGTCTTCTGTTCTACGATATATATTCTTTGTACTTTGTGATAATGCTTTCTCTTTTGCAATACGACCCTTGCTCCTAATAGTTTCCAGGCGATATATTTGTTTACAAAATATGACAGTATACATGTGATGTGTTATGATAGTGAAAGGAACCTGTGAACACTGTAGGTACTCTACTTTACTTATTTTATTTTTACCGTTAGATATACGATTAATTCTTTTCCGAAAGAAACCCAAAACCATGTTCTGAAATAGTGTTTTGTTTCTCCACTAGACAGTGCCACAAGTTCCTCAAAAAAATCGTAACACAACACACACACACACACAAGTTTCATACTAACCACCGGATGATGGAGGTTTAAACCTTTGAAACGCGTCGTGGAGATAAATAAACAGTGACTGGTAACAGTAAACTTGTTGTTTCATTTAATTTCAATAACAGTCACGGTAAAGCCTAGCCTAAAATGTTCACATTTAATGTCTGTTGTTTCTCATCCGCTGAACATGACCAATCCATCTCAGTTGGTGACCAGTAACGGTGGCTTCTATTGTATACATCTTGGCCTCCTCGAGAACCATAGTGTCTGATTCTAAGTCATTTCATTTGGTGTTAATGATGTACCTAAGCGTCGGTTGGTTGTAGTGTTCTAGTTTCTTAAGATCACGACGATATAGTGTCCAGGTTTCGCAGCCATAGAGCAGGGCAGAAAGAACAACTGCTCGATACACCATCAGTTTTGTCGATAACGTAAGATCTTTATTCAGGAAGACCCGATGTAGGAGACGTCCAAAAGCAACATGTACGGCATGCAGTCTGTTCTTCACGTCCTTTTCCGATGAGCAGTTAGTTGATAATATACTCCCTAGATAGAGGAAGTGCTCTGTTTGTTCCAAAGGTGTGCTGGAAATAGAGATACTGAAATCCGGAAAGGCCGTTCCAGGAGCTGGCTCTGCTAAATCTTTGTTTTCTGGATGCTGATGGTCAGGCAAAACCGTTGATATGCGGTACCGAAATAATTTACAGACAGTTGCGGCTCTGTGGGTTTGTGAGCTGGAGAAACATTGTCGTCAGCGTACTGCAGTTGAGTTGCTTGAGTGAAACTTGTGAACCTTTTAGAGTGCAGTCTGGACTGATTAAATAGCCCTGGGTCAAATCTGTATTTACGTTCTACTCCGCAGTTGTTTACATACGACGTATCGTAAAGCATAGCTCACACATGTCATCATGGAAAGCTTGGGTCATTTGACCAAAGTGTTCAGGGCAGCCGAAACGTTTTAAGACCTTCCACAATGCTTCTCTGGGCATTGTATCAAAGGCATTTTCTAGATCACAGACCACAAGTAGTAAAGATTTATGTTATGCCCTGCACATCTTCTGCAGCTGTCATGTAAGTTGATCCTCTGGAGAGGAGAAATCCGTACTGAGATCCAGGAAGTACTGTCTAAGAAAGAGTTTGGAGGTGATTCAACGAAATTAAGAAAATATTGTACCAATTACGAAGACCAAGGATATGTCAGGGCAATTGTCACTTATGGTTCCGTCGACTATTTTGAAAATGGTGGCAATTGTGGAGTTTTCATGTCAGCTGCTACTTTACGGGTTTCTCACATTAGAAGAAACAGGGGGAATTGTCTGTATTTTAGAGGAAAGCCACCATTTTGAATGGTATCCAGGGGGTGCTGTCAGGTCTAGATGTATTTCTCGGTTTCATTCTATTTAGAGCCTTGTTGAGTTCATGAGATATCGGTGGGACTGCTATACAAGGTTGCACCGGATGTTGTGGGACATGTCCGAGAAAGTCGGCAGCAGCAGTAGAACTACGGTTTAAAAGTGCTTTGTAAAGCTCTTTCCAGCGGTTTAAGATGTCCTGTGATTGTCAGTGAGGATGGTCATGCTGTTGGCGACTTCCATGACTCCTGATAAGGAACGAACAGGCCCATATTTTTCTCTTATTCCAGCATAAAAACTCGGAAAGTCCCCAGCATCTGACAGGCTTTGAAGTTTCTTGGCTTTTTGTTGCCACCAGTGGTTCGTGATTGTTCTTATTTCACTTTGACGTTTCTGCTTGATCTCTTGAAAGTGTGTTTTATTTTCCAGGTGGGATGGATCTTGAGCAATAAATAGGAATATATCCCGTTCTTTACTTTTGAGGCTCTTAATCACTTCGTTGTTGCCATAAAATCAATCGTTTATCTACTTCGCATCAAAACCTTGATTACCACTGCAGACTTCTTGATGTTTTTTTAAAGTGGACCATTCGTGTTCAACATCTGTTGTGTTAACTGGGCTATTGCTAAGTCGTTCCAAAAGTGTGTCTTGCAAGGGAAAACGAACCGTTTCATTCTGGAGGATGTTGATGTTGCATTTCCTCCTGGAAGGATTTAAGAAGAAGGATCGTTGTTTACGATGGACAAGGATACTCATATGGCTAACCAGCAGTTTATGTTCGGTCCAGCAACCATCGATGTTTCGAGTTGTTTTTTGTAGTCAGGACGACTTTCTTGTCATGCTGACATAGTCACTGAGATGCCAGTGTTTGATGCGTGGATGAAACCATGTTGTCTTATAACGGTTAGGTAAGCGGAAGGCATATTGGTGATACAAAACTCATGCTCACCTCAGAGACCTAGAAGTAGCAGCCCATTTGCAGTGCAGTTTCCTACACTTTGATTACCCATTGTTACCCCAAAAACTCTAGAACTGAAGTCGCCTAGTAACAAGAGTTTATTTGCGGTTGGTATCTTGACGAGAACATTGCTCAGCCGATGGGAGAACTGATTCTTTGTATCCTTCTCTCCACCTAATGTGGGAGCGTAGGCAGAGACGAGGGTGACGAAGCTGTCTCCAGAAATGAGAATTCGAAGACTCACAACTATTTCATTGATTCGAATAGGGGTTAATCGACGTTATTTCGATATTTCTGTTTTTACTGCAAATCCTACACCACGGGTACGTGGTTCTCTTGCATCCTTTCCTTTCCAAAATACGGTGTACCCTGAGCTCGCCTGACTAAGGTGTCTTCGCCTGATGGTCTGGTTTCATTTGAGGCAGCAACATCTACATCTAATCTAGCTAGCTCGTGGATGAGAAGAGCTGTTCTTCTTCCTAGTCTGTTTCCATTTAAATCTAGAAGAGTCCTGACATTCCATGTTCCAGTAGTCTTTATCATATTGTTCTTTCTTGGTTTTCGTCTGCAAATTAGGAGTAACCTCCTGAGTGCGGATTCCCAGCCTGGTACAAGTGAAACTACTTATGCTTAATCAGCCTTTTCTAGGGCCTGGCCCATTCAGGGAGGGCAGCGGTTATCCTAAATGGGCCTGCCCAGTCGCAGACGAATGACCAGATCCCTGAGTAGTCACATGAGTTCTCAGGAAGGCGACCGTCACACACCTGCCGCTAGTATGCAGGTCCAGACTAGTAGCTTTCAGCCTTACTCACGCCTGCTACCACCGTCTTAATCCCATCGCCACTGGCCTTCAAGGAAGATGGGAGAAGAAACTGCCAATCGCGTGTCTTTGTTTAAGGTACATCTCAACTTATCTCAACTTACGAGGAAGTAACCCGCTCACTGTGATTCTGCAACAATTCATCGCGGCACGTGCGTATGAGACATGTGATTTCAGACACCAGAACTGCAGCGAAGTACCGCGAGCTCTGGGACAGTGGAACAGCGCCTTTGCAGCCAGTTCTTGTGGCATCATCTCTTCCACCTACGCGACCGTCGGGGAACTCAGGTGTGATATGTTCCTCTTTCATCCGCTTCGCTGTTGGGTCCTAGGATGTTAGGGGAAGGCGCTATGGAAAGGGACGAAGAAAGGGATGGGGCGTTGTGGGACACACTTTGTCTGGTTCATCCGCTGAGACCTGTCTGGCTTGAGAGACCCGGCCAGTAGCTACGCTACCGCCAGCATAGCCCTCAGCTTGACGTTAACACGCAAACCTCTGTGCCCACAAGGGCAGTGCTACGATAATTCGTTGTCCTATGGAAAAGGAACGCATATTGTGCTGATAACAATCCCGCATCTTATCCAAAGTAAAAGAGGTTCACCACTTACTTCGTTACAGGTACGCGATAAACCGTAATTCCTCACCTGTTTCCTAAGTGTAAATTTTTATACCCACAATTAATTAAAAGCATTTTGCAACGAAGGAGAGTTGCTCTAATTCCAAATGGGATAACTACATTCCAATATCAAAGTAAAAACCTCTTGCAGGAAGTGAGTGATGAGTGGGTTCAAATGGTTCAAATGGCTCTGAGCACTATGGGACTTAACTTCTGAGGTCATCAGTCCCCTATAACTTAGAACTACTTAAACCTAAATAGCCTAAGGACATCACACACATCCATGCCCGAGGCAGGATTCGAACCTGCGACCGCACGCTCGCGCGGTTCCAGACTGTAGCGCCTAGAACCGCTCGGCCACACAGGCCGGCTGATGAGTGGGATTTGGAAAAAGCATGCAGCATGATTATGTTTGATATGAACAACCTCTGGTGACATTAAAAGCAACGGTGGTAACATTAAGAGTGCAACGGGAATTCCACTGTTAAATGCAGAGGAGAGAGCAGATAGGTGGAAAGAATACGTTGAAAGCCTCTATGAGGGTGAAGATTTGTCTGATGTGATGGAAGAAGAAACAGGAGTCGATTTAGAAGAGATAGGGGATCCAGTATTAGAATCGGAATTTAAAAGAGCTTTGGAGGACTTGCGGTAAAATAAGGCAGAAGGGATAGATAACATTCCATCAGAATTTCTAAAATCATTGGGGGAAGTGGCAACAAAACGACTATTCACGTTGGTGTGTAGGATATATGAGTCTGCCGACATACCATCTGACTTTCGGAAAAGCATCATCCACACAATTCCGAAGACTGCAAGAGCTGACAAGTGCGAGAATCATCGCACAATTAGCTTAACAGCTCATGCATCAAAGCTGCTTACAAGAATAATATACAGAAGAATGGAAAAGGAAATGGAGAATGTGCTAGGTGACGATCAGTTTGGCTTTAAGAAAAGTAAAGGGACGAGAGAGGCAATTCTGACGTTACGGCTAATAATGGAAGCAAGGCTAAAGAAAACTCAGGACACTTTCATAGGATTTGTCTACCTGGAAAAAGCGTTCGACAATATAAAATGGTGCAAGCTGTTCGAGATTCTGAAAAAATTAGGGGTAAGCTATAGGGAGAGATGGGTCATATACAATACGTACAACAACCAAGAGGGAATAATAAGAGTGGACGATCAAGAACGATGTGCTCGTATTAAGAAGGGTGTAAGACAAGGCTGTAGCCTCTTCAATCTGTACATCGAGGAAGCAATGATGGAAATAAAAGAAAGGTTCAGGAGTGGAATTAAAATACAAGGTGAAATGACATCAAAGATACGATTCGCTGATGACATTGCTATCCTGAGTGAAAGTGAAGAAGAATTAAATGATCTGCTGAACGGAATGAACTGTCTAATTAGTACACAGTATGGTTTGAGAGTAAATCGGAGAAAGACGAAGGTAATGAGAAGTAATAGAAATGAGAACAGCGAGAAACTTAACATCAGGATTGATGGTCACGGAGTCAATGAAGTTAAGGAATTCTGCTACCTAGGCAGTAAAATAACCAATGACGGACGGAGCAAGGAGGACATCAAAAGCAGACTCGCTATGGAAAAAAAGGCATTTCTGGCCAAGAGAAGTCTACTAATATCAAATACCGGCCTTAATTTGAGGAAGAAATTTCTGAGGATGTACGTCTGGAGTACAGCATTGTATGGTAGTGAAACATGGACTGTGAGAAAACCGGAACAGAAGAGAATCGAAGCATTTGAGATGTGGTGCTATAGACGAATGTTGAAAATTATGTGGACTGATAGGATACGGAATGAGGAGGTTCTACGCAGAATCGGAGAGGAAAGGAATAGGTGGAAAACACTGAGAAGGAGAAGGGACAGGATGATAGGACATCTGCTAAGACATGAAGGAATGACTTCCATGGTACTAGAGGGAGCTGTAGAGGGCAAAAACTGTAGAGGAAGACAGAGATTGCAATACGTCAAGCAAATAATTGAGGACGTAGGTTGCAAGTGCTACTCTGAGATGAAGAGGTTAGCACAGGAAAGGAATTCGTGGCGGGCCGCATCAAACCAGTCAGTAGACTGATGACAAAAAAAATGAAAACAGGCGGCCACGTAATAATCTTCCAGTCTGCCTCCCTACATGTTCTGAAATGAAATATCAGAAAAGCGTTACTGCTAGCAAATGCATTTGGAAGATCGTAGTACTTTAACTGCAAAATTGTGACAGAAACTCTAAATTAGAGCACCAAACAATTTTCGAGAAAAGAACGTGACACCGTTGAGTAAATTTCACTTAAGAAGAACAGAACAGTTCGTTTACTACTAATATCCTGTTTCCGAACGTCATCGATGTAAAAGGAAGTAGCATGTTTAGTAGGATCAGTGCCACTTTATTATATCAGAACACGAGATACGGTATTATTTCCGCCAGAAAATGCACATAACTGATGCAGATGAGGTATTTAAGCCTATTTAGAACGGTAAGACTACACGGAAGAAGCTAAATTAAAGACTGGGAGCAAATTTGTAAAACAATAGTCTCAAAAAAAATGGTTCAAATGGCTCTGAGCACTATGGGACTCAACTGCTGAGGTCATTAGTCCCCTAGAACTTAGAACTAGTTAAACCTAACTAACCTAAGGACATCACAAACATCCATGCCCGAGGCAGGATTCGAACCTGCGACCGTAGCGGTCTTGCGGTTCCAGACTGCAGCGCCTTTAACCGCACGGCCACTTCGGCCGGCACAATAGTCTCAAAAGGATGAAGATCATCCACCGTATTTTCCGTAATGCAAGTTAGTCTATGGCAAAAATTTACAGGATGTATATTTATGCGGCGAAAGCATTATTACTACTGCCCACTGTGAAGTTTAAAGGGTCCTGGTGGTGTTGCGGGCACATGTCGCAGTGAGGAAAGCATGCAAGCGGAAGAGACGAATGGGCAGTCATTACAGCAAAGATGCGGGCCGCAAATGCGGAAACCCGTTGCTATAAGCGGTTTTGACAAAGGGCATATTGTTGTGGCGCTGCTGGTGAAAACGAGAACCTCTGAAACGACGAAGCTGGTCGGCTGTTTGCGTACTGCTATCGTGAGCACCTAGGGAAAGTAGTTGAAGGATGGTGGAACAGCGCGCGGGCCATATGGTACTGGACGTCCACGTCTCAGTACAAAACGTAGAGGGCGGAGGATCCCCCACTGTGCAATCCACGATCTGTGGCGAATATGACGTCATAGTACCATGCTGGTGCAGGCACAAGTGTTTCGGAGCACACCGTTCAACGGCCATTGTTGAACACAGAGCTCCACATCACACATCTCCTACGTCAGTTACGACTGCAGTGGGCACAGCTACACTGGGTTTTCACAGTGGATCAGTAGATATGTTTCGTCTGTCGAATGAGTTGCATTTCTTGTTACACCATATCGATCTCTGGGTTCTTACACGCCGTCAAAAAGGTGAATGGCTGCTTGAAATTTGCATTGTGCCACAGATGCAGGCCGGTGAGAGCAGAATTATGCCATGCGGCACATTGAGCTGGGATTCTGTGAGACATATGGTAGTACTCGAAGAAACCATGACAGCAGTGAGCTACTTGAACATTACTGCGGACCACCTGCATCGCTTCATTCTTTTAAGTCTCCTCCTAGGCCGATGACATCTTCCAGCAGGATAACTCTCCATGATACACGGTCTAAATCGTGCTGCAGTGTGGTTTGACGAACATTATAGTGACATCACATTAATGTCTTAGCTAGAAAATGTACCTCACCTTTACCTGCTGGAACACATATCGGGCGCCAGGTGCGTGCCCACAAACCGTGGTTCCGTAATTTGCGAGAATTTAGAGACCTGCGAGTACCCATCTGATGCCACATGCTTCTGGAAACCTAGCAAGGACATGTAGAATATATCGCTGCTGCACTCTTGTATGTGTTTGAAAAATTCACAAACACTCTATTAAACAGGTAGTCATAATGTTTTGGTTCATCGGTGTAAATTGCAACTATTAAGGTATAACTCAGCCTAACAATTCATATTAACCAGTTGTTGTTGATGTTGTTGATGTGGTCTGTAGTCCAGAGTCTGGTTTGATGCAGCTCTCCATATTACTCTATCCTGTGCAAGCTTCTTCATCTCAAAGTACCTACTGAAAGCTATATCCTTCTGAATCTGATTATGTATTCATTCCTTGGTCTCCCTCTACGATATTTACCCTCCACGCTGCCCTCCAGTACTAAATTGGTTATCCCTTGATGCCGTATGGAGCCGAGCGACCGCTACGGTCGCAGGTTCGAATCCTGCCTCTGGCATGGATGTGTGTGATGTCCTTAGGTTAGTTAGGTTTAATTAGTTCTAAGTTCTAGGCGACTTATGACCTCAGAAGTTGAGTCGCATAGTGCTCAGAGCCATTTGAACCTTTTGAATCTTGATGCCTTAGAACACGTCCTACCAATCGATACCCTCCTCTAGTCAAGTTGTGCCACATACACTCCTGGAAATTGAAATAAGAACACCGTGAATTCATTGTCCCAGGAAGGGGGAACTTTATTGACACATTCCTGGGGTCAGATACATCACATGATCACACTGACAGAACCACAGGCACATAGGCACAGGCAACAGAGCATGCACAATGTCGGCACTAGTACAGTGTATATCCAACTTTCGCAGCAATGCAGGCTGCTATTCTCCCATGGAGACGATCGTAGACATGCTGGATGTAGTCCTGTGGAACGGCTTGCCATGCCATTTCTACCTGGCGCCTCAGTTGGACCAGCGTTCGTGCTGGACGTGCAGACCGCGTGAGACGACGCTTCATCCAGTCCCAAACATGCTCAATGGGGGACAGATCCGGAGATCTTGCTGGCCAGGGTAGTTGACTTACACCTTCTAGAGCACGTTGGGTGGCACGGGATACATGCGGACGTGCATTGTCCTGTTGGAACAGCAAGTTCCCTTGCCGGTCTAGGAATGGTAGAACGATGGGTTCGATGACGGTTTGGATGTACCGTGCACTATTCAGTGTCCCCTCGACGATCACCAGTGGTGTACGGCCAGTGTAGGAGATCGCTCCCCACACCATGATGCCGGTTGTTGGCCCTGTGTGCCTCGGTCGTATGCAGTCCTGATTGTGGCGCTCACCTGCACGGCGCCAAACACGCATACGACCATCATTGGCACCAAGGCAGAAGCGACTCTCATCGCTGAAGACGACACGTCTCCATTCGTCCCTCCATTCACGCCTGTCGCGACACCACTGGAGACGGGCTGCACGATGTTGGGGCGTGAGCGGAAGACGGCCTAACGGTGTGCGGGACCGTAGCCCAGCTTCATGGAGACGGTTGCGAATGGTCCTCGCCGATACCCCAGGAGCAACAGTGTCCCTAATTTGCTGGGAAGTGGCGGTGCGGTCCCCTACGGCACTGCGTAGGATCCTACGGTCTTGGCGTGCATCCGTGCGTCGCTGCGGTCCGGTCCCAGGTCGACGGGCACGTGCACCTTCCGCCGACAACTGGCGACAACATCGATGTACTGTGGAGACCTCACGCCCCACGTGTTGAGCAATTCGGCGGTACGTCCACCCGGCCTCCCACATGCCCACTATACGCCCTCGCTCAAAGTCCGTCAACTGCACATACAATTCACGTCCACGCTGTCGCGGCATGCTACCAGTGTTAAAGACTGCGATGGAGCTCCGTATGCCACGGCAAACTGGCTGACACTGACGGCGGCGGTGCACAAATGCTGCGCAGCTAGCGCCATTCGACGGCCAACACCGCGGGTCCTGGTGTGTCCGCTGTGCCGTGCGTGTGATCATTGCTTGTACAGCCCTCTCGCAGTGTCCGGAGCAAGTATGGTGGGTCTGACACACCGGTGTCAATGTGTTCTTTTTTCCATTTCCAGGAGTGTATTTCTCTTCTCCACAATTCTATTCGGTACCTTCTCCTTAGCTACGTGATCTACCCACCTAATGTTCAGCATTCTTCTGTAGCACCACATTTCGAGAGCTTCTATTCTCTTCTTGTCTTAACTACTTATTGTCCACGTTTCAAATGGTTCAAATGGCTCTGAGCACTATGGGACTCAGCTGCTGAGGTCATTAGTCCCCTAGAACTTAGAACTAGTTAAACCTAACTAACCTAAGGACATCACAATCATCCATGCCCGAGGCAGGATTCGAACCTGCGACCGTAGCGGTCTTGCGGTTCCAGACTGCAGCGCCTTTAACCGCACGGCCACTTCGGCCGGCTGCCACGTTTCACTTCCATACTTCCATACGAATACTTTCAGAACAGACTTCCTGACACATATATACACGATGTTAACAAATTTCTCTTCTTCAGAAACGCTTTCCTTGACATTGCTAGTCTGCATTTTATATACTCTCTACTTCGGCCATCATTAGTTATTTTGCTCCCCAAATAGCAAATCTCGTGACTTATTAGCAGTTTTTCCATTCCTCTGCAAAGAATTCGTGTTAGTATTTAGCAGCCGTGACTTATTAATTTTCACGCCTGTCAACACCTGCTTTCTTTGGGATTGGAATTATTATATTCTTCTTGAAGTCTGAGGGTATTTCGCCTGTCTCATACATTTTGCTCACCAGATGGCAGAGTGTCGTCAAGGCTGGCACTCCCAAGGCTATCAGTAGTTCTAATGGGATACTGTCTACTCCTTTTTTCGACTTAGGACTTTCAGTGCTCCGCCAAACTCTTCACACAGTATCATATCTCCCATTTCATCTTCGTCTACGTCCTCTTCCATCTCCATAATATTGCCCTCAAGTACATCGCCCTTGTATAGACCCTGTACATATTCCTTCCACCCGTCTGCTTTCCCTTCTTTGCTTAGGACTGGTTTTCCGTCTGCGCTCTTGATATTCATACAAGTGGTTCTCTTTTCTCCAAAAGTCTCTTTAATTTTCCTGTAGGCAGTATCTATCTTACCCCCTAATGATATATGCCTCTACATTCTTACATTTATCCTCTAGACATTCCCGCTTAGACATTCTGCACTTCCTCTCGATCTCATTTATGAGACGTTTGTATTTCTTTTTGGTTGCTTCATTTTCTGCATTTCATATTTTCTCCTTTCATCAATTAAATTCGATATCTCTTCTGTTACCCAAGGGTTTCAAGTAGCTCTCGTCATTTTACCTACTTAATCCTCTGCTGCCTTCATTATTTCATTCCTAATCCTCTGCTGCCTTCATTATTTCATTCCTCAAAGCTACTCATTCTTCTTCTACTGTATTTCTTTCCCCCGTCCTGTCAATCGTTTCCTAATGCTCTCTCTGAAACTCTCTATAACCTCTGGTTCTTTCAGCTTATCCAGGTCCCATCGCCTTAAATTGCCGAATGTTTGCAGTTTCTTCAGTTTTAATCTACATTTCATAAACAACAGATCGTGGTCAGAGTCCACATCTGTCCCTGAAAATGTCTTACAATTTAAAACCTGGTTCCCAAATCTCTGTCTTTCCATTATATAACCTATCTGAACCTTTCCAGTGTCTCCAGGCTTCTTCCATGTATACAACCGTCTTTCACGATTAGTAAACGAAGTGTTAGATGTTATGCTCTGTGCAAAATTCTACCAGGCGGCTTCCTCTTTCATTCCTTACCCCCATTCCATATTCACCTGCTACTTTTCCTTCTCTTCCTTTTCCTACTATCGAATTCCAGTCCCTCGTCTCTCTTCACAACCGGAATAATTTCTTTTATCTCATCATACATTCTTCAATCACTTCGTCATCTGCGGACCTAGTTGGCATATATACTTGTACTACTGTGGTAGGCGTGGGCTTCGTGTCTATCTAGGCTACAGTAATGCGTTCACTATGCTGTTCGTAGCAGCTTACCCGCGCTACAATTTTTGTCATTATTAAACCTACTCCTGGATTACCCCACTTGATTTTGTATTTATAGCCCTGTACTCGCCTGACCGGGAGTTTTGTTCCTCCTGCCACCGAACTTCACTAATTCCCACTATATCTAACTTTAATCTATCAATTTTCTAACTTACCTGCCCGATTAAGGGATATGATATTCCACGCTCCGATCCACAGACCGCCAGTTTTGTTTCTCCTGACAACGACGTCCTCCTGATTAGTCCCTGCCCGGAGATCCGAATGGGGAAGTATTTTACCTCCGGAATATTTTACCCAAGAGGACGCCATCATCATTTAACCATACAGTAAAGCTGCATGCCCACGGGAAAAATTACGGGTGTAGTTTACCCTTGCTTTCAGCTGTTCGCAATACCAGTACAACAATGCCGTTTTTGTTAATATTGCAAGATCAGATCAGTCAACCATCCAGACTGTTGCCCCTGCAGCTACTGAAGAGGCTGTTGCACCTCTTCAGGTATCACACGTTTGTCTGGCCTCTCAACAGATATCCCTCAGTTGAGGTTACATCTACGGTACGGTTATCTGTATCGCTGAGGCATCCAAGCCCCCGCACCAACGGCAAGCTCCATGGTTCATGGAGAGAGGGGGGGATTAACCAGTAAGGAGCACAAATTTATAACGAATAATTCTCAGAACTGTGTCGTTGTCTTACAAATTGAACCACCGACTTACAGAAAAAAGAAGCACATTGACAAAGGCTGCTATTTAACAACAAAATTACAGAATGAATGCGATTCAGCTGACTTGTACTGAATCTTGAAACGATTCACCATTTTATCGTCTTTGAGAACGCACAGGAGTATTTGCCTGAGTTATGACAATACAATTCACGCATTTCCCCTCGAGCGGGCCTCATGTTTTGATGAGGCAGATAAGATTTAAATACGCGAGCTAAAGAAGATAGAAATCAAATACAAGACGATGAAGCACCAGCAGCTGTGCAAATGGGAGGCGCAGACACTCATCCACGGAGAGTTAAATTAACTTAAGATTGCAAAATCATGTGTGAAAAGAATTTACTCACATGGACAGTTGAAGAAGAGGATAATGTCAGAATTACAACAATAGAAACTTAATGTTAACTGAATTTTCGTCCGTTCTTGGTAGAACAACATTATAATAAATGAAAAGCAATAGAGGCATAACTGTACATAGTTAAGCTACTTGAGCCAAAGACAGGTATTTTGAGAGGATCTATCGTGTGATCCAAAGAGACAATGGACGCTTTCCATTCAGCTGCCACATCTCTGTTTCAGAGATACCACATTCTTTGAAAGTAGTTTGATAAAAACAAATACATATTAAAAGAAAAAAGTTAAACATTTTAATATTCAGCTTAATGATTAAAAATGTTTTAATGATGTTGCAAAGGTATATCTGTCTGCGAATAGAAATTGATATTACAGAGGTGACTGAAATCAGACGTGAGCATGGGCTTTCGGACGAAACAAAACCTTCAAAATGCTAACGCAGTCACTCATGTTATTGAACAATGGTGCAACCATGTCAACTATGGGAAATAGGTATCAATTACTATGAAATTCCGCACTAGATTGGAAGCCTGCAGCAAAACACGAAAAATGCGAGCATGAGGTACAATGGCAGGGAAAGAAAAAATGGTAGTATGACAGAGACAGAAAAGAGGTTTTTCATTTAAGTCAATTTACTGTCGTAGAACATATTGCAGCTAACTGTGATAAATGGTACACGTAGATAACATGACGCACTTTTTTTCAGCCGTAGCAACCGAAAATTCCAAATGACTGCTTTAAGCATAATCTGAGACACCAGCGAAAGAGTAGCCAATGAAAAGGAACATCAGCGAAAAGAGTTTCCAATGAAGAGAGAAACTTCAAGCTAAGAGATAACAATGTACCGGGTGATCAAAAAGTGAGTATAAATTTGAAAACTTAATAAACCACGGAATAATGTAGATAGAGAGGTAAAAATTGACACACATGCTTGGAATAACATGGGGTTTTATTAGAACCACCCCATATTGCTAGACACGTGAAAGACCTCTAGCGAGCGTCGCTTGGTGATGTTTGTGATGTCCTTAGGTTAGTTAGGTTTAAGTAGTTCTGAGTTCTAGGGGACTGATGACCTTAGAAGTTAAGTCCCATAGTGCTCAGAGCCATTTGAACCATTTGAACTTGGTGATGATCGTGTGCTCAGCCGCCACTTTCGTCATACTTGGCCTGCCAGGTCCCCAGACCTCAGTCCGTGCGATTATTAGCTTTGGGGTTACCTGAAGTCGCAAGTGTATCGTGATCGACCGACATCTCTAGGGATGCTGAAAGACAACATCCGACGCCAATGCCTCACCATAACTCCCGTCATGCTTTACAGTGCTGTTTACAACATTATTCCTTTACTTCTTGTTGCTATTTCTCGTTACAGTTCCTACATTTTTCGCGAAACATCCGCGAATAACTTTTGCCAGAGTGTCTTCCGTATTTAAGAAATAAAGGTTTCATCTATCTTCTCTATCTTGAGACCATGAAAATCGTGGAAGCGGGTCGTAGGCGGCCTCTAGCATGACTAAGGTCTTCAGAAACAAGTTCCAATACCGAAGCTACATCGTAATGCCATGAAGTGAAAGAGCTTCTTGCGATGTTGTTTCATCTTCTAGAAAGAAATGTTCGAGTTCCTTGCTACGATAGGTGTACAATTTCTTAAGAAACAGTTAGTGATCAGTATCCCTCAACGTAAGGAGGAAGCAATGGGTTCGATACATGTAAGATACCGTATGCCACATTATCTGTAGTCTGTCAGCTAACCGAGGGAGCTGGTGCATCGATCAAGATACCTGCCTGCGCGCTTATAAGCAGCTGATGAATGAACTACGCACCCACCAGAAGCGTTATGAAGGTTTGTTGCTCTTCTTGTTACCCTGCCATTCCCCGTGTCGCAACGGCGCATTACTGGTGGAGTTGCTTCATGGACGGCGCCACCGCAACTTAGTCCATTTGCTGCGCCCACCGCGGTGGCCGATGCCTACTCCTCTCCCTCATGCTACGAATCAAACTAATAGCCTAGTTTTTTTTCAGGTCAAGTAGCGATCGGAAGTGCTGGGAACGCGGCTTCGTTATAAGGTTGCTTGGTAATTGTATATTTTTGATACAGGGTCCAGGCAGATTGCAGCGACGGCACCTGAATCAAATTGGCACCTGTAAATTGCATTATCCTGCTACTGACTCTTTGTTCACAGATTCATTGCCTGACCGGGTGATGCAGCCGGTATCTTCTCTGGCTACCTGGGGTCCTGCGTCGCCAGCACCTGGCCATGAACCTATGGTCCTGGACCCTACAGGTAATCCGGCGTGTAGCGGACAGCTGACGTCCACAGGCGTTGGTCCTCTCCACTTCACGGCCGACCAGGGGTTCGACGCACCAATTCGAGACACCGTATCGGTTCGACCACCAGGAGACCTCGCACTATTGCTGGATGCAGAGACGCACATTCCGTCTGGTTTCTCGGCTGGCGTTCCAGGACGGCCTCAAAGCGAATGCCGGGGCGAATACAGGAGCTCGGCACCAGCCACAGCTTCGGCTCCTGCCTCCTCGTCTCTTCCTGCATCCATGCCTCCAGCCCCGCTGTTGTTGCAGTTGTCGTCACTACACGACAATGGAGAGGAGGTTAGAGTGGAGGAGTGTAGTGTCGCCGCTTATCGATACTGGCAGAACTGGCGTCTCCATGAAAATTCCTTCGGGCACTGCGAGCGGCGCTTTGAATATTGTCACCAATAGGGTGACCGGACCAATGAAGAACATCCAGGCCGCCGACTAATGACCACTACCAGGACGGTGTTACAAGCGGCGGCCACCTCGGCAGCAATCATCTAGTTCGAGTTTAGTTCCGTGTTACTACATGGTGCCGAACATTAGATCGAGCTGTTGATAGCTAGCTCTACGGGCAAACATTCGGTGTACATAGACACACGCATCACTTTGCTTCTCTCGGCGCCTATTTTTCTTAGCGCTTTCTGGATATTTTTATTGAACTTTTACCATTTGTGCTTTCCGATATATCTGCTTCAGATCCGTGCATGCCATTTTCTCTTATTTTACTTGTTCGTGCCGCCACATATTGATTTAGCTTTAGCATTGTTTGCTTTGCCATGGCTATCGCATCGCCCCAAGCCCCAAGCTAGCCCGTCTCGTAGTTAGTGGCGCCACAATTGCAAGCGCCTTTGGCACCAACGCTCGATCTAACACAGCTTCTTCAGATAGAGAGGCCACAAATGACGCAGATTACTGAGCTTATGAAGGGCTTAATTCGGATGCAGACGGAAGCCAATGAGAATCACCTTCAGGCGCCACCAATTACGGCAGCGCCACAGCTTACACAGCCATCCTTAGCGCTTCAGTTTCGTCCATTTCAAGAGGAGTGGGTTCAGTAACTGGACCAGTTTGAAGCTCATCTATCTGCACACCAATGCCAAGTACCGTTAAACAGTCTCTCTTTCAACAACGGCTTTTGTGTCAGTTAATAGGATGTATTGCACATTGTTGCCCATTTCGGGGCCAGAACTTGTGATCTATGAAGAATTAATCCACGCTTAGAATAGATATTATGAGAAGAAATTCCTTTTGGCGGATGCCAGGTTTAAATATGTCACACTAAATATGTGACAGACTTACAAGAGTTTACGTAAGATTAAATGTGGCTGTGGCAAGTATTATAGTGACCTTATGATACGTGGCGCTGTTACTCAGAACGTGGATGATAATAGAAGAAGGAAACTTGCGGTCAAGAGTCCCTATTTTTCCTAGCCACGGCTGCCACAAACTGTTAACAGTGTAGCACTTCTTCAGTGGCCACTTGAGTAAAATATGTATATTTATAGTGCGCTTGTGTCAACTAATCTTTAGCTAGCCTGTCCAGATTCCTGCGGCGACATATCTCTTTGGCCACCATCTTCACAAAATTTCCATTCTTTTGTCCAAAATGTGATCATTTTCAGTAACAATTCTTTTTTAAGGATAGTTTTGACGAAAGAGATAAGACGCATGTTTTTATCAAGAGCCAGAATTGGAAACACAGAAAAATGACTTAAAACGCATCAAAAGATAATGTATTTCAATTCGATAAGTTATCTGTGCTGAACAAAAAAAAAATTCTGCAGTATCGTCTCAAAATGTGCAAGTTATGTAAGCTGAATGTGATGTGTATCTCATGTATCTAAAAGTGATGTATGTATCCTGACGAATTTGTTTGATTTTAAAAAAGTCATATATTTTACCAAAAACAACTATTATTGTATCACAACGAATGGTATAACAGACTGCTTCGTAAGAACAACTGAAGAAAACCAGACTACTGAACAGGTAGAAGAAGGAAGGTATGAAGAAATGAAGTCGATAAGAAGAATATGGAAGATACAGCACGAAGTAATTCAGCTTTTCCATTCGTTTAGCTTACAAATATCAAAGAATACTTCCACAGGAATTTAATAATGCAACAGAAAGAGTTTTCTGAATAAATTCCAAATCGGAATACAAGAAAGTTTTGATTCATTGTAATATGCTGGATGGACTTTTTACTTGACCACCAAATCCCGAGAGACAGTGACAGAAAGGATGAAATGGTTGTAAGAAATGCGTGTCACGTTACACTCTGCTGCCTGATCTGTGTGTGTTGGAAGTTCCCAAGGATTGTGTGTAATAATCTCAGCTGATCTACGTGTTTTGCAGAATCCAAGAGTACTATGTGAAAATATTTCAAGTGATAACATACATTTACATTTCTTAACAGGACTGCAACACTTTAAATAGTTTTAAATGCTCTGAAAAAGAAATATTAGTTCTCG
Source organism: Schistocerca nitens (assembly GCF_023898315.1). Lineage (NCBI taxonomy): Eukaryota > Metazoa > Arthropoda > Insecta > Orthoptera > Acrididae > Schistocerca > Schistocerca nitens. Next base: position 238,656,540 of record NC_064616.1, on the reverse strand, counting down.
GATAAAAATGAAGATTGTTAAAGAGGGCAGCAGACAAATCAGTGCGGATCTGCCGTCCTCTACTGTCTTAAAACTACAACGAAAAATTTTATGGATGTGCATTCATTGTATTAACTGGAAAATAAAAGAGACCAATTCACAACAAATTAGAGCATTTAAAATTTGGTAGAAGATTACTTTCAAATGAAAAAACGGATAACTGATTTTACTTTTTAAGAAGAAGAAGGTCGCGCACCTGTCTTGCCTCTGCAAATCCACCTCAGAGATACAGCACGGACAGTGCTGTACAATGATATAGTCGGCTGCTGCAAGCACGATGTGAGTGTCGAGTCTGCTGACTCTGACACTACTGCCGAGGTGCGATCAGCAAGCATGGCCCACCACAGGGCACTCAAAGAGCCTGTGGTCGCCTAAATGTCGAGGCACCAGCAAGGGAAACAAAGCCGCCGCTAAATGAGTGTGGGAAGACGACCAAGTCTTCCCTATCAAGGTGGAAGCTTTCCCTCCGGTCGTGGACCCTAAACCACATTAATTCAGCTGCCGGGGAGAGGGCCGAGTGGCAAAGTACTGCCGCATCACACCGAGATGCGTCAGAAGCTCAGGCTACCATCACAGCCCCGCCAGCAGGCGACACATGGACGACGCGGGTGCTTGCTGCGCCATGCACCGTATCGTCAACTACCGTTGCTGCCCGGCCATCTCTAGCGGCAGCCAAGCCGTTGGCGAAATGAGGCCCCAGACTCAGCGCACGCAGATGCAGGAGAAGACGACGTCGCCAGTCGTAAGCAACCGCTGAAACCCCCCCCCCCCCCCTTTTTTTCCCTGAGTGGCTGGGATATCCCACCAATTGTGAGGAGAATCGGCCGCCAGTAGGGAGGTGGGAACAGCAGCCACGATCTGGAAAGACACAGCAGCAGCAGAAGACCGTCCAAATGCTCGCCACAATGCGTTTTAACGTCTGAGGAACGACTACAGCCACCCAAGCCGTCATGGTACAGAGAGGACTGCGTTCTTAGCCACACAGAAAGACTGCGTCGAGAGTTTGCTAGAGACTTTCTAGCAGGCAGAGGGCTACCTGGCCCTGCCACTGCCCCAGCAAAGTCATAGGAGAACGTAGCCGCCAGGCAGACATCTACTGCTCAGGCAATGCCCCAAGCTACTGGGACTGCCCCTGACGAACAGTCTACAGTATTCAAACTATGAGATGAAATGGAAATGAGTGTGTGATATCGTTGGCCGGGAAGCCCCATTCAGGGAAGATCGGCCACCAAAGGCAAGCCTTATTTCATTTGACACCACACTGGGCAACTGGCGAGCCGGTGATGGGGATGAAATGATGAGGCCAACACAACACCCAGTACACGAGCAGAGAAAATCTCCATTTCGGCCAGGAATCGAACATGGACCCACTTATATGGGAGGCAGGAAAAGAGAAGACGGCGCCAGCCATCAACAACCGCTGCCTACCCCCCCCCGCCCCCCTTCCCCTGAGTGGCTGGAATGTCCCACCAGTTGTGGGGAGGACTGGCCCCCAGTGGGAGGGCGGGAACTGCAGCCAGCATCTGGAAATTCACAGCAGCTGCGGAAGACCGTACACATGCTCGCCACAATGCGCATTAACATATGAGGAACGACTACAGCCATCGAAGCCATCATGGCACAGAGAGGACTGTGTTCTTAGCCACCCTGGCTACACACAAGAACTGCATCCAGAGTTTGCTAGCGAATTTCGAGCAGGCAGAATGGTATGTGCCCCTGCCCCAGCAGCGTCGTAGGAGAAGGTCGCTTCCAGGCAGACATCCACTCCTCAGACAATGCCCCAAGCCACTAGCACTGCCCCTGACGAACCGTCAGCAGTATTCAAAGTATGAGATAAAATGGAAATGAATGTGTGATATCGTTGGCCAGGAGGCCCCATTCAGGGAAGTTTGGCCACCAAGTGCAAGTCTCATTTCATTCGACGCCACAACGGGCGACATGCGCGCTGGTGATGAGGATGAAATGATGAGGACGATACCCAGTCCACGAGCAGAGGAAATTTCCAATTCGGCCAGGAATCGAAAATGGGCGAACTTATATGGGAGACAGGAGAAGACGACGACGCCAGTTGTCAGCAACAGCTGCTATCCCCCCCCCCCCCACTTTCGCGTGAGTGGCTGTGATATCCCATCAATTGTGGGGAGGACCAGCCGCCATTAGGGGGCGGGAACAGCAGCCGCGATCTGGAAAGACACAGCAGCAGCAGAAGACCGTCCACATGCTCGCCACAATGCGCACTAACGTCTGAGGAACGACTGTGGCCTTGCAAGTCGTCATGGTACAGAGAGGACTGCGTTCTTAGCCACAAAAAAGGACTGCATCCAGAGTTTGCTAGCGACTTTCTAGCAGGCAGAGGGGTACCTGCCCCTGCCACTGCCCCAGCATAGTCGTAGGAGAAAGTTGCCGCCAGGCAGACATCTACTGCTCAGGCAATGCCCCAAGCTACTGGGACTGCCCCTGCTGAACAGTCAGCAGCGTTCAAAGTATGAGATGAAATGGAAATGAGTGTGTGATATCGTTGGCCAGGAGGCCCCATTTAGGGAAATTCGGACACCAAGTGCAAGTCTTATTTCATTCGACACCACACTAGGCAACTGGCGCGTCGATGATGAGGATGAAATGATGAGGACAACACAACACCCAGTCCACGAGGAGAGAAAATCTCCATTTCGGCCAGGAATCGATCACTGACCCACTTACATGGGAGGCAGGAGAAGACAACGACGCCAGCTGTCAGCAACCGCTGCCTGCCCCCCCTACCACTGAGTGGCTGGAATGTCCCACCAGTTGTGGGGAGGACCGGCCGCCAGTGGGAGGGCGGGAACAGCAGCCGGGTTCTGGAAAAACACAACAGCAGCAGAAGACCCAGCTAAGCAGGCAGACTATGAGATGAGGAACTAACTCGACGGCAAGTGTTTATCAAAGACAAGGGTAGCATCAGGAGTGGCCCAGGGATTTGTGATAGGACTGCTGCTGTTCTCTATGTACATAAATGATTTGTCAGACATTGTGGGCAGCAATCTTCGATTGTTTGCTGTAATGTACGGTAAGGTTTCAAAGTTGAGTGACTGTAGGAAGATACAAGATGACTTAGACAAAATTTCTAGTACCTGTGATGAATGGCAGCTAGCTCTAAATGTGGGAATATGTAAGTTAATACAGATAAGTAGGAAGATCAAACCTGTAATCTTCAGATACAGTATTAATATTGTCCCGCTTGACACAGTCAAGTTGTTTAAATATCTGGGAGTAATGCTGCAAAGCGGTATGAACTGCAACGAGCATGTATATATGTATCTGTATGTGTATTTAATTTGTACTTGTATCTATGTTAGTATTTCAATGTTTCAGTTGACTGAATTAGAGTAATTCTTGAGAACAGGAAAAAAAGGAACCTATGTTAATCCTTGAACACTTATGATGGCATCATGCCACAACCAAGTTTGTTAATGATCAAGTAACTGTGAGTAGCTTTGACGACTTAGTGTGAAACGTATATAATTCTATGTGCCTTATGTTATGTTTGTTTTGCTCCCTACAAGGAGAGATCCTTAAATACTTCATTCACTAAGTACGTGAATCCAATAATATTACGACTGCGCGTGAGTCGTAACGATCTTTCAGACTCATTACTCCTCACGCGGGAAGCGATGTAATATTGGTATTTCCGTCCTATGAAAGCTTTGAGTACCCTTGGAAAGGCATTCACCTATCTTTATTTTAAATGATCAACGTATGAGATGAGACCTATTCTTCGAAAGACATTTGTTTTATATAATTTACGAACTGTAAAGTTGCGCATCTAGCGCGGACGCTAATACATCGATTGCGCAGTCAAAGAAACATTTTAACAGAAGCTGAACTGACGTTCCGGTTCGATCTGAATAAAAGATGACAGTAAAAGACGTTTGTAGATCTTCAGATTTTAATGTACTTCTGCTTGTAATGTGGAAACGTAAAGGAGGTCGACTTTAAGTTAAAAAAGTGAGTGGTCTTGCTAGCGTGCAGACAACATTATTAATTAATAAAATTAAAGTAATTCATGTTCGAAACTGTAAATCAGCAAGTTATTGTTATCGGAGGTGTTGAACAGTGCAAGAATTGTCTTTAACGAAAGGAGAAAAGTAATGACTGTAAAATGTGACAAAAACGTGAACCAAGGAGACAGCACAGGACAGGCTGAAATCTCATCGCACCATACTGTTAAAAAAGTACTTATTTAAGTTATATTGTTTATAAATAAGCCCTAATTTGCTAGTGAGAATTGTTTGAATATATTTAGTGTTTACCAGACTTCTTATTCTGTTCTTTTCCTTTATACTTTTTTATCCTCCATGCCATATTGTTTTTATAAATGTCAAACAGCCTTTACTACAGCAGAGAATACTGCGGCATCCTGGTCATAGACAGAAGGCCGCTCCTTGTCTTCTATACAACTCATAGCTACCCCATTAATTAATGATTTCATTTGCAAATGCAATTTCTTTTTACTATTCATTGTTAAAGGTCCCTTAGGTAATTATAAAATTATTACTGATTACGTAAAGAAATCCGGGTTGTTCTTTTCCAAATAATAGAAGTCTTTGCGTAATCAAAAACTAGCCTCCTTCTGACAACGATCAGGAGCCGACCAGAAGACGGACGTCTTCGACCGCTTTCGTGTGTCCTGTGGCAAAGCTGTGCCAAACTGGGAACACGGCATTCTAGTATGAAATACAGATTTAAATTGAAAGAAATGAGATATATTTAATAGTAATAATTTTTTTTATCATACTAGAAGCCGCGCGACTGCTACGGTCGCAGGTTCGAATCATGCCTCGGGCATGGATGTGTGATGTCCTTAGGTTAGTTAGGTTTAAGTAGTTCTAAGTTTTAGGGGACTGATGACCATAGATGTTAGGTCCCATAGTGCTCAGAGCCATTTTGAGCCATACTCTCGTGCATTCTTCTTTTCCTTGATGCATGCCTTGGTACTTTTTCCCTCCGCCCTTAAAACCACTCTTCTTTCAGACGAATTTCTACCATTTTCTATCACGCTATGGGCCCGTGTTGATGGGTAATCTTACCTAGATGGACGGACATCACAGACCCTGCTTCTGTGAACTACTCGATGTAATTCCTAACAAATGCAGAGGCGGCAGTAGATCTTTTGAGATGCTCCTTGGTGACAAAACCATTAGAGAACTGCTGTCTGAATGTCTTGATCGTTGAAAATCTCTTTCCCCCTGATGTTCTCCCTCGATACCTGGACATTGTCGTCTATGGTCGATGTCTATGGCCTTTCTTCCCGACGAGAATAACACACATCAGAGGGACCTGGGTCACATTGTTGACACCATTTCTCATTTGGTCCAAATGCCGCCATAATATCACAGTGAATCTGTGCAATTGTAGACATTTTGCTCACAAGAATCGTACGGTCCAGCGTACTTCAACTTGGGAGTGTGTTTCCAATTGCCGCACCATTACACTCCCCCCACCACCCATGTTGTCCGTACTGCAGGAGGGCTCTGTGTACAGTCCTTTGATTTGCTCCATTAATGCTTCAACCAAATGAGCCATTTGTTCTTCAAATATTTAGACCTTAACTTCATCTTTCTTTTCGCCCTTCTGTGTCCCACTTGTGGTAAAGACGACGGACTTCTGTTCATGTGCCCATAAGAACAACTTTCTTTGGGGACGAAATTTAAAATAAGAATGGCCACGAGACCAATGGAGAATTAATCGTGCCTTAGCAGTCCAATCGGCTCCGAGGATATAATTGGCAGCTGAATATTCTATCGCCTTCATACCCATCTTCCAGACAAATTCCCAACACTGATTTTAATTTAACACAGCCATTTACTCTTAAATTTGTTTTATTTGCCGTTCAGTACTCTCCTGACTCTCGCCTTAACCTTCCCCATGTGCATATATGTTTATATTTGACAAAACAGTCTTAATTTCCATTAAATGACAATGCGTAAGTTAAGGGCTGCACATAAACAGTAACCGCGAACCCGTCTTTTCGCGAATCGCACTCATAATCTTTCCCTGACTTAATTTTCAAAGTACTTGCTGCGCCCTTTGCGTCTCTGCGCACTCATTCTTTGCGTGTCCCTGCTTACCACAACCCCAGCAGACCCAATTACGCACTCATTAACACAATTCTTGAGCGTGGTCAGCGATTCCGTGCGCTACCATAGCGCTTCGTTTCACACGCCTGTTCTGATTCACACTCTTTGTTCCGTGTCTACCCCGTGAGCCTGTGCCTCCCTTTGGGTGTCGATAAATTCGATGGACTGTACTTGTTTTAACATCTCTTCTAATTAAGTCAACCTTTTCGGAATTACACAGAATACAGCTCGTTGCATGGTTTCGGGGTTTAGTCCCCCTAACATCTGCGTTCCCATCTGCTCCTCCATATACTGGAGAGCAAAGGCTACCGCACTCTTTCTAACGAGTTCCACATGTTCTGCTAATGATTCACCAGGGTCTTGTTCACATTCGGCTGTGAGACTTACCTTCTTGGGATCCGAAATCTTACATGCGGTGGTAATGGTATTTTGACGTAGTGTTTCCATCAGTTCCCGAACAGTACCTTCCGCTTGAATATTCCTTATTTGCAACTCACAGATCAGCTCACCCCGCTGCAAACAAGTCCCATCCCCGGACATACTGAAATCACAACGGTCGATCTTCTTTCTACAAGCAACAGTACGAGGAATAATTAGAATAGTTACACCTCAGTCAGTCAACCACACTCTGCTACTAAAGTGTTTTGGAAGCATGGAGTTGTGGCTCTAAATAATTACTCGTGGAGTCGAATGATTGAGTATACAATACAAGGTCAAATGTTTTCGTCAGATTACACGATAGTGATCTCAAGTATAAATAGCATACTTAATACAACGTAACAAATGCTAGTTAATATAAGGATGACCAACAGGATGAAGCTACTAAGAAATGAATTGCTCCAGCAAAATCTTGTCAAAAAACCCTTTCGAACCTTTACCTTCCGTAATACATTGTATAGTTTCTGATAATCAAAGACAACAAGATGTTAAGATCAGAGTTTTTAAAAACAGCAAACACAAAATCAAAAATTATTATTTTAATGAAACCACCGAACATCCATCTAGAATTTCCCTGAACAAATCATAATCATGGAATCCTCGAGTTTTTCGATCCAGGTTAGAACCCAGTAGCTGAACACGCTTTTCAGAAGTACAGAAATCTATAGTGAATACAAACTGAGGCTTCCCTTCTGTTGCAGCACGCCAGTAGAGCTGCCACTATCCTGTCCAGTAATTCAGCAGCATATGACGTGTATATAGCGTTTTTTCCTTTTACAGAAGCAACATCACATGGAGTTCATTGGCACAGACCGTGCCCTCATATACGTAGTACTTAAACACTGGTTTCATTAACCTTAATTCAAACGTCAGCTTCGTACGTTCTTACATCAGCACAAAAATTCAGCTGTCACGTTTTCCGATCAAGCAGTGATACTTCTGCAATAACACTGTCTGAGCATGGCTCCAGGTACACCACTGTCCCCGGTCAGTTCCCCCGGCCTACCAGCCACGCTTCCGGCTTGCCCCACTCCAGTTGACAACCACCTCTCTCGCCGCCGACCATCGTGCCAGACAGCCTCCCACAGCCTCCCAGCCCGAAGATAGATCATTGCTCTGTGATGCGACAATCGATAAGTGCCGACATGGTACAGCGAAGAGAGAAGTTAAAATAAGTGTAAGACCAAATGCCTTGTTAATAACTTCGTAGTTTTAAATGCTGTCATTCCATTTTACATTTCACATGTCGATAGTATCGCTTATTTGCGATTCATCGGCCTTAGAGAGACATTCCGACCTAGTATAAAATACTGTATTGCAGATATCTCCATGCTTCCGGGTTCTTTTATTATCAGACTGGGAGGCACAGAAAGATATACACACTTCACCCAAAATGGGTTAATCACTTCTCCTTCATCGAGTTTCTGTTTGTAGATTCAGTTGTTTTACAGCCAGAAATTGCTGGTGTCCTCAACATGTATTTGCTCACTTTAGTTAGAGTTTGGCATTTGGTCGCCAGTAAACTGCGAACGGTCCAAAGAGCATACGTCTCTACACATGCTTTGAGCATAAGGTAGGAACGTGGGCTCTTGGATTTTGGGCGGCTTACTGGTCCCCCCCTATGAACCCCAGACCTTGCCGAGGTGGGGGGGCTTAACTGTTCCGTCCTCAATAAACCTGACAGTCTCTTAAGGACTGTAAAGGCCTGGGGACGGACCAGGACCAACGAGGGGTTCATAAAAACTCTGTATAGGGAAGGTGTCGCCACCTTTCCGGCTGCTGCTGTTTTGGGCCATCGTGCTGCTGGTCATGCATTAACCACTACAGTATATTTAGATGTTTCTATTGATGAAGCGTGCTCTACTAGCGCACATGTTGCTAAGGTAGAGCAACAGCTTGAAACTGAACGTTTTGAATCTTCGGCAATAGAAATGTGAGCAAAATGTTTCGAAAAATATCTTCTGTGACGACGATAATCCCTAATTTTCACGCAACTAGCATTTGGTGAGTGGAAATTGAAAACGTTCTAAGTGCCAAATCGTATCCAAAAATTTGAGAATGTATTCTGATTGTGCTTAATTGTACTGTTCAACGCATCAGCGCAAGAAGCAGACAATTATATGTGCCAACAAGTTGATTCTTGCAAAGCAGAAAACAGCAAGAACTGTTTACACAAGTAGCGTTATTACCGGTTTGGAACCGACGGGTTCATCTTCACACGCCTGTTCACGATTATATTAAATTTAGTGTTGTTTGCACTAGTTTTTTTTCAACAGCTAATGTAAACAACATAAAGTGTAGTATAAAACTGGGCAGCCGTCGGAAGGTGAACCTGTCGATTCGAAAGGAATACAGCGCTATTTGCCTACATAAACAGAATTATGAAAAGTCCCTGGTTACTATTTTGTTCACTGCATGAATCAACTTGTATTCTGATCAAAGCCACAGTCTCAATAACCTCATTTTTCGACAAAATAGACGGAAGATAGTATTTGTTCAAGTGACGTTAATACTAATGCAGTACGTTTTATTTCTGATAATACAAATGCAGATACACAGCATTACGTTTTTTACATTTTGAAATTCCAGAGAGAAGGTCAGCTTGTCACAAAGACCTTGCGCCATCTACTAAAGCATTTTTGAAAGACTGTCGCCGTGGTTTGGCACCAGGATCAAGTCTAGACACACGCAGAGTGCTGCGAACACAGTACCACAGAAAAAGGGTTTTGTGATATAATGGCAAGTAGAATGTTTTCCATTTCCACTCCTCTGTTATTAACGTCGGCATGGATTGATTTCACAGTTCCTGTTATGACAGCTAGCTCAAATAATTACTGGTAAATGAGTAACTTAAAACTGATCATCTCGAATCTTCATTAACAGCAGCAGGAAAAGGTAAGTAACCGCTTTTACGTTCAGAATGTTGTTTCTACAAGGAAAAATCAAAGTTGTGGGACAAACTCCAGAGTTCTGAAACAATTTTCGTTACATAAATTAACATAGCTAAAACTAACTATTTACTGCCCACCTGGCTAGCCGGTCTAACGTGCTGCTTCCCGAGCGGGAAGGCGTGCCGATCCCTGGCACGAATACGCACGGCGGATAAGTGTCGTCGAGTTCCGGTGTGCCGGCCCGCCTGAGCATGGTTTTTAAGGCGGTTTTCCATCCACCTCGGCGAACGCGGGCTGGTTCCTCTTATTCTGCCTCATTTACACTGTGTCGGCGATTGCTGCGGAAACACCGTTTCCACGTACGCGTACACCATAATTACTCTACCACGCAAACATTTCGGATTACACTCGTCTGTCATAAGTGACTCCCGCAGGAGGGGGGGGGGGGGGCAGTAGGGGCCGAACGCCACAACAACTCTGGGTTCGGTGGGGGGCGGTGGTTGGGTGGCGGTGGGTAGGGTGGACTGCTGTGGGGTTGTGAACCACTGAGGGCTACAGTGGGACGAAGCCTCTCCGTCGTTTCTAGGTCCCTGGTTTAATACAATACAATACAACCATTTACTAGTAAAGAAACCATGCCTCCCGACGACTAGATTTATTTAAAGACATCTGATTAAAAGTTTTTCTTCTGCAAGGTTTTATATTACACCTTTTGGTAAGCTCTCATTAGCAACCAGACTGAATCAGAGTATATTACACACCGTGCATGTAGTAATATTATTGTATCTTAGTCGAGGAATTTTGAATCAAGCAAAACCTAAACGCAGTAGGGATAATGGGTAAAAAAACACAGTATCCACCATATAGATTTATAACCCAAATATGAAGCAATCTGAAACGAGCTTTGAAGTTCACAGAAGACACAGGCATATCTCGACTACAATGCGACTTATACATGTCATGCACAGATAACTTTATTCTCTCAACGTACTATAGAAATTAATGTAGCCTACACATTAAATACGAGGGTAGAATTTAAAACCGGCCGCGGTGGTCTAGCGGTTCTAGGCGCTCAGTCCGGAACCGCGCGACTGCTACGGTCGCAGGTTCGAATCCTGCCTCGGGCATGGATGTGTGTGATGTCCTTAGGTTAGTTAGGTTTAAGTAGTTCTAAGTTCTGGGGGACTGATGACCTCAGAAGTTAAGTCCCATAGTGCTCAGAGCCATTTGAACCATTTTTTTGAAGATTAGAGTGTAACGTCCCGTCGACAATGAAGTCATTAAAGACGAGGCACAAGCTCGCTTAAGGATGGAGAAAGAAATCAGAGACACCCATTTCAAAGGAACCACATAGACATTTTCCTTAAGCGATTTAGGGAAATCACGGAAACCTAAATCTGGATGGCCGTACTGAGATTACGACCGGCGTCCTCCCGAATACGATTCAAACGTGTTAATCACTGTGTCACATCGCTTGCTCACGTCGTTATCAGAGGAACAGGCAGGTTCGTCAGCTACGGAATCCCATGTTAAACAATGTGCGCTGAATAGTGTGCTCCGAAACACTCGTACCTGCACGAGCGTTGTACTCTGTCGTCAGATGTGCCACAGACCGCCGCCTATCCTGCGTTATAGAATGGACAAGCCCCTGATGTCCAAGTTCTGTGATGCGGTATGGAAATCCAGCACGTTGTCGCCTACTGTGGTTGCCGCGTCTTAGATTCATTTTCCATAGATGCCCGCGACAATAGCATGCAGAAATGCAATAGACTTCGCCGATTCCGAGTTGCTCAATCCCAGCTGCTGGACCGTAAAAAATTGGTCTTTGTCAAAGTCACTTGTGTCAGTGGATTTCCCCGTTTGCAGCCCTTATCACAGTACTAGTGATCCCCTTTCATCTCTTCTTTAGTTCGAAATTGCTTAGCGTTACATAAAAATCTGTCCATATAGGGTAGTCAATTGATCGTGGCCGGGCCCAATATCTCACGAAATAAGCGTCAAACGAAAAAACTACAACGAACGAAACTTGTCTAGCTTGAAGGGGAAACCAGATGGCGCTATGGTTGGCCCGCTAGATGACGCTGCCATAGGTCAAACAGTTATCAACTGCATTTTTTAACATAGGAACCCCCATTTTTTATTACATATTCGTGTAGTACGTAAAGAAATATGAATGTTTTAGTCGGACCACTTTTTTCGCTTTGTGACAGATGGCACTGTAATAGTCACAAACATGTGGCTCACAATTTTAGACGAACAATTGGTAAAAGGTAGGTTTTTAAAAGTAAATTACAGAACGTAGGTACGTTTGAACATTTTATTTCGGTTGATCGAATGTGATACATGTACCTTTGTGAACTTATCATTTATGAGAACGCATGCTGTTACAGCGTGATTACCTGTAAATACCACATTAATGCAATAAATGCTCAAAATAATGTTCGTCAGCCTCACTGCATTTGGCTATACGTGTAACGACATTCCTCTCAACAGCGAGTAGTTCGCCTTCCGTAATGTTCGCACATGCCATTGACAATGCGCTGACGCATGTTGTCAGGCGTTGTTGGTGGATCACGATAGCAAAAATCCTTTAACTTTCCCCACAGAAAGAAATCCGAGGACGTCAGATCCGGTGAACGTGCGGCTCATGGTATGGTGCTTTGACGTCATATCCACCTGTCATGAAATATGCAATTCAGCACCGTTTCAACCGCACGTGAGCTATGTGCCGGACATCCATCATGTTGGAAGTACATAGCCATTCTGTCATGCAGTGAAACATCTTGTAGTAACATCGGTAGAACGTTACGTAGGAAATCAGCATACATTGCACCATTTAGATTGCCATCGATAAAATGGAGGCCAATTATCCTTCCTCCCATAATGCCGCACCATACATTAACCCGCCAAGGTCGCTGATGTTCCACTTGTCGCAGCCATCGTGGATTTTTCGCTGCCCAATAGTGCATATTATGCTAGTTTACGTTACCGCTGACGGTGAATGACGTTTCGTCGCTAAACAGAACGCGTGCAAAAAATCTGTCATCGTCCCGTAATTTCTCTTGTGACCAGTGGCAGAACTGTACACAACGTTCAAAGTCGTCGCCATGCAATTCCTGGTGCATAGAAATATGGTACGGGTGCAATCGATGTTGATGTAGCATTCTCAACCCCGATGTTTTTGAGATTTCCGATTCTCGCGCAATTTGTCTGCTACTGATGTGCGGATTAGCCGCGACAGCAGCTAAAACACGTACTTGGGCATCATCATTTATTGCAGGTCGTGGTTGACGTTTCATATGTGGCTGAACACTTCCTGTTTCCTTAAATAACGTAACTATCCGGCGAACGGTCCGGACACTTGGATGATGTCGTCCAGGATACCCAGCAGCATACATAGCACACGCCCGCTGGGTATTTTGATCACGATAGCCATACATCAACACTATATCGACCTTTTCCGCAATTGGTAAATTGTCCATTTTAACACGGGTGATGTATCACGAAGCAAATACCGTCCGCATTGGCGGAATGTTACGTTATACCACGTACTTCAACGTTTGTGAGTATTACAGCGCCGTCTATCACAAAACGAAAAAAGTGCTCCAACTAAAACATTCATATTTCTTTGCGTACTCCACGAATATGTAATAGAAATGTGGGTTGCTATTTAAAAAAAACGCAGTTGATATCCGTTTGACCTATGGCAGCGCCATCTAGCGGGCCACCCATAGCGCCATCTGGTTTCCCCCTTCAAGCTAGACGAGTTTCGTTCTTTGTAGTTTTTTCGTTTGATGCTTATTTCGTGAGATATTTGGCCCGGTCACTATCAATGGACCACCCTGTATATTGTCTCTCACAGAAAAAAGGTAAATTGAGGAAGAAAAAAGTATTTCAAAAATTAGTTCAATTAGTTTTTAATAGTAAAAGGGAATATAATCTTAGCAATATTTTCTCTGCTGTATCAGTATTACAAACGTATCTGTATTCTTATACCATCGGCCGCAGTAAATACTGCAAACTACACAATCTAAATGTTATCGACGTACGAAAACAAACAGTTTTCTGTATGAAAATTTGTTAACTAGCAAGACCTCCTTCCCACGTTCAGAATAAAACCATTGACAACTACACACATCAGAAAATAGCTTTGCATCATCCCCGTTCCCAGAATCTTGAAGATAGACGTTGACTGTGGATATTGTATTACAGACACAGTCCCTTTGACTGTTTAGAGATGTCACTAAACCCGCCCAAAGATGTAAACAACCATGCATGGGCAGCGTCTATTACACGGAGGGGGTCTCACAGCCCATCTGTTCCAGTCATTCCACCAGGAAGGAGGAACACGTCTCGTGTTGTCTGTACTTCCGCCATGCCTAGACAGTTGATACCGCGGTGCGATCGCGTCCGCATTGTTACTTTGTGCCAGAAAGGGCTCTCAACCGTCTCGTAGTGAACCAAAGCGATGTTGTTCAGACATGGAGGAGATACATAGAGACAGAAACTGTCGACGACATGCCTCGCTCACATCGCTCAAGGGCTACTACTGCAATGGATGACCGCACCCTACGGATCATGGCTCGGAGGAACCGTGACAGCAACGCCACAGTGTTGAATAATGCTTTTCGTGCAGCTCCAGGACGTCGTGTTACGACTCAAACTGTGCGCAGTAGGCTGCATGATGCGCAACTTCACTCCCGACGTCCATGGCGAGGTCTGTCTTTGCAACCACGACACCATGCAGCGCGGTACATATGGGTCCAACAACATGCCGAATGGCCCGCTCAGGACTGGCATCACGTTCTCTTCATCGATGAGTGTCACACATGCTTTCAACCGGGCAATCGTCGGAGACGTGTTTGGAGGCAACCCGATCAGGCTGAACGCCCTAGACACACTGTCCAGCGAGTGCAGCAAGGTGGAGGTTTCCTGCTGATTTGGTGTGGCATTATGTGGGGCCGACGTACGCCGCTAGTGGTCATGGAAGGTGCCGTAATGGCTGTACGATACGTGAATTCCATCCTTCGACCGATAGTGCAACCATATCGGCAGCATATTTGCGAGGCATTCGTCTTCATGGACGACAATTCGCGCACCAATCGTGCACATCTTCTGAATGGCTTCCTTCAGGATAACGACATCGCTCGACTAGAGTGGTCAACATGTTCTCCAGACATGAACCCTATTGAACATGCCGGGGATAGATTGAAAAGTGCTGTTTATGGACGACGTGACCCACCAACCACTCTCAGGGATCTACCCTGAATCACCGTTTAGGAGTGGGACAATCTGGACCAACAGAGCCTTGATGAACTTGTGGATAGTATGCCAAGACGAATACAGAGGACGTGCTACTGAGTATTAGAGGTACCGTTGTGTGCAGCAATCTGGACCACCACCTCAGAAGGTCTCGCTGTATGGTGGTACAACATGCAATGTGTGGTTTTCATGAGCAACAAAAAGGGCGGAAATGATATTTATGTTGATCTTTATTCCGATTTTGTGTACAAGTACTGGAATTCTCGGAACCGAGGTGATGCTAAACTTTTTTTTGATGTGTAAGTTTCGTCCAGTACAGAATATATAATGTTAATTTAAAAGTAATTCATTAGTATGTATTCTACGTTTAGTATGAACTGCTAGTAAAGTACATGTGGTTCGTGAACTAAATTTTTCTCTTAATTAAAATATTTTTTCCTATCTTATGTGAATGAAGAATTGCTTATTTTAGGAAACTCAATGTTTCGTGCCCCTTCGTTTTTGTATTATTGTCAAGCCACATAACCGTTGTTGACTCACTGCAAAATGTAAGCAGTATTTGATTTTTGAAAAAGAATGCTGAGATTTTGCAACAGTCAAAGGTACTGTTAGGTACATTAGGACTTTGGAGTATATGTCCTGTTAATTCAGTATCAGTGAGCTAAGATTTACTAATGATATCTCTGCTAACTAGTATAGAGTTCAGATATTCGTGTTTTAAACTGACTTGTTATGAACATTAGCTGTGCTGAAAACAGAGGACAAACGCCATCAGCAAATGTCAATGTAAACTTAAACGTTTCATTTTAAGACCTTCGTCAGACATGGATATGAACGAAGGTTGTAATCCTCTCTGACACTGTCTTCGTGATTTATAATTATATCCTATTTTCATAGCAGTATATAGAAATGGTTTACGCTGGTAAAGGTCATTCTCCAATCGTCCGAACCGTGGATATACAGTGCTCTCAGAAACAGTCTGAAAAGCGTCTAAGGGTGTTGCAGGATACGTTGTACTGAGGAATAATTTTTAAGCAAAATTTCGGTGGGTTGCGCCCTTTGCGAGTTAGTTAACATTGAAGTTAGCCATTCAGGTCGTAGCCCAAGCAAATTCAAGCAGCCCGCCAGACACAGCGTCGTCGGACGTCTACTTCGTTTGGTTTCCTAAATCCGAACAAGACAGCGATACAAAAATTGAACTTGACACGGTAGTAATGGTCGAACTAGAGCCAAAGACTGAACAGTCCCGTGCTCTGTCATCTACGCTATAAGAAAACTGACACTATTTCTCTCTAGCAAACTGCTTCAATTTGCATTCGCAGGAACCTGATTGAGTAATTCAGTGCTAAATAACTCGGAAAAGGCTTAATGTATCGAATTTTTTGCTACAGTTATATCTCAGGACAATCTCCCTACCAACACCCGCACAAGCTTATCAAACTGTTTGTGACCACCCTGTGTAGACTACAAAGTAACTGTGAATAGATGTACATAGATTGCACGAAGAAAGTAGTGAAAACGAACAGAGGGGCATAAAATTAACGTTCAGTGGAATGAAATGGACACATTAGCTCCACTGGAGCCGGCCGGAGTGTCCGAGCGGTTCTAGGCGCTTCCGTCTGGAACCGCGCGACCGCTACGGTCGCAGGTTCGAATCTTGCCTCGGGCATGGATGTGTGTGATGTCATTAGGTTAGTTAGGTTTAAGTAGTTCTAAGTTCTAGGGGACTGATGACCTCAGATGTTAAGTCACATAGTGCTCAGAGCCATTTTTTTAGCTGCACTGGCACACGTTTTGCAAAGAGGAAGCCGTAAGACTTCTCTTTGAAAAAACCTTCGTTCTCTTGACCACGAACGGATACTATCGCCGACTGTGCACAGAGGCGACAAAGGTTACAACGCACGCCAATAATTTTGACCATAAAGAGGAAAGATACTAATACTTCGTTATGGAGGTGAAGTGCTTCAGGGATCATTCTTATAATGTTGGTTGGTATCAGCAGTGTTGACAACGACCGATAATGACGAAATGATACACATCAAGTGATGTCACGTCTGTGTGCCGAGGTATGTAGCAAATTACATCGTCAGTATCGAGCAAAGTGAAACAGCCGAAAAGGAATTTTTCTCCTCCTCCGTAAGCAAAAAATTCCCAAACGTGGTATATTCATTTACTACAACAAAATATTTAAAAACTTACATTTGAGATAGGATGTCATGTAGACAACAAATTTAGAAAAATCTTTGAACTCATGACACAGCCACCGAGAAATAAAGAAAATCAGAGCGCTAACAAGCAACAGCTCACATCCCACGTTTACTGTATGTGCAGTTCAATTTGGCACGGTATACTGGTGGCGATCTTGAGAGATTTTGCCTATGTTATCGCATACAACATCATCAGAGTGAGGTGGGAAGTCGCTTTGAGCGTATAGTACTGACCACTGGGAGAAAAAAAGCGCATAACACTTCGAGGTTCTGAGTTTCATAAGTCTGCCCCATCTTCCAGAACAATCGTGTTGTTGCAGGTAACATGATATCCAGCCTTAACGAATGACTGTGTTACAAATCATAAGGTAAAGCTGTCAATCAACCGCAGGTAATAATCTTGCAGCGTGATGATGTTGTCTTATAAGGTAACAAAACGTTGTCTTGTCTCAAACTGGTGCATCTGAGGCTACGGAAAGAGACGCATTTCGTCAGCTGTGTGGCTGTTCCTTGCATCTTGTTGGCTGGGGGAAAAGAACAGAAGCTTGCGTTCATTTGAAGAAACACAAAAGATGAGATCATAATTGGCGATGGATGGGGTATGGACGAATCAGGAGCGGTCGCACATCTGCGAACAAGGCAGATAAATGTTTACTATGTTTTAATAGTACGGTACAATTCATTTTGTGGGCCTGTCAAATTTGTAAGAAGTAAGTGACCACGGCATTGTGAATACTTTCTTTAACTATCAAGTCGAACTCAGTACAAAATGTCTTGACATCCTAAATGATTAGTTGAATCATTGTCAGTTGTGATGTAGTACCCTTGTAACATTTAAATCTTTTTGTAGTATTATTAGTACTGTTATAGGTAAAAGCCACGTGTAACAATAAAACGTCCTGTCACAGACACGCAAGTACAACACTATCCATGTGTAACATTCTCTTCTGAATGTGGCCTCCTGTCGGTATCAACGAATCAGCACCTACTCTAACAATTCATAATAAAAGCTATCCTAAAAGCAGATTCTAAATCACATTCCCTGAGTTAACGTTGCCCCTTTTACAGGAATTTTAGAAGTTTGTTTGACCATGTAGTGTATGTGTATTAGATGCAATTGTCAGACTATTATTTGGAATATGATGCGATTCCAGTTTGGAGCAAGACATTAGGCAATCAGAAATCGAGCCAGTAATCTTTTAGTTCCAGGTGTTTTATGTGGTCAAGACTATTTATGAACCGTCGCCAGTCTAATTAGGCACGAAATTGCCTGCATTGGATTATTCTAAAGCGAAATTGTGATTTCCTGTTTCGTATACATCTTACTGTGCTTAGGAAAGCAGAACCAGTTTCTCATGAGCGGCAGAACAGCTAACTTTCATTCTTACTTTGTCAACTCCAGACTAATTATGCTACAGCCCCCAGATATATTGAAACTTTATTCAAGTGCAAACAAAGAAAAATCGGCCATAAGGGGTCTTTACAAATACGATTTGGTGAACCAGTTATTATTCTAAGTTAGTTAAGCGGAATTGCTGCGTTATGTTACTAACACGGTATTAAGACATACTTTGAATTTATCATTCTTTCATTTATGCATCATTTCAGCAGTTAATCAAATGGTGGCCCTTAAATTGTATTTAGTCTGAGAACGCTAAAAACTTTATAAACTCTTGTGAACTCTACACTAAACACTGTTCGAAAAATAAGACAGAACTACCTGATTAATTTCTGTGTTGATTATAGCACTAGATTCAGCAGTTTAATCTTTTATACAACAGTACAGTATATTTTACAATAACCATTTCAGTACACTACTTTACTTTATATGATCAGTGTTGTTACACTCAAAGTTATTTATCAAAATCGCAAGATAATTTTTTTTAAGTAAACAATTTTCTTTAGTATTTTTGTTTTAGGAGGTCTTAAGGAGGTCTTTCACGTTATAATTAAACTTAGGTTAGAGAGTCTCAGGGAACCACAGAAAGGGAGACGTCTAAAAGGGGGCTGGTACAACACAGTAAGGTAGTTGTAGAAACGATCGGTATTGTAGTCTTTAATTGTCGTAGCTGTTTTGGGAAAGAACCAGAGCTCCAAGCCCTAATAGAAAACATTGAAGCTCAAATAGTTATAGGTATAGAAAGCTGGCTAAAGCCCGAAATAAGTTCATCCGAAATTTTTTCAAACTAACAGAGTTCAGAAAGGATAGTTAAATACAGTTGGTGGTGGAGTATTTATTGCTGTTAGAAGTAGTTTACCTTGTAGTGAAATTGAAGTAGATAGTTCCTGCGAAATAGTATGGGTAGATGGTATACTTGACAGTCGGACTAAACTATTAATTGGATCATTTTACCGACCACCCGACTCAGAAGATATAGTTGCTGAACAGTTCAAAGAAAACTTGAGTCTAATTTCAAATAGGTACTCCAATCATACAACTATAGTCGGTGGTGACTTCAGTCTACCCTCGATATGCAGGAAAAATTATATCTTTAAAGCCGTCGGCAGGTATAAAACGTCATCCGAAATTATACTTAATGTTTTCTCATAAAATTATTTTGAACAATTAGCTCATGAGCCCACTCGAAGCGTAAATGGTTGCGAAAGCATACTTAACCTTTTAGCAACAAATAATCCAGGACAAATAGTGAGTATCTGGACAACAAGGCAGTTGCTGCTAGACTGAATTCCGTAACATCCACAACGATAAAAAAGAAATGCAAAGTACATATATTTTTAAAAAAGCTGATAAAATGCTCTTAAGACCTTTTTAAGAGACAGTCGTCACGCCTTCCGATCTGATCATGTAAGCGTAGAAAAGATGTGGAATGATTTCAGACAGATAGTATCGATGGAAATCGAGATATATATATATCACATAAAATAGTAAGTGATGGTACTGATCCCCTATGGTACACAAAACGGGTCAGATCGCTGTTGCAGAAGCAACGGGAAAAGCATGCCAAATGTAAGAGAACGCAAAATCCCCAAGATTGGTAAAGTTTTTCGGAAGTTCGAAATACGGCGCGTACTTCAATGCGAGATGCTTTTAATAACTTCCACAACGAAACTGTGTCTCGGAATCTGGCAGAAAACGCGAAGAGATTCTCGTCATACATGAAGCACACCAGTGGCAAGACCCAATCAATATCTTCACTGCGCGATAACAACTGATGACAGTCCCACTAAAGCAGAGTTATTAAAAACGGTTTTCCGAAACTAATTCACCAAAGAAGACGAAGTAAATATTCCTGAATTCCAGTCTAGAATAACTGCGAAGATGAGAAACATAGAAGAAGATACCCTCGGTGTAGCAAAGCAGCTTAAATCACTTAAAAAAGGCAAGGCCTCTGGTCCACATCGTACACGAGTCAGGTTGCTTTCAGAGAATGCTGATACAATAACTCCGTATTTAGCAGTTATATACAACCGCTCGCTCACAGAAAGATCCGTACCTGAAGACTGGAAAATTGGTCAAGTGTAGTGGTTAATAAAAAAATAAATGGGAGAAGAGAGACCGTGAAAAAGGGGAAAAATGAAAAGCAAATCGGACTTTGTATTACAGAAAAGCTATTGGACTTCGTTTTTCGGAAACGCTATTGTTGGGGTGGTCCTTGTGGCGTTTTTGAGCAATGGTTAAACCAATTTCCACTACAAAAATTTTTGAAAAAGAACAGAGAACAACAAAATGTAACTGACAGGGGGAAATGGCGTAGCTTTGAGTTCATTCTTTACCAGGTTAACATGTCTTCTTTCGTGCGGCGTCCAGGTCTTCAAAAATCTCCTTCAATTCTGCGTGAAAAGTCTGCTCCGAAATCTTGCAATCGTCCAGGAATCACTAATTTATACCAATTAAAATCATCTTGATACTGTATGCAATTTAATTTACTTCGCTACCTCCATCCTCCGATTTTCTTAACAACTTCCACAATATGTCTACACATTAAAATCAGATCAAGACTAGCTAATAAGTTTTTTTAACGTCTTCATCAGATCACGTCTGCCTTAAGCTTCGGCTATCAAGAGACAAACAAGAAACGAATAGAAAAACAAAAAAAAGGAGTTAAAATTTTAGTATTTTCTCTGCCGTCGAGCGCTCATACCGCTGCGACGGGATATTTTTTATCTGAGGGAACGAGTGTAGCGCGGCGAAATTCAAAGTCCCGCTACACAAGTCACACCAATACCCAAAAAGGGAAGTAGGAGTAATCCGCTGATTTACAGGCCCATATCACTAACGTGATTTGCAGTAGAGTTTTGGAACATATTCTATGTTAGAACATCATGAAGAACCTGGAAGAAGTCCGCCCAGTTAGCCGTGCGGTCTCACGCACTGCTTTCCAGGCGGGAAGGCGCGCTGGACCCCAGCACGAATCCTCCCGCGGATTAGTGTCGAGGTCCGGTGTGCCAGTCATTTTGTGGATGGTTTTTAAGGGGGTTTTCCATCTGTCTCGGCGAATGCGGGCTGGTTCCTCCTATTCCGCCTCAGTTACGCTATGTCGGCGATTGCTGCTCAAACACAATCTCCACGTACGCGTACATAGTAATTACTCTACTACGCAAACATTTGGAGTTATCGTCTGGTGTGTGACGTGGAGGGGGGGGGGAGGGATCTACTGGGGGCCGAACCGCACAATAACCCTGGGTCCGGCGTGGGGCGGCGGTGGGATGAGTGGACTGCTGTAGCCTGTTGTGGGGTTGTGAACCACTGAGGGCTACGGCTGGGATGCAGCCTCTCCGTTATTTCTAGGTCCCCAGTTCAATATAATACAGTACAATGCCTGGAAGAAAACGATTTATTGACACAAAGTCAGCACGAATTCAGAAAATATCGTTCTTGTGAAACACAACTAGAGCTTTATACTCATGACGTAATGAGTGCTATCGACAGGGGATGTCAAATTGATTCCATATTTTTAGATTTCCAGAAGGCTTTCGACACCGTTCCCCACAAGCGTCTTCTAATCAAACTGCGTGCCTGTGAAATATCGCCTCAGTTGTGCGACTGGATTCGTGGTATCCTGTCAGAAAGGTCACTGTTCGTAGAAATAGACGCAATGTCATCGAGTAAAACAGAAGTAATATCCGGCGTTCCCCAAGGAAGTGTTATAGGCCCTCTGTTGTTCCTGATCTATATTAATGGCATAGGAGACAATCTGAGTAGCCATCTTAGATTGTTTGCAGATGATGCTGTAATTTACTGTCTTGTAAAGTTATCAGATTACCAAAACGAATTGCAAAATTATTTAGATAAGATATCTCTATGGTGTGAAAAGTGGTAATTGACCTAGAATAGTGAAAAGTGTGAAGTTATTTACATGAGTACTAAAAGAAATCCACTAAATTCCGATCAAGCGATAAGTCACACAAATCTGAAGGCTGAAAATTCAACTATATACTGAGGGATTACAGTTATAAAGAACCTAAATTGGAATGTTCGCATAGATAATGTTGTGAGTACAGCAAACCAAAGACTGCTATTCATTGGCAGAACATTTAGAAAGTGCTGCAGGTCTACTAAAGAGACTGCTTACACCACGCTTATCCGCCCTACTCTGGACTATAGGTGTGCGGTGTATGATGTGCATCAGGAGGACTGACGGATGACATCGAAAAAGTTTAAAGAATGGCAGCTCGTTTTGTATTATCGCGAAATAGGGGAGATAGTGCCACAGGCATGATATGTGATTTGGAATGGCAATCATTAAAGGAAAGGCGTTTTTCGTTGCGACCATGACATTTCAATCACAAGTTTTCCCCTACGATTGCGAAAACATTCTTTTGGCCCCACTTACATAGGGAGTAATGATCATCACGATAAAATAAATACAATCAGGAGTTCGCACAGAAAAATTTAAGTGCTCGTTTTTCCCGCGCGCCCTTCGAGAGTGGAACGGTAGAGAGACAGCTTGAAGGTGGTTCATTGAATCCTCTGCCAGGCACTTTATTGTGAATAGTAGGGTAGTCATGTAGATGTAGATGTAGATCAGAAAAACTGTAATTTCCAGAAAACTATAAATTTAATTCTCCACAAATAACATTTAGAGTTTATGCAAAATAATTTTCAAAATATTTTACTTGATTAAGTGTACAAAATTAAGATTCTTTATAAGTTTAGAATACTGAGATCCATTTTCACTCGGAGAGGACCATGTCTAGGAATAAGTCTTCGGAAAATGAACTTCCTTGAATCAGTATATAGTAGGAACAAATTATTATTTCTAAATGCACACACAAAAATTTACAGTTTCACCCTGTTACAACAGTTCGAAATGAATTTGTTAACCATGTGCTGTAGGTGATGTGTGTGGTGATGGGAGTGGTGACTACAAAACCTATGTACTAGAAGTCATGGATCTTTGAGTTTTTGGGCTTAATAAATTCCTAACGGCGTCGATTTATGTATATAATATAGCCCAATTGTAAATTCAGTGCTACTGTAAAATAGCAGTCACCATCTAAAGCTATTTGGGCACTCTTCTTTGTTCCACTTAACAACAGTGCGCCAAGTCCTTTCACCTTTTCGCCTTGCTTCCTTTCAATGCGGTTTGAGATGGGAATTACTACCCCTTTTACTTTTCAACTTTGTAAATTTAATGCCCTCAGCATGAACCTGTTTTTATGTCGACAATATTTCTTTTAAAACATTTATCTGATTCAGCCCTAAATTGTTTTCAAACATTGTTATACAAAAATCTTTTACAAATTCATTTTATTACCCTGTAGACACCAATGTTCTTACAGCACCGTTGTTTAAAGCTATTGACTTTCACAGAAAAGCAATAAAACTTACAATGGAGTATTATAAGCTGGTTGTAAGGAAATGTTTTTTATTTAGAAAGTTACGTATCCATCAGGGCAGTTGTGTTGCATATGCTCCTGTTTCCATGACGTTTCTCAATAGGTAATCATCATTAAAACACTAACAGGAAACTACAGCTCTGTAATCGTTAATCACAAATCTCTTTCATAATAACATTTTTATGCATCACACATAGCATTTATCAACCTAGTTTGAAAAACACTTGAAATTTACTCAGAAAATTCACTAAAACTTTTCATTTCTTTTATACTAAAATCATCATATTTACTTATTTTCTTATAAATTTTATTTTAAAATGACTGAAAAATGTAATTTTAATAAATAAACTTATTTACATACAGCACACATATTTTACATAAAAACAGAAGTTTATGTTCCGCTACATACATGTATGATGACAGTCAGTTTTCTATTTTGGGATATAAAAACCAATATTTTCGTTGCGTGGCACTTTTCGGCCTCTTGACAAGAGTTTGGCAGTCCATTTGTCGTATGTCTTTCTTATCACATTTCACCGACTCGCTGCTGCTCCTTATATAAACAAATTAGGCAGTCCATTCTTTGCCATGTGATTTCATCTTCCATTTCATACTACCTTGGCTGCAAAAAACATTGCTTTGCAGACCACTATCTGACACTAAGGGCTTCTTTGCATATTCCATGTACATACGTATTTTGGAATCTGAAACTTTTGTAAATGTTGGAATTTTGCTTTATAACATAACACAATAATTATATAATCATCATCATCATCATCATCATTAAGTAATACTCACTTCTGTGCAGTTCTAGTTCCATATATTTTCAGGTCAACTATATTTCTGACCCCCAATGGGTTTTATTTCTTGTGTGTTTTAATTAGAACTAATTCACCTATAGTGACTTTTACTGCTTTTAATTCTTCATTATGTCTTTTAGCTCCAGATTCTGCTTTCCTTTTTATCAGTTCCTTTACCAGTTCCTTTTATCTGTCCAGACTTATTTCATTGTTGGTTGGAAATTTAAGTATTTCTTCGATTAAGCTTTTACTTATTTAGCCTCACATTATTTCTACAGTTGTGAAACCAGTGGATTCCTGTTTCAATGTATTCGTGATTACTTCAAAATATGAGATAAATTTGCCCTAAGTTCTATGACTTATGTGACAGTAAGTTCTACATAATTTTGCCAATTCTCTCAAATAACGTCCTATAGGATTGCTACACAGGTAGTATACCGATCTGTATGATACTTGTACCCACATTTTCTCAATGCCATCTAACTATATTTTAGCAATAAATCGACGTTCATTGTCCGACAGTACTGTTTTTGATGTTCTTATTTCTTTCAGACTGGTTGAATATCTAACATTATACAATCTTCGCAACATTTCGTCCAACGATTCTGGCCGATCTGTTTCCCTTTTCACAATTTTGTTCACTGTCCTGGTGTCAATGATTATTCTCACTCCTCTATCGTTTTTGCTGATAATAATCAATGGATTATTGTATTCACTGTTACTACATTCTACGATTCCCCATTCAATCACTCTGTCAATTCCTTCTTGAACGGCTCGTTTTTTCGCTAACGGTGCTGAATATGGGCAAAGAATAGAAGACTCATGAAGTAGGATTTTCATATGTTTTTCGAAATTCTTTACCCTTCCAGGTTTATCCGAAAAGACTGTAAAGTTTTGTTCGAGAATTTGTAACAGTTAGTCTCTTTGAACTGGATCTAAATCAGTTATTTCACTGAGAAGTCTCCTAAATTCTTATAGCATTTGGAATCCTTCGAATACTTCAGATAATCCATCATTTTCAGTACCGGTACCTGTTTCTAACATCATGGAGGTAAGTTACTGTTCCACCATTAGGCAGTTATAGGTTATGATGTTCATTTCTATATTTTCTTCATCATGTGACTTCTTTCTTCTTTTGATTGCGAATTATTTCACGATAGCCATTCGTTGCTGATTACTGAAATTTTCATCCGCTGTTTTTTTTTCTTTACATCCATAATGTATTTTGGATCCTGGATAAAAATAAGGTCTACTTTCATCTTTCATAATCTGGTGGTGTTACATTTCCTTTATAAATGTACTCTTCTTGTTTCATGTTTAGATTTGGCAGATTTTCACACGGAGTAAGTGCTTCCTTTTGTACTAACATTTCTGTAGAACTGAGTTTTTCGTAAATTTCTTCTTCTCCTATTTTTGAAGCACGTATCTCGTCGCTCTCTTCACCTTCATGTGAGTCAGACTCTTCAAAGTCGCTTTCTGGTTTCAACATAAAAACTGTTTCTAATGTTGCCGTAAACTCCATATCAGCGCTGGTTTCGCAATTCATGCATAGTTGAATGCATTCTATTGTAATTAGATCTTCCTTTTATTCTGGAGCAGTAACATTTTTTCGTTTATGAACAGTTTTTTATCCGAAGTGTCTTCTCTATCTTATCTTATGACGCCACCTCGTTCTTCAGATTGATTGTAATCCTTACGGATTTCTATTCCTCGCATATATTCATTCTTAACAACTTCTTCAGCATCTTATTTTCTTCAGAATGATTATTCTGCAATACTCATTATTTCATCTTCTGCTCAACGCTTGTCCAAGGCTTTGTTATTTTCCCTAACCACTGCAGTTCGCGATCTTTGCACGGCGTGGTTTAATTGACTACTAAACCTTTGCCCTTTGTCGGTAGCACACGAACTCCGCGCGGCACATTTTAATAATCTCTCACTTTCCATTTCACCTATTGCTTCCCCAAAATTTTCGGTCGTTTCAACGCCATATTTTTCGCCATTACGTTGCCTTAAATTGTTATAGAGATAATCCATCTCTAAACGCCTTTCGTCAATTCCGAATAACTCTTCCTTTGATTCCTTTAATATTTGTTTAGTGTCATTACTGTCGTTAGTTTTAAATTCCTTTACTACGAGCGAAAAATTTCCCACTCACCCCTGTGACGTCACACACAGCGTGCACAGCAACTGACACTGGTGTTTCCGCTTTTGATCGCTGCTGGCGGTTTTCACTTGCTGGCGAAGAGCTCTTGTTTTTAGCCGACCATGATCCATGCTTCTGACCATCTGTTGCGGCGGTCGCATTGTCTCGCACCTTATTAGCACGGTACTGGTGTGCTTTAAAATTTCTGTCTGTTCTCAGCATTATTCCTAAGTCCGTCAGGCCCCTAACATTCGTGGATCTTAGTTTTCTGCTTCACATTTGTAGAATCATTACGCCATACATTTCCCTTAGTGCGATTATTTGACGTAAGCCTGCCTCTGTCTCTTCCCTTTTGAAGCATTTATACTCTGTACTTGTTATTATCATGTTCGTGATTGTTGTGTCTGTGGTTCCTATTGTATTCGTTCTGCCGGAAATTATAATTTTCACGCCACTAGCCTTCGTCGATCATTCTTTCTAAGAGCGATGAAAAGGATTTGTGGTTGCTACCCACATAACTTTTTGAATCTTCCGGTAACTTTTTCCAAACTTCTCAAATTATTTCGGAACACGACCTTCGATTCAATAAATAAGTCAGTTTCCTATACCATGCCTCACAGAAGTGTTTCATGGTCATTTAACCTTTTCCTTCCAACATCTTCACGATAATAAATTCTCTCCAAGGACAGTTCCGTATTTATTCGGACCATTATTAATAGTAAAACTTGTGTCTAAACTTACCGAATGACGTTTCTTCAGTGCTTAGCTTGATCCCCCATCGTTTAGTAGCGCTATTAACAGTATTTACTTTTTTCTGATCCGTGAGATTATTAGGAAACAGTTTTTCAGAGATTTTTATAAAATCTCCTGAGTATAACCCACAGTTTTTTCGGTATGGGTCGAATTTTTCTTCGACCGCTAAAACTTTATCGTAGGCAATCCTGTCTACTACGTATGTAGTAGCAGTGTTGGTTTTCTTTTCAA
Organism: Schistocerca nitens; assembly: GCF_023898315.1. Lineage (NCBI taxonomy): Eukaryota > Metazoa > Arthropoda > Insecta > Orthoptera > Acrididae > Schistocerca > Schistocerca nitens. The sequence goes on along the minus strand of NC_064616.1, from coordinate 238,628,856 downwards.
GATAACGGAATTTTCCGTGAATACCCGAATTTTGTCTGTTACGTTTTTCATAACATTCTTTCATTTAATAATTTCTCAGATTCGCGAGCAATAGTTCTCATTTGCCTCATTTGCCATTCTTAAACCCGAAATTTTGTCCTGGACTTTAGTTACTACATAGGATGACATTATTTTTTAATTTTCTATATTTCCACATCGAATTTTTCTTTAATATTATTGATTTTTTCCTGCATGCTATTAAATTTTTTATTTAGGTAGTCAGTCTCTATTTTCGTGTTTTTCATTTCATTAGTTATGATACCTGATTTGTAGTATACATTTTCGAGGTTCTGGTTAATTTTATCTCCTTGTTCGTTCGTATGTTTATCTTGTGGTTTAAATTGGTCATTTACATTACCAGTTTGTTTTTTTAAGCTGCTCTTTCATAGTACTTCCGTGTGCTTGATGTTGGCTATTCATATCACTAGTTTGTGCTACTAAACTTTGCAGTACTCCATACATGTCTATGTATATGTGTGTGTTTTGTTCTGGACTGTTTTCTTCAATTTATTCTGCTTCCTCCTAATTTGAAGTTTCTTTCATGATCTGTGACGAGTTCAGGATATCAAAATATTTACTCCGATATTCAGTATGTCGTCCATACGCTTGCGCCTGTAAAATGGATTTCTCTGTCTACCTGTTAACATACCTACTTTCTGATGATGCTTCTGCCCCCGTTTCTTGTTCTTGTAACCCCCTGTTCTGTTCTGAATATTTTGCCTGCCTTTTCTTTTCCATATTTAAATACTGTTGGAACCACACGTACTAATTTAATCTCCTGCTCTATTTTCTTCCTAATTACTGTATTAGGTTTGTGTCACTGGACACTTTCTATCACTACTATGTTGCACTGTGGTCAGTATCTTCTTATTAAATGTGCCATGTAATGATAGTTATCATTGATGAATGCTTTGAATAAATATATAGAAAATACCCACTAAAACCCACTGTCAAGGGACAAATATAGCATTTAACTCTTTTAGAGTATTCTGAGAACCGTCACAGAAAACACTCATGTGTAACATTAAAGCGTCCTCTAAATGTGAGCTCCTGCTGGAGTATTTGGATCAGTACCTTCTCTAAGAATTCCTATAAAGCATATTACCAAAGTAAATTCTAGATCTTAGGCTTCATAAGTTAACGTTACCCATAATGGATACAAGTATCAGACTACTACTTCCCGTCCTGAAGGGATTCCAGTATAGGGCAATATCAGGAATCGAACCAGTAATCTTTTAGTTACAGACCTTTTATGTGGTCAACACTATATGTGGACGGTCAGCAGCCTAATTAGGCAAGAAGTTACCTTCACTGGGTTATTCTAAAGTGTAATTGTGAGTTTCTATTTTGCATATACTGTGCCTTAATGTACTTAGGAAAGTAGAATCTGTTTCTCATGTGCAGGACAAGTACTAACCTTTACTGTGACTATGTCAGATCCAGAGGAATTATACTACAGCACCCAGGTACATTAACACTTCCTCTGTTCTTTGTGTAAATAATATTATTCAAGTGCAGCAAAACAAATCTCTACAACTAGGATTTGACCAACAAGTTATTATTATTAGTTAGTTAAGGCAAATTTACATTATTATCGTACTAACACAATATTAACTCACACTTAGAATTTATTATTCTCAGTAATTAATCTAATGGTGGCCCTTAAACTGTACTTCATTAAACACTGTTCCAAAAATAAGAAAAATCTAACTGATTAATTTCGATTTTCATTATAGTACCGAATTTAAGCAGTTTAATCTTTTACACAACAGTATAGCATATTTTACTGTAACTATTTCAGTATACTATTGTACTTTATATTATCAGAATATGCTACACTCAAAGTTATTTATCAAACTAGCAAGATCATTTACTTATAAATAATTTTCTTTGCTATTTTTGTTTCACTAAGCAGTCTTTCCTTCATTTCATAACTAACGTGTGGACTTCGGCAACAGTGTAACTTCCATAAAATTACAAATTAAATTCAACAAAAAAATCTTTTTGTGATTATACAAAAAATTTCAAGATATTTTACTAGATTAAGTTTGCAGAATTATAGTTCTGCATCATTTCAGAATACTAAGAAGCATTTTCACTATGATAGCCACACTGGGTAGCCACTCGGTCTGGGGCGCTTTGTCACTGGTTCGCGCGGCTCTCACCCGTCGGAGGTTCGAGTCCTCCCTCGGGCATGGTTATGTGTTTGACCAAGCGAGGTGGCCTAGCGGTTAGCATACTGAACTCCCATTGGGGAGGAAGACGGTTAAATACCGCGTCCGGCCATCATGATTTAGGTTTACCGTGATTTCCCTAAATCGCTTCGGGCAAATATCCGGATGGTTCTTTTGAAAGGGCATGGCTGACTTCCTTCCCCATCCTTCCCTAATCCAATGAGAATGATGACCTCGCAGTTTGGTCTCCTCCCCAAAACAACCCAACCCATAGTAGGATAAGACCCTTTCTAGGTATATATCAAGGGAAAATGATCCAAGATGCTACTCCAGGCAGGTGTAAAATGAAAGTGCGCAATGGCGAATACTGAACGCGAAAATGAAGATTTGGCTGTGTCTGACCACCTCCTGAAGAAGATCTTAGGATCTCTTAATAGTAATATTATTTCCTCCTTCTTATTCTTTAACATAAAAATTACAACATAAACATAAATGAATGATTAAGGGAACTGGTAACTACAAAATGATAAATGTCGTTTCAGCTTATACATTCACTGTAGATTAAAAAACCATTTATACATCACAAATGTTTATATACCAATGTCCAATGGACATAAAGAGACAGAAATGAATTTCCTAACTAGTATTACTGATAAATTGCCCAAATCTGACCTTTTTATTGATATGCGATCTTATATAAATAACATGAGATCACTGACATCAGTTAGGTACAAATACTAGAAGACACTACTTTCAAAGATGATCTACAGTAGTGTGCAACCTCAGTGGAAATAAAGTTACGTGGTCACAGCTGTTTAGATTTATAGCCCTAATAAGCCGAAGCGATTAGCAATATCACGGTTTGTACTGCGTCCAGTGCATCGGAGTGATGATTCTCGTACACGTCTGCAACGACGGAAGAACTCCAGCCACAAAATATTTAAAAAAACTCATTCAGACACTATGACGGCAGAAGGCGGTCCTCTGACCGTCAGTCTTGGGCTACTTCCTGTGTTATGCAGTCGGGATGCCACATCGGCCATTTCCTGTCACTCAGCTTGTGTTAAGCTGGACCAACACACCTGTGGGGCCTTTTGCACCCAGGGCATGAGTTATGCCTGCCGTTTCGTTTCCACTGGCGTTCCGATCTTTGCTAGTATAAGCAATCATTCATTGCGCCATTTTGATAATAAAGACAGTCCATCACCTTTCATGCAATATGCGTTAACAGCTATTAAAAGGTATACGTAACAATGACAGTCATCTTTAAATATTCATATATACCATGCACTGCCTATCAAATGATACCTAATTCGATTGTAAATCACGCAAAGTAAGAAGATGAGTCCTTGTAAGTTGCGAAATTATAGCCAACTTTCAATGAACTTCTTTGAACCAGCGTATGGTAGCAACAAATTATTATTTCTAAAAACACAAAAAAATTACTGGTTCAAGCTGTTATTACAGTGCGCCTGAATAGCATATCCCGTGTGAACAGTAAAACCATCACAGCCAGTCGTACTCTCACTTCCTTGCAAATAATGTCATATCTAATAATTGTTTGGAACTGTTAAATGGTTCAAATGGCTCTAAGCACTATGGGACTTAACATCTGTGGTCATCATTCCCCTAGACTTAGGACCACTTAAACCTAACTAACCTAAGGACATCACACACATCCATGCCCGAGGCAGGATTCGAACCTGCGACCTTAGCAGCAGCGCGGTTCCGGACTGAAGCGCGTAGATCCGCTCGGCCACAGCGGCTGCCTTGGAACTGTCCATTGCTGCCTTGATAAGCTAGTTCAGTCACAAACAGTTCTTCAACTGTATGCTTTTTCTCATTTACAACGTTGTCCACTCATCATCATCACGCATATTTGACTCGAAAATACTAATTCGAGCAGTTTTCAACAAAAAGGTTAGTATCGTAGGCTTGAGATGTCAAGTGTAGCGACTGAATGCATCCTGTTGCTTGTAAGCGTTATAGCATTATGGTTGTAAGTCAAAGAAGAAATGAATTGCGACCTATTTTTTTTTCTCTCTCTCTCTGTCTCTTTCTCAGCAATATTCAATGTTATTTTTTCCATTCATTCCCAGATCACTTGTATGGCGACACCACAGACAGGCTCATGGGTGTAAGAATAGCATCACATATAGCAGCTGCCTGGTGCCAGACGATACACAATGTCACGTAGATGAGAAATTTATAAAATGAATACGAATAAAAACTACAGATACGCCACCAACTTGATATAAATTCGCAGCCACGCTGTTAATTAGTTAGTAAGCTAGATTTTCCATAGTTTATTTCCACTAGTCTTTGTACAAATGAAGTGGAATGAATCAGTGTACAGGCTATGCATACATAATTTATTTGTATGACTACTTGCTGACCACTTACAGATTACTACCCAGGACAGTAGCAGAAATTGACATGAATCGACATATTGCTCTCAAATACTACTTATTTAACGAGTGATAAACTAAAATTTAGTTATTTTAAACCGCACTTTCTGGCAGATTGTAACTAAACCAAATATCTATAAAAATAATTTTATTTTGGATAAAAAAATTTGCTTTTTCAGGCATGTTGTGTTATTGAGCAAACAATTAATGACTTTTGTGGCTGAATACTGGACTCCTTTCTAAGAAAGTGACAACTGTAGTAACAACTAATAAAGGTCTTTTGTTCTTCTAGTGACGAAACCGTGGACTTCACTATTCTTGCTCAAATTGTAAGGAACTCTTTAAGACGAATTTAATTGGTGAAATTCCTTCTTGTGACGGAGATTTTAAAATTCCTAACTCTATGAAGAAAGGTGTATAAGATTATTGTTGGTGAACACTTATTATTCTCACAGCTAACTCCTGTGTAATCGACACCTTTTTCAGGTGATGAGCAACCACGGAAAATTATTTTACCCGACTCAGGACATAAATAAAATGTGTTGTAAGCAAACCCTGTTACGACGGGGTTCTGTGCAACACGGAGAGTGAGGTCTAGGATACTGCCTGCCGCTGCCTGAGAGGTCAGCCACGTGTTAGTCGCGCCCACGCGCCGAGGGGCAGCAGGGAGGAGGCTGGGTCAGCAGCGCTACACGTGGCGGGTCAAGTCCGTCTAGCACCCCTAGCTACACCCCCACTACCGGAATATAACAGGTTCGCTCGCGGATGCAAAGATGACACACGAGTGAAGTTTAATTCGCACACTGCACACATAGTTTACACTGTATGCGAAACGTAATCGTATGGACACACACTTAAAGACAGACTGCCGGTACCTCTGGTGCATTCACGCTAGCGGTCCGTAAGGCGTGCGGATTGCGCTCTTGCTCCTTGGTGTGTGGGCTGTGACAGCACTGAGCGGTCACTGCTATCAGATGCGTCCTGCAGTGACGTGTATGTCGTCAAATACGTCATGCTACGCAGAAGTTCTTTCTATCGCCGATAGCGGTTATAACCCTACAACTATAAATAACAGAAAATCCTGTTTATGTTTCCACGTATAGCTCTTACGAAATTTATTTTAGTTTCCAAATAATGTACAGTATGGGAGGATAGTCCCGTTAACAGGAAAAGCTAATAACTGAGTTATTCTTTTTACAGGATTTGACCGTGTGTTGTGTCTAACGAATAAGTAAATCAGACTATTCAATTCTTTTCCTAAGATCTTTCCCAGCGGTTAGAAAGAAACGCAGTATGAATAGTACTATATTGAAGCTAGGACAACTTAGTTCCAAGTTCATTCAATGGTTTAACATATGTACAGACGATCGCCAGCCTATTCCGGCAATGAAACAGTTAAGTATAGGAAAAGCAAAAGTATGAGTTTTGCCTACTTTCATGCTACTGTTTAAGTTGCTTCTTCAAATAAATGTTTACTCCACTTAAACAATGTTCGACTACGTCCTTAGACATTACGTTCTTAAAAGAGCAAAAGGACAGTGGATAACATCGATGAAGCTAAAAAAAAATTTGCCATCGGGGGGGGGGGGGGGGGGGGGACCTTTATAAAAGCATTTTCCGTAATCAACAGACTTAAATACTAAAATACCTAGATACTAAAGCACACTTTTATAGAGAATATTTCACGTCAAGCGAACCTCTTTCTTACTGTAATTTACTTTCAAAAGCTATTTCTCTTTGAACTAAATGTTTATATTCTTTTAATAGATTCTAGTAACTTTGCTTCACTCTGACTGAATTTTGCGTAAGCAAACTTTTACTATAACATTTTGCAATAGTTAAGAAAACTTTCTCATTATTTACACGAAAACAATTTAAATGGCGCCTCTGTAGATTAACTTGGCACTTCATAGGTCTGTAAAACAGGATACTCAGATTAATCAAACGCCAGGAAGGAACCCTGTGTAGGTGAATGGTTGGGATGAAAGAACAGCTGAACCAGTTTCTTTTAAGTTCAAGAATGGTTATTAAAACACAGTTTAAGTTAATGGTTAACGCTGTATTAAAGTAGAACACACAAAAATCTTACCTGGTGGCTGTAGGTTTGGGTCTGGCGAACAATTATGACGGCTACACTACCCACAGTTCGGCATGCAAATATCTTACTGTATGGGCTCAATTTCTCTTCTTGGCGTCGTTCAATTTTTTATACAGTAGCCCAAGAACTCGCAGCTATGCCGTAAGCCGTTTGCAGTTTTCATCCGAGGCATTTTTGTGCAAATTTTAAGGCAAAACTTCTCCTGCTCCAAAAGGGTGTTGCCTCAATCGCTGCTGCCTACAGACTGTATGACTTACTTCCAGCACTTGCTCTAGGTAGCGCGCCAATCCGTCCTTGCCACCTTTTCCACTCCTCAGAGCCACTTTCGTTTCAAACAAAAGCACATTGGCTTTTACGTAACATCTATTTCATACATTGTTCCTAAGCGTGACCATTTCTTACAATTGTCAAATTTACATGAACATGAACAGTTTATACACACCAATATTTTAAATACAAAATGTCATCTGAAAATTATTTAACGTAATAAACAATTTACATAGTATTTTACATACATTACTCACATACAATTCAAAGAACTTCAAACTCCAATACAGCACACTTTACTTTGCCGGCCGCGGTGGCCGAACGGTTCTAGGCCCTTCAGTCCGGAACCGCGCGACTGCTACGGTCGCAGGTTAGAATCCTGCCTAGGGTATCGATGTGAATGATGTCCTTAGGTTATTTAGGTTTAAGTAGTTCTAGGTTCTAGAGGACTGATGACCTCAGATGTTAAGTCCCATAGCGCTCAGAGCCATTTGTTTTGAACACTTTACTTTACATATACAGAAAATATAGCATCAATATGGGAACATTATAAAGCAAAATATTACAAAACTATAGATGAACCACAAACAAATAGTGTTATACGGTGTTGTGAATTGGTGGATTCTGTTGCAGTCTGATGTGTAAAAAAAAGTAATATTTCTGGTGTCCAGTTCAAGACGCTGAAAATAATTACTTTCATGTCCTGCTGTGTGCGCAGACTAATGTCAGTAGCTGCTGTAGGGATTTTGATCCGGTTTTCACTAATAATTGCACTGATTCATGAGGATGGTTTTTGTATGTTAGCTATAAATAATTTGTTTGAATTGTCTGAAATTTGATGAATTATATTTTTGTTGTGAAAGCGACGTCACTGCCACCTAGCGAGCAGCTGCCAAAATTCGAGAAAGACACAGTTCCTTAAGAGAGGGCATTACGTAACACAATTAGCGTATGATGTGGTTGTCTAGCGCTAGTTCAGCCTTGCGCATCGAGCGAGTTTGTGTTTGTGAGTGTGTCGCATTGTTCTTGCTTAACGCAGGTTATTGCTGGTGTGCTCTCTGGCGACAGACTTCTACGCCCTTGCATAGATCAGTCTGCCGAATCTCACAAAAATATTCTTTGTCGGTGTACCGTTGGTTTCAGTTTTGACAAGAATGCTCGTCCTGTTCATCCAGGCTGTATAAAATTCACGATTAGTTGGTCGATATGATTCGCGTTACACCTGATCAGGTAGATACTGCTGATATCAATTCTGATCTATATGTATTTTTTGGGAAGTGTCAAGGTATTTCGCATGTGGACCTGCTTCTCTCTCGAGCTGGTTCTCAAGTAATGTTTACACATCGTGATGGTTCCATTAGTCCAGTCGTTCTTGCAAATCCATCGATCGAGTATATTCCAGTTAGAGGTCACGCTCTTCCACCCGAAGTGGACGACTTATTTCTTACGCCTGCGTTGCTTCTTTTTGGAGGCGTTCAACGTATCCGGCTGGAACATTCGTCAGTACAGCGTCGTTTGCAATTTTTGTAATATTTTTGGCTTTACAGCCATCATATTCGGCTACAAGAAGGTCATCTTATGAAGTTGAGAAGGCAGCTGTGGCAAGATGACGTAATTTGGTGTGAGCTACCGATGACAGACGGTTTGATCCATCGTGATTGTCCGCGATTGGCTGTTGCATTCGAAAGTTGCGCGCCAAAATGATAACCTTCTGTTATTAATATTAGAAAAACTAAACAGTGTATTTACTTGCATTTCATGTAAAAGCATCTCTCAACAGTAGGATATCCTTCAGTTACTTGAAAAGTGTTAATTACCAACAGAATAGTAAACAATTGATAAACGAAAAGGCAGACGAAGCACTTCGGAGACTTTCGGATCGCGCCTAACTTGGTTGGGTTGTTTTTGGAGGAGACCAGACAGCGAGGTCATCGGTCTCATCGGTTAGTGAAGGAAGTCGGCTGTGCCCTTTGAAAGGAACCATCCCTGCATTTGCCTGGAGCGATTTCGCAAATACGCAGTTTGTTGTTTTGTTTTTATTAAAGTGTTAAGATTGGAGATTATTTGTGATTCATACAATGGAATATAGTTTTGTAGCTTCTCGTATTCTGTTAATAAAAAATGAGTGGCATCCAGTATAAAGAAGCTAACTGAAATTTTTTTATCTACACAATATCAGTTTCTCGCTAAGACCTCAAGTGTTCTGCCATCTTAGTACAATTGAGATCAATGGCACGTCATCTGTGGTAACACAGGGAGAGGTACGAAAGAGAGAAATTTTCGAGAAATGTGTTTATCATTCACACGAATATGTCACCCTCTCTCTCCCTCTCTTTTTCAACACGCCGTATGTTACAGTGGTATCCGAACCGCAGAAAAATGTGTTCAGCCGATTCATGTTACATACGTAGGGCGAGAAGGAACCTCCTTCCTTTGTAAAGAGGCAACCATCGTATATCCAGCTGCCCGCGTCGTGTTACGGTTTTAAAGTCGTCCTGTGGAAAACATCTTCCGTTGACATTAGCTCAGTCAGTGTCTCCGCAGTCTGCTGTCAATAATTCTCCACCTTTAGATGACGCTGTGGAGACAGTACACCCCACTCAGAGCGACTGTCCGCCGTCACCGGTACGTTCAGATGCGGCCCCTGCTGCCGTTAAGGCGACGACACCGGAAGCAAAATTTAAAATCCAGCTGACTTAGGATGGTGAAGGTCTTGATGTCATCCTCCCCAATCTTGCCTCTCCGAGAAGGTGATGGTGGAAGGTGTTTCTTCCCGTGGTGATGCTTGAATACTGACGTTAACTGCGGTTCTTGTTCGGCAGAGATGATGAGGCTGGTTCTCCAGATTTTGAAATGAATTTCACATCTGCGTCCTCTCCTCCATCCGTAAAAACATCTGTTCCTGTGAGATCCGGTCATTTAACGGAGACATCGTTTGCTGTTTTGATCTTACAGTGTTCTAATGCAATACTATCCTTTTCTCGTTCTGATACGGTGCAGCAACAGGTTACTTCGGATTCTCTTCCGGTTAGCTAGATGATGCAATGCCTGTCTCTCCATTATCTGATGATGATGATGATCGCTCCGGTTTCTTTCTCGCATTCCGTTGAGTCGAATAGGGATAGCTCCCCAATTCCCCCCCCCCCCCTCTCCTCCACCCCCGCAGACCTCAATGAGCCCTCTACCCTTCCGCGTCAAGAAGTTATTTAGTCAAGGAGTGGTGTAAAACTACGACTTCAACCTGCAAAATCTTACGCTAGGAGCCCTCACGCAAACTGCCTAAAATGAAATAGATTTGGAACCTAGAGCACAGAATATTTAAAGTGTTAGAATTACAGATGTAATTCTAAAGGAATTACATTCACATACAAGACGAGAAAACAATAATTTGGACGGTACGAAACGGCTGCTGCTAGTGTAGTTGCTCTTCCAAACAGCATCTCATACAAGCAATCCAGTCGCCTCTTTACCTGCTATTACTCGTACTTGAGGTACGTGGGCCATGCGCGGCTTTGTTTAAAAAGGATAGCTCGATTTAGTCATAGGGGTGAGCTGCAGACGTCTGTTTTCATACCACACAGCTAATTCGCTGCAAACAATAACCTGTAGCTGTGATCCTACAGTCAAGTAGTCTTGGCATTGGGCGAGAAATGCGAGTTAATAAAATACATAGAAATATAAACTAAAAGTTAAATGAACTGTTTAATAACAACGGTTCTACTCCATCCTCTGTAGCTGATGTAGGCCATGATGAATAATGTTTATTCAAGAAAGATCATCTCAAATAAACGGGAAATGGTTCTATGATATTCAATTAAAATGCAGGCAGAAAACACCCATATCAAATTCAGTGAATTTACGTTTACAAATTAACGCACAAAAGATGACGAATAGTGTCCATCGTTATTGCTGATTTTCTGAAATCGACATCTTGTAACATGATGTTCTGATGTGATGTGGTGTGGTTTGAAACGGCGCTACGGTGATGTGAATAGGCTTGAAGAAGCGCCTGTAAGCCCCTAACCAGACGTCTGGAGGGTGGATCCTCTATCTCCTCCACGTTATGGAAGCCAAACGATTTAACGGCACACAACCCGTCATGCAGATACAAAAGCAGCAGCCCCAGAGCTGGAGCAGTGATAAAATCCAGAAAGAACGTTCGAGAGGCAGCGTTCTCAAATCCCATTCTATTTGGTTTGGTTTCAAATTTCCTCGGTAAACCTAAATTCTGAACAAACATAAATTCTCTACAGAGCCGGTATTGTTCCTCAATATATGTAAAAATAATTAAGTGATGTTCCCAGCTGATAATGACCACAGTTTCCTCTGGTATTACAAGTAAATTTGTAAAATGGTGTGTACCTGCGAAGTGTGTGTGTGACAGAGAGAGACAGGGAGGGAGGGAGGGAGGGGAGAGAGAGAGAGAGACTAAACTTTAAATCATATGTAAATTCCGAAGAAACCGTAAAAAAAGGACAAAACATGTTAGCCGCTGCATCTTCGTACCTGACGAGCTTTCTTCAGTATGATCTTTGGTATACTTATGCATAATGTACATGGAATACAAACCCCTAGACATCTAAATATTGCCTTCAGCTTGGTGCAGTACGACTTTTATGTAATATATCTTCTTCATTCTTTATTATTTTTTAAAAATAAGTTATAGTCCAAACACCAAGAGCTGCTAACGAATAATTACTTATATTTACCGGATTCAATTTTCAGATTACCTTCCGGTATTATAAAGCTATTTACAACAATGTACATGGATACATTATTACCGCTGGAGTTAAATAAAATAAAAGCGACTCTGCAACACCTTGCACACTGGTACCTTCCGTCAATAGAAACAAACATTATACAGTCGGCAGATAAATGTACTAACACAGTTAAGCACATTTTGTATGTTGATGTTACTATGCTACACATTTCCTGTAGAGGCACACTACAGTACACTGAGAGATTGCAGGGTAGTCTCACTTCTGATTCGGTGTCATGCCACCTAATGTTCTTAGGGAAGATGATCTTTATTACAATCTGACTACATACATCATGATGAAATGGTGGGCAGTAGTTAAACCTCTTGCTTGTGTGCTCTGGTGAAGGAATAGCAGTAAGCTTCACCTGCTTTTAAAGGAATAGGGAGCCAATTTAAAGAACTGCAGTAAAAGCGTATAGCGAATACGGGCCGAGGGGAGCGCGTATTTTTCTGCGGAACCTGGGCGGAAACATTTCCGACTGCCCAGTTCCGCGGTCTCATTGTGCAGACACGTTTGGATGGCGCTGGTCGGTCGGCAGCCGCGTCCAGGTATGCTGACTAGCGCCAAGGAGACGCCGCTGCAATGGCCAAAGCATTGAAGACCGGCAATAAAGCAGAGGATGGGCCCTTGTTAGGCAGGAAGTCGATGAGACGACTGTGAGCAATCTGCGAATTTCCGTGGGACAGATCACTCCCGCCCAGACGTCCAGACTCTGTTATAAAAACATATTTGTTAAAAAACCAGGCTTTTAGCAAGTTTATGGCTGTTATTTGGAAACTTCGAAATGGACACAACTGGGGAGATAACAGTCATTTAATGGAGGGCTGTGGTTCCATCCTGGTCATGTTGTTAGCCAAATACACGGCGTAAACGCTTGAGAATGAGGCTGCAAAGCTGAATCTGTTTTTTCTTTTCTCCCAATTAACTTTAAAGTCTCTGATTGATCGAATCAGTGTATGCAGAGCAAGGAGCAGTCTCCATCTTCGAATACGGTGCTCCAGCTCGTGATTGGCTTGTGCTAAAGTGGGAGTAGTCTAAGATGTAAATGTGCTTTGCTACCGAGCTGGTGAGGAAAGCAGAGAGAAGGAGAAGAAATTACTCTTGTACTGGCACTTCGTTAGTAATGAACTGCAGGTCTGTACCTAAACGGTGAGACTTGTGTCCTTTGTTAGTGTGCCGCTTAGAGCCTGTACCAGTCACCTTCTGAACCATCAGAGGTACAGCTTCCAGCATCACGCACACAACGAGTGATGCGTGGGTGTACTTATTTGCCTTGAGTCGGCCGTCTAAAAATTTGACATATTCCGTCACGCATAGTCGTGGGACAGAGTCAAATTGGTTTGGCAGACCAGCAAACGGGTCCACCTGCACATTGGAATCCACCGGGGTTTCAGAGGCTCATAGGGAATTACATGCATTCCGAATTATCTGAACATGAGACCGCATACTTGCATTTTTGGAGGCACGCCGTTAATAAGAGATTGCTGCCATCGATGACTTCAGTCGCCAAATGCATCGTGGTGTGCCGTCTGACCAGAAGAGGAGTAAAGTATTCGCTGCTACGGCGTAGGCCTCCAATATATCGTTCTCAGCACCCTGTTCTTTCGAAACATATTTTTATTTTTTTGTAATAGTAGAGTATAGATGCTTGACTGTGGGGTAGTTTTGTGCCATATCCTGGATTCACGTGTACGAAGTCAGATAGAGCGATTATTGTTCTGGTTAGTGTCGTGTGTCGATGCCCAGCTGATAATTTTGTCCACCATAGAGCCCATATTAGTGTAAGCGTTTGCCAAATGAAAAATGTTTGTGTGACGTTTCTTTAGTCTTTTTATGTCTTGTGATATTCAGAATGAAGAAATCTATTGTGGTTTATATCACAACTTCTCCCTGTATTCTGATTAACATTACCTTTGCCATTTTTATTTAAGTCCCGATTATAACAGAAAGTAGCAAGGTTGCAACTTGGAGGGCCATTAATTGTGTTAGTACAAGGGCGTGCTGGAAAGAAGGGCCACCGAATTTTAATGGAAATGTTTTTAAATAAAACTAACGTTTTTAACATTCTACATATTTATTCTTTATGTCTACAGTTTTCTGCAGGTAGAGGGCTCGGAATTGTGTGTGGCATGTAACATGGCGGTGTGTAACGTAACTATTGAGGTTCCTGCTGTAATCTAATTTCGAACTCAAAGAGTTCGTCCACACATGGAGCACCCTCTGCGTCAACATAAAAATGTCAGTCCACAAACGAGCCTTGCGATATCTGCAACAATCCGATGCCTTGGGCTCATTGTCATCGATCATCCTCCACACAGTCCAGACTTGGCCTATCCGATTTTCATCTGATTAAAAAACTTGCCTTCGAGGACGTCATTTTGATAGCGCCGAAGCGCTGCAGGCAGAGCTGAGGTCATGGCCCGGCAACAAAGTCAAACATTCTATAGTGACAATATCTACAAACTGGTCTCTCATTGGGGAAATGTGTTCGTTGTATGGGTGATTATGCTGAGAAATAAACACAGAGACATGTGGAATAAAGATGTAGGATGTTAATAAAGTTTGTTTTGTTTAAAAAGCCTTAACAGTTTTCATGGAGGCATTACTATTCAGCCCGCTTTTTATAGATGCATTTACAACTGAAACTAAAACAGTTACGTTATTGGTTTCAGTATATAATAATTACCTTCTTGCACAGATGGGAAACAGGAAAAGTTTGTAGACTTATTTCTGTAATGTAGGTTTATAAATCACATAGGATAAAATAATCTTCACTAGATTATATTCGTATTCTCAGTTAGTCAAACGAATTATATCACATGCCTAATAGATGGGACACAAGAAACTATAAGAAACTATATACATTCTTCAAGTAGATATAAACCTGACCCGGTATTCACACTTAAACAGGTCACGAGGTTACAGGTCTTGTATCCAGGCCTCGCGCGACGAAATCAGACGTACTAGCACACATGAAATTACATGGGCTGTTAAGCCCCTGCCCCAGATGCCATTCAGAACCGCGTCTTCCAGAAATTCACGAGCAAAGCGATAGAAAACCTAACACAAATTATGAAAGAAAATGACTAGTATTGGTACAGGATAGGCTACCCTTCGCCAGTTACCGTGCGGTGGCTTGCGGTGTATCTGTGTGGATGTGGATGTCGAATACTATCGTAAGAGTACCAGCCTGAAGGGGATCTCGCGTCGGCCACCCTGTGGGTGGTTTTTAAGCCGGTTTCACATCTGTCCCAGTGAATGCGGGCTGGTTTACCTTATTCCATCCCAGATACACTATGTCGGCGATTGCTGCGCAAACACTGTCTCCACGTACACGTACACCTTAATTACTCTACCGGGCAAATATTTGGGAATACACTCGTCTGGTATTAGACGTTCCCGTGGGGGGGGGGGGGAGGTGGCACAAGGGGGGGGGGGCACAGGGTGCCGAACTGCGCAATAACCCTGGGTTCGGTACGGCGTGGCGGCGGCGGTGTGGTGGGTGGACTGCTGTGGCCTGTTGTGGGGTTGTGAACCACTGAGGGCTACTGTGGGACGAAGCCTCTCCGTTGTTTCTAGGTCTCTCGTTCAATACACACACACACTCACCATCCAAAGACACCAACAACACTTCCTCGCGTCGTGGAAGCCACCCAAAGTCCTGATTTTCAGGGAGACAGAGAACGACCACTCCAACCCACAAAATTACCGACTCAACAGCTTTCTGAGCTCCCTGAGAGAGATTGTCGAGAAGGGAGTCCTAAAACGACTCACTAGGCACTGCATAAGCAACAACACTCTGAGACCGGAGCAATTCGGCTTCAGGAATTACCACTCCAGAACAGAACAACGCCTTCGCGTCGTTGAACACCTAACAGACCGCTACAGTACCAACAAAACAACAGGGGCTGTGTTCATAGACAACGAAAAGGCTTTCCGTCGTCTATGGCACGACGCAACCCCCCGGAGCTGCGATATTTCCGAACCGGGGCAGAAACTTGTTAGGGTGCCCTCCATCCAACTCCCACCACCTCCTGATAATCCCATTCGAGCGTTTCAGATAGGACGCCAAAAATTGAAAATAATCGATTTTTCGAAAATATTTTAATTTTCTAGCGCAATTCTTTCTGGAGGGTTTGATATATAAAACATATACGTTCAAGAAAAGCAATACGTTATTTGGTCTTAAGTGTGCCAAACTGCAACGCCATGCCTCTTCACACAGCATTATGCTATCGCACGTCACTGTATATCGCTCTGCGGAATTCAAACGTGTATATTTTGTAATGGAAGGCATCAAACCTACATTCAGGACAGTGGAAATTAAAATGTCCTGTGGTGCCTCTCCTATTTCCAGTCGACTGGTTTCACATCCTACCCCCTTATAAAATCTCACAATTAAATGATGTTGGTATTATTTGTGACCGGGAGAATAAGAACTCTTCCGAAAATTTCCACTCTTTATTAACTATTAACTAATAACTTTCTCTTTTCTGTGACATAAAATTAAATATAGAACACATAAAACCAGCGAAGACAAGAGACTAGCAAGACAGTACACATTTCTTCAATCCTTAGGTACCAGCATTTTTCTCTCTAACCTTGCGACAGCTTTACACGGCGTGTTTTCCTTTCTGCTAAAGAATCTAGTACCTCATCAAAGTGTCAAACGTTTTGCTACATGAAAAATCGAATTGTTATTGTCTAATACTGAAAACACTGTTACCACAAATACTACCCAAGATTAGTGTGGTTTCTCGACATGATCACGTCTATTTTGTCACTATCTGCTAGAATAAGCGAGACTTTTCTGACACAAATCGTCATTTTTATGTACCTCATTTACATAAACAACACGACAGAATATAATTCACGAAGTACCCATCTCAAATGCCTATTAGAATTATTACAAGCAAAAAGTTTTATGTTAAGAAATAGTTTCACATTTCATTCAGATGCTTCGGTTTCTGAAGCATGAGATCTAAAAGTAGTAGTAGTAGTACGAAATTTCTATAGAAATTTGAAATCATCATATTCTTCCATATAATTTGTGTGATGTCTCCGTTTCTTCTCCTTCCTCATTCTAACAACCAATCTTGTCGTCACTAATTCACTGTCAAAATTAATTCTCCGGTTAACTTCACGAACCCTGCCAGACTCACCGGTTTATTTATCCCGTATTTATTCTCCAGTTAGGCATTATGGCGTGTTCCTTACAACGCGTTTTCTGCTCTATTCCGAGAAAAGAACTTAAGCGGCTGCGAACTGAGGACTGTACAACTGGCCCTTAGCAGAGTAGCGATCTGACCAAATGTTTTGTGTCAAAATTTCATTTCCTTGGATACACCCAGAAGCTAATATGTAATCTTTCTTCCTTGTTATTCCTGTTAGTCGTTTATTTCTACTCTGATAGTCTGAATCTATGAATTTCGCCAGTAATTATATCATTCGCACAACCAATCAACTACATAAACAAACAGCGATTGGTATTCACCCTTTCAGGTTTGTTCGGCTCAGCTCATATAGCCTCGTCCCCTTTTGTCTGCGGAAATGTTTTTCTTAATTTTTTTATTTCTTGATGCAATGGAGATTCCCCTGACAGAGGCATCTCGTATACTATGCATGCATTCAAAATTCAACTTATTATTCGTTCAGAAATCAATTGAGAATGTGTTAAAGAGTGTTCAAGAACCAACAGGGATGCGTTTCAAAATCACATGTATAATCGATAGACCAACGTGAGCTGAATGCTAGGCTCTATCTGAAACAAGATTTTTTTCTTCAAGAATATGAATTTTTCGCGTCCTGAAATTGCCGTCCGGGCAGATACCTCGGTTTGTCCCCCAGTCCCCAGATCCGGGCCTGGCAGAACGACCTCATTCGCAGGCCCACAAGAAACAACCTCTAGGTGTCTGTAGAAGGAAAACTCATTTGATACCCACAGAAAATATATGAAACACAGATACACTTCTACAACGAATAAAGACACGAAAGTATAACTGAGAAGCATCTACAAACCTTGGAGTGAAACCAAAGAAATTACCAGTTAGCTTAGCGAATGAAACAATGTTCGTTAAGATGCGGCTACCAACGAGATGCAATGAAAATAACTGGCTCCTTCGTTTCACTCATCCCTAACTGCTTTCGTTCCATTCTTTACCAACTAAAAGCCAGTTATCTGTGAATTCAGAATTACGTACTCTAAAAGACACACATTTACGATTTGAAACAACAGAAACAGTAGACTCACAAATGTACACTATGTGCTGAAAAGTACACGGACACCCCCGAAAACATGCGTTTTTCATATTACATGCATTGTGCTGCCACCTACTGCCAGGTACTCCAGAATTCAGAATTACGTACTCTAAAAGACACACATTTACGATTTGAAACAACAGAAACAGTAGACTCACAAATGTACACTATGTGCTGAAAAGTATACGGACACCCCCAAGAACATGCGTTTTTCATATTACATGCATTGTGCTGCCACCTACTGCCAGGTACTCCATATCAGCGACCTCAGCAGTCATTAGACATCGCGAGAGAGCAGAATGGTGCGCTTCGCGGAACTCACGGACTTCGAAGAATGTCAGGTGATTGAGTATTACTTATGTCATACGTCTGTAAGCGAGATTTTCACACTCCTAAACATCCCTAGGTCCACTGTTTCCAATGCGATCGTGAAGTGGAAGCGTGATGGACAAGTACAGCACAAAAGCGTACAGGCAGACATCGTCTGTTGACTGACAGAGACCGCCGACAATTGAAGAGGGTCGTGATGTGTAACACACAGACATCTCTCCAGACCATCACACAGGAATTCGAAACTGCATGAGGATGCACTGCAGTTACTATGACAGTTAGGCGGGAGGTGAGAAAACTTTGATTTCATGGTCGAGCGGCTGCTCATAAGCCACACATCACGCCAGTAAATGTCAAACGACGCCTCGCTTGGTGTAAGGAGCGTAAATGTTGAACGATTGAACAGTGGATAAACGTTGTGTGCCCGGTGAACGTCATCTGTCAGCGTGTGTAGTGCCAATAGTAAAATTCTAAGGCGGCGATGTTATGGTGTGGTTGTGTTTTTCATGTAGGGGGCTTGCACCCCTTGTTGTTTTGCGTGGCACTATGACACCACAGGCCAACATTGATGTTTTAAGCACCTTCTTGCTTCCCATTGTTGAAGAGCAATTCGTAGATGGCGACTGCATCTTTCAACAGGATCGATCACCTGTTCATAATGCACGACCTGTGGCGGAGTGGTTACAAGACAGTAACATCTCTGTAATAGACAGGCCTGTACAGAGTCCTGACCTAAGTCCTGGGATGTTTGGGAACGCCGATTTCGTGCCAGGCCACACCGACCGACATCGATACCTTTCCTCAGTGTAGCACTCCGTGAAGAATGGGCTGCCATTTCCCAAGAAACCTTCCAGCACCTGATTGAACGGATGCCTGCGAGAGTGGAAGCTGTCATCAGGGCTAAGGTTGGGGCAACACCATATTGAATTCCAACATTACCGATGGAGCGCGCCACGAACTTGTAATTCATTTTCAGCCATGTGTCTCGATACTTCTGATAAAATAGTGTAGCAGCAGCACTCTGACTATTTCTTCAAAATCATCTGGCAAGGTTCTTAAACAGTGGAATTGAATTCAATAATTTCTCATGCGTGAGTCTTGCAAAAACTTTTCTTCACAAATAATGGCACTAAGCACTATGGGGCTTAACATCTGAGGTCATCAGTTCCCTAAACTTAGAACTACTTAAACCTAACTAACCTAAGGGCATCACACACATCCGTACCCGAGGCAGGATTCGAACCTGCGACCGTAGCGGTCGCGTGGTTCCAGACTGAAGCGCCTAGAACCGCTCGGCCACAGCAGCCGGCTTTCTTCACATATTCCTGTGTCTTGCGAGATTTATTCTTCTGTGCAGTAGTTTGATTGTGAGTTTTCTATGTAACTGATTTCATGTGTTCAATCTTCGCCACGTTTCTTCACTTCGCTAACCCCGGTATTCGTGTCTGATGAACATGACTGTGTCCATAAGCTGGAGGAAAGAGATAGGGATTACTTCCCTGTCATTAATTCAGACTACCAGTGTGTGGAAACAGAGGGACAAAACGTCGAATTTGTGTGTCTATATTTCCATATTAGGATTTCGTAACTCACTTGGTAATAAGGTAACACTTACAGGATCACTACGTGTTTATTTGTCCGTCTATCCGTCTGACTGTTTAAAACTCTTTTTCTCGGTCTCAGAAACACGTAGATTTATCAGGCTGAGATTTATGTCGTATACTAAGGTCTATAGTGCCTTGGCATTGTAATAAATGTGATTTTCAAAGGCAGTGAAGTCAAAAGATACGGCCATTTATGTCACATAAATTGATACTTGCACCATCACTCATCACAACCTATAGAGTACTTCTCGTTGCCCTAGAATCATGAAATCTGGTAAGAAGCGAGGTATCGCGGCGCAAGTAAAGGAAAAAAATTGTAAATTGAAAGTCTGTAATTATATCACACGAAAAAATAGTTTTTTGTCATTTGTTTTTCGTCTGCCTGGTTGTCCTTCTATTAAGATCCCTTTTTCTCAGGAGTGGGTACACGTATATCTTGCCTGTATCGATATCGACAAAAGCCAAAAATTGTAGAGATTCTCGATGGTGGATGAACTATCTATATACATAATGAAGTGGGTACGGAGCCCTCCGTGCATGAGTCCTCTCTTAACTTACCCGGATTTTAATTAAATAATTACAATAACCTAGTAACACAACGTTCGTGAGATAATCGGAATCAGATGAGTATACACAGAATATTAGAGGATTTTATAGCTGTTCACTTTAGTAACTGGCAAATTATTGGTCTTTGTAAGTGAATATTTGACGTACACTATGCGATTTGATGCATCTAGCCAGCCCCAAAAACATGCGGTTTTCGTATTAGGTGCATTGTACTGCCACATACTGCCAGGCACTCCACATCAGCGACCTCAGTAGTCATTAGATATCGTGAGAGAGAAGAATGGGGGCCCTCCGCGGAACTAACGATCTTCGAACGTGGTCAGGTAATTGGATGTCACTTGTGTCATACGTCTGTGCACCAGACTTCGTCACTGCTAAACATCCCAAGGTCCACTGTTTTCGATGTGATAGTGAAGTCGAAACGTGAAGGGACACGTACAGCGGAAAAGCGTATAGGCCGACTTCATCTGTTTGACAGAGACCGCCAACAGTTGAAGAGGGTCGTAATGTGTAATAGACAGACATCTATCCAGACGACCACACAGGAATTCCATACTCTACCAGGATCCACTACAAGTGCAATGAAAGTTAGGCGAAAAGTGAGAAAACTTCGATTTCGTGGCCTAGCGGCTGCTCTTATGCCACAAATCACGCCGGTAAATGCCAAACGACGCCTCGCTTGGTGTAAGGACGAACATTGGACGATTGAACGTCATCTACCAACGTGTGTAGTGCCAACAATAAAATTATGAGGCGGTGGTGTTATGGTGTGGTCGAATTTACATGGAGGGTACTTGCACCCCTTGTTGTTTTGCACTATCACAGCACAACTCTACATAGATGTTTTAAGCACCTTCTTACTTCCCAGTGTTGAAGAGCAATTCGGGGATTGCGATTGCATCTTTCAACACGATCGAGCACCTGTTCATAATGCACGACCTGTGGCGGAGTGGTTACAAGACAGTAACATCTCTGTAATGGACAGGCCTGTACAGAGTCCTGACCTGAATCCTATAGAACACATTTGGGATGTTTTGAAACTCCGACTTCGTGCCAGCCCTCACCGACCGACATCGATAGTTCTCCTCAGTGCAGTTAAGAATGAGCTGCCATTCCCCAGGAAACCTTCCAGCACCTAATTGGACGAATGCCTGCGAGAGTGGAAGCTGTCATTAAGGCTAAGGTTGGGCCAGCACCATATTGAATGCCAGCATTACCGATGGAGGGAGCCACGAACTTGTCATTCTCAGCCAGGGGTTCGGATACTTTTGATCACATAGTGTATCATGAAACTACAGAAATTTCGGATAGAAGAGAACAGTGTCTCCGCGAGTGACAAAACAAGAACAGCGGGAAACTTAGAACGTCGTTTGGCGCAACATCATTTTTTCATTAAAAATTGGTGCATAATGTGTACTCAGGAATCATTCTGCGAAACGTTCACTTTGCTGGCCCGTGGACTGGATTATGTTTGCTTTGAATAATTATTCATGTACCATGGAACATGGAGCGATCTGAACGTATACGCCGTTTTATTCTATAAAAAAAATGTTTCTTATTCTCATTCTAGGCATAACGAGGGAATCGGACTGTGCTGCCTCAATTTTAAAATATTGTCAGCCAACTGACTGCAAAATGCGTGGTAGATAATTCCACTTATATCGTGAGAAACTCGACTAACGTTTGAATTACATAGTGTCGCAGCTACAAGTTCTCAAGGTTAAACCCTGGCTGGAAATTTAATGGCTGTATCGATATTTCTATACGAAATCAGATGTATAGCCGGATATAAAATAAGCATTAAGTGAAATATCCGTAACTCTTAGGCCAAATAGTTTATTTTCTAGTAAATACTGTGTCTTAATTGATTAATACTGTAAATAATTAAGAGTAAAGATCGATCAATATATTTGGATTAACGAAGTGTCTTGTCTCTTTTAAAATGCACCAAGAATCAGTCAGGTGAAACACCAACTATACCCAGGTGTGGCAGAATGCATAGAATTAATAATGCAAGTATAACGCCGTCTCCTTTGACGAAAGCTCAAATGTTTGGACAACACGTACCCAAATGGTGGATAAACGATTTTAGTTACATGACGAAAAATAAAAGCTTGTAGTCTATTGTAACTCAGTAGATCCCTCAAATGTTCAAATGTATGTGAAATCTTATGGGAATTAACTGCTAGGGTCATCAGACCCTAAGCTTACACACTACGTAACTTAAATAATCCTAAGGACAAACACACACACCCATGCCCGAGGGAGGACTCGAACATCCACCGGGACCAGCCGCACAGTCCATGACTGCATCGCGTTAGACCGATTAGCTTCCTCGCCTTCAACCTTTAGAGCTGTTGTTGAGATCAACTACATAACAACATTAGAGTGTTTACATCAAGTATTGCTCTTGGTAGCAAATGTAGTGATTCAGAAGGTCCTATGTGGATGAAGTAAGAGTCTCGCAGTGAACATGAAAAGAGTGACACAATAATACCTCTATTTGGCATTGATTTATGCCTGATAATGGATACAGACCAAAATACAGTACAAAATTAATTAGAACGAAACTAACCTCCTCCAGAACAGGCCATGAAGGCCAAACGGTACCGACCGGCAGCCGTGTCATCCTCAACCACAAGCATCACTGGATGTGGATATGGAAGGGCATGTGGTGAGCACACCGTTCTTCCGACCGTATGTCAGTTTCTAGGACCGGAGCTATTCAGCTTGCTCACAAGGGTTGAGTGCACCCCGCTTGCCAACAGCGCTCGGCAGACCGGATGGTCACCCATCCAAGTGGTAAGTGGTCGTAGGTTGTGTTCCAAAAGTGAACAGCATAGAGACAGAAGTGCAGACACTTTCTGCAAGACCTGACCATCATTTTGCAGGACAATGCTCAAGCATGTACAATCCAATCTGTTACTGATTTGCTTGACTGATGGGGGTGCTAAGTGCTATACCACCTACTGCACTCGCCTGACCTAAGCCCTAATGAGTTCAACACAGTTTCTAAACTGAAGGAAACACTTCCCTGCATTCGCTTCAAACCTACTAAATTCGGCGGGCAATAGACCGCGCCGCTCGAACTGTCAACAAAACTGGCACCGTTAAGAGTATCCTACGTTTTCCACATCGCTGATAACAGGTTGTACACAA
Organism: Schistocerca nitens; assembly: GCF_023898315.1. NCBI lineage: Eukaryota > Metazoa > Arthropoda > Insecta > Orthoptera > Acrididae > Schistocerca > Schistocerca nitens. The sequence goes on along the minus strand of NC_064616.1, from coordinate 238,605,192 downwards.
TGCTGGTGACTACTCTGAAGGTTAGTAAAACTTGGAAACACGTATCTATTTTTTACGAGCTACAAATAAATAGTTGCCACTATTAAAGTTCCAACCCTCGTACCTACGGGAAGAGGTGGAAGGACAGTGAATCTACCACTAGATGCTAAATGGTTGGACATCAACGACTATTCGCGGAACGTGGGGTACGGAGGATTGTCTGCTCTGTAAAGTAGGATAGACGGTAATCTGATCTGTGGCATCTCCGCCGAAAGAGCACAATGCTGGTGCACACATAAGTGCTTCGGAGCACACCGTTCATCGTACATTGTTGAACATGGAGTTCCGCAGCAGATTACCTCTATGTGTTCACATATTGACCCAACGACTTCAGCCGGCCGGTGTGGCCGAGCGGTTCTAGGCGCTTCAGTCTGGAACCGCGTGACCGCTACGATCGCAGGTTCGAATCCTGCCTCGGGCATGGATGTGTGTGACGTCCTTAGGTTACTTAGGTTTAAGTAGAACTCTGATGTGAAGTCCCATAGCGCTCAGAGCCATTTTGAACCCAACGACTTCGGCAATTACGAATGCAGTTGGCTCGGGACCATCAGGACTCGATTATCGATCGACAGAGACGTGTCGACTCTTCAGGTGAATCACGATTTTGCTACACTATGTCGATGGTCTTGTCCACATCGAGGTCAACGATGACTCGAAACGTGTGGCGCGCCAAGGGTGCGGGCTGGTGGGACCAGTATTATGCCATGGGAGACATTCTCCTGTGCTTGCTACCTATGGTAGTAATCGATGACACGCTGACAGCTGCGAACCTCCTGCATCCCGTCATGCTTGATGTCTTCCCCGACGGTGACGTCATCTTTCAGCAATACAATTGTCAGTCTCTCGGAGCCAGAACTATGCCACTGTGCTTTGAAGACCATTATAGTGAGCTCACGTTCATGTCTTGGTGAGCAAATTCACCCGATGTAAATCCAGTAGAACCCGTGTGGGTCGCTATTAGGCACCATCACCGTGTGCACAAATCAGCGGCTCGTATTTCCCCTAATTACATAACCTGTGCGTAGACATCTAATGCCATATATCTCCACAGACCTACCCACAAACCGTAGGATCCCTGATACGCAGAACCAACGATGTATTTAGTTCTAAAGACGGACGAACAAGCTGTTAAGCAGGTGGCTATAATGTCTAGGCTCATCACTGCACATAGCCCCAAAAGGAAAATATTTTAGTACACGATTTCTCGAACATGTCGATACTCCTCATTTAAAAAGTCTGAACAAACCGACTTTTGCCTTCCACGTTGCTGTAGACGGACATCAACTGACAGAAATCCTGCGCCTGGTCATCAAAGGCAAGAGAATGAATCTGCTTCGATGACAGAAATTTGTTCCCACAAGTGCAGATCTCAAATGGCATACTAATGGCTCAAACTCAGAAACCCATAAACATAGTGGTAAAATATTTTCATAAATGACTCGTAAAATCTACTCATCAAATACAGTCCTCGCAAAAACACATAATAAAAATGCCATAATTTTCTGTTCTTCTTCCTAAAGTTGTTGTAGCTGTTGTCGTCATGAGTCCGAAGACTGCTCTGATGCTGCTCTCCACACTACGCTATACAAGCGTCTTCATCTCCGAATAGCTAATAGAACCTACACAAAGTTCCCTTCGTCACAGTTCTACTCAGTACCACCTCATTGGTTACATGATTAACACGTCTTGTATTCTTAATTCTGAAGTTTTCAAATGGTTCAAATGGCTTTGAGCATTATGGGACTTAACTTCTGAGGTTATCAGTCCCCTAGAACTTAGAACTACCTAAACCTAACTAACCTAAGGACATCAAACACAACCATGCCCGAGGCAGGATTCGAACCTGCGACCGTAACGGTCGCGCGGTTCCAGACTACAGCGCCTAGAAACCGCTCGGCCACCCCGGCCAGCCTCTGAAGTTTTTCCAATATGTCAGTCCAATAATTGCACTCAGATTGTATGATATTATTTGTTGTGTGTAAAATTTCCGTATCACTTTCTAAACGTTCAGTCAAATTTATATGTCATTCTGTTAATGACAGGCATTCTATGCTAAACTACGGAGTGTTCAAATGGTCTGTCCGCAGTGCCGTATGATTGTTAGCCGCGCGTGCCGTATGCCGCAGTGAATATACCGAAATGAAACTCAGTGAAATACAGGTTATTAATTTATTGAATATTCGTTTTTACTTACAAATTTTCGCATTAAATGTTGAAAGTGCCCCCACTGCTGTTGTTTACCCAATCCAGTTTGTTTAATCATGTTTCCAAACTCAAGCTGTAACATTTCTTATGTAGCAGAAACAGTGAAAGTGGATATTGCAGTTTTCAATTCATCGATGGATTTTTGACGGTGTTTATAGACAGTTGCTTTCGCTGCACCCCAGAAGAAAAAGTCAGGTGGTGTTAGGTCAGGCAATCGTGGAGGCCAAAGTCCCTGTAAAATTATACAGTCACCAAAAACATCAGCAAGCAGTGACATTGACATGTCATTTTGTATGGTAAAAGTTCTAATTTTTTGCTTACAGCTGTGTGGGCCGTTCCGGCACTAACATCGATTTCCTGGGCTAGTTTTCTTACTGACTTGTTGTGACTCATGGACATTTTATCGGAAATACCGAGTAGTTTATCCTCAGACAAAACGCTAGGACGACCACTTCTCGGTGCATTTGTCACTCAACCCGTACTTCGAAATTTGTTAATCAAATCTCACACAGTATCACGCTGTGGGAAAACTGAATTAAATGTTTGACGAACTGAAACTGTGTATCTACCGCCAGCTTTGAACACTTGTTCCATTAAAAACACACGTTCATCAGTGGTTAGCATTTTAACAGTGACAAAGAGAAACAAACAAACAAAGGAACTAAACTTAAAAGTTCACGTCAACACATAATGACACACACCAACGATACTACTGACACTGGCTAAGATAAACGAAACAGTGGAATGTTGAGAGAGTCCACTTGAAGGGAAGTAACCCAAGCTGGGGAATATTCATAGGGCACGCGCTGCTAACAATCATACCTCACTGCGGAGAGACTTTTTGAACACCCCGTAGTTAGATAACAATCCGTGTAAAATGCTGGTGTAGTCATTGTACATCATTAATGTGAAAAATGAAAAACTAACTGTAAATAGCGTATCACTGCTCAATAAAGTATATAAATTATGTTTTAAGCAAGTAATATGACACAATGTCGTTTTTTAGTCATTTAGAGGCATGTATGAAGTTTTAAGGTCGGCAGTATTAATTCGATACGCACAAGTGACTTTAGAAATACTTCCAGAAAGTATAAGAAAGTTGTAACTTGATGTTAGGTGTAATTTCCAATATAATCAAATACATAAGTCGCCCACATGGGGAATACTGCACACCATCCGTAAATCTAAAAGTGTGTGCTATACAAGGAAATACGGAAATGACTCCTACTTAACGAATAAAATTAAGGCCATCAAATTATTAACTAAGCACAATTATCCAGCTAAATACTTAGGAATTACAGGTACAAACAAATGAAATTTCAACATATCCATTACTCCAACAGTTGATAGGGAAAAGCATGAAATGCGTCTTAGTTGAATCAACTGAATATGAAAAGTGTCTGGTTGCTGAATTCCTAGAAGTAACACAGTTTGGACTGCTGAAAGAGTGACCTACTTTTCTTAAAAAGAGTCTACTCCCTTAATGAAATAGCAGACTCATCACATGAGTGCAGTTTTTACAATTAACCTGATTTTTATTGAGATTTTATAGTTTCTCTCTTGGAGAATGGGTGATCCTCCCAGACAACTATCAGAACTGTTATATGTAAAGTGTCAGTTGTGTGCAGTGGTTCAAGAAACGCCGTCATCCTAGTTCTGGAGGTTACTGGTGTAAAGAATGGGCCGCCGCATAAGGCGATCAGCCTTTCCTGGCCACACTGCGACCGCTACAGAAACTGAAACAAATATTGTTCGTAGAGTGAGAGTTGAGAAGCGTGCCACTCACGAAAGCCTTCTTCCACACACCTTGACCAGGAAATTTATTGCTGTCGTGGCGACATCTGGCTCTTGTTCAGAATGAAAGCGTTTGAAACCGTTTTCCGACCTTTTTGATTTATATTTTCTCCCACTGTCTCTAGAGTAGATTCCATCATACGTTTTACAGCGCCAGGATCAATTCCTTTCCCAACGCTTGGTGAGCTGAGCTACGTCTTGAAGCATGGGAGCTTTATTGTAAAGAAATTCGATTCACATCTCTACCCTCCTCGGTACTTTGACTTTTCTGTGGTTAACATTGTAACATGCCCTTTTATTTATTTTATTATTATTGTTCCCGCTCGTTCGGGATCTGAATAGCAGCCCAAATTTAGATAATTGATTAATGTGACCATGTACCTAATGGGCTGGCAATCGGATTGGACTGCTCAGGGGATGTTACACTCCGTATTGTCCTTCGCAAATACTGTAATAAGTACTGTTTGGTGGTAAGAAGGACACAACACAGTTTCACAAACAAGATCTATATTGTCAGCAAAAGCACAAAATAAGGAGACAGCCACTGCCTTCGTCAATACACTGTTAATGACGGCTAATCTCAGCACAGGTTTCTTTAGTTATTCTTAATCGTCACACGCAACATCCAATCACTGTAATCCAAATAATGCCGGCGCGGTAGACGCGGAAGTTCAATAGCGGCACTTAATATCACTGAAATCACTCTGTAATGAAACTTTCTCACTTTCCCTTATAATACTAACACAAAGGGGTTAAACCGCGGCGATGGCCACTCCCTTTGTCGATAATTTGTATTAATTCAACTGCTGGCTTCTGCACAGCTCTGCCCGCCTCGCGGGAACCTACCACACCCTGACTTCAGCACATCTCAACTCTAACTGCTCTCCGCCCAGTTCTTCCCGCCTCGCGGGAATCTACCCAAGCAGCACTCGGCACTCCGGTGAACCCCCTCTAGCTCTCGCGACCTGCACACACTCTACTCGATAATTGCCCTGTCGACCTGTGTGAGCGCAAATTTAGTAGTAAGGGCCTGCGGACCCCTTACATCCTCACCCTCAAAAACTTCTTTTGAACCGCAGGTGAAAAAGAATCGGCAAGGGATTAAAAAAAACATTGCTACATTTGAACAGAACATACAATACAAATAATTAATGAATTTACAATTTGCAAAATAGTCCTGGACTCCGGTAGTGGGCTGCCTCCACAACAATTTCTACAAAAGGTTATTATATCACATAAATGGCATTGTCCAAAATTACAATTTTTCATCTCAACCAGCAATAGTCCTCTCTAGTTCAATATCGAAATGACAACAAACACAGCATATATACTCAAAAATTCATTACCTAAACACAGAACATATGAATTCTACACTACCATTTAGCTATTACAGGTTTTATATTCATTCTTAGATAGTCTTTAACATGAAATATGCAACTCTAATTGTAATACCTTACAAAACACAATGTAAATAAACACTTCCCTCTTTCAAAAGTCCATTTTACAGCTAAATGTCCTAACCATGTCTTAGCAGGTTTACTCGGGTCCTGGTAGCCCTCACTCTAGACCAGACCTCACCTGGAGTGTCCTTCGGTTTTTCGGTTCCTCCGTCTCTTCCTCGGTAATCAGACGAATGATTAATATGAATCCTTGGGTCATTACTCCCTTCTCTGTTTCGATCATTAGCTTGCTTGTATTTCTGTGATTTAATAGACTACAATTGGTCCATTATCTTCATTAAGGTCTCTCTACCTTTAATTAGGCTCCTGGATACGGTTCCTTGCCTTTTCTGATTCAATCTTCTTTTTACCACAGATACCATTACGTTGTCTTTCAGGGGTTGTTCCAAAATCTCGTTCAATTCCCACAAGTGTTCGGCAAATTCTTCCGACGTTACCTTCCAATTACTAAGTGGTCTGCATCGTAGTGGGTCTTCCAGTGCTGCACACTGACGACCTTTGGGCCAGCATTTCTTCCAGAATTTTCCTTCAAACTGACCATTATCCGTAGTCCCTTTCTGCTTCTTGATTTCACAAGTGAAGGCCTCACTTTCGATTACAACCCACTGGTCATCTTCTTCTCGCTGTATGGCTATAGCATTTCTCGGATTGACTGCCAATTGGTTTTGCTTATCTCCTATCCCCTCAACCACATCGTTGCATTGTTTCTGCATCTGCGTCACCTCGGTGATCCTTTCTCCCAATTCGGTTCTAGTTTCTTCAACATCGTCTTCTATCTTCTCTGTTAACTTTTCTTCCATCTTCTCCACGTCTCCCTGGATCTGGTCTATATTCTTCTGTAGCTTACTTTCTTTCTCGTCGACATTCATTTTCCACTGTTCTTGTAGCTCCTGTATTTCCTTCTTCAGATTACATTCCATCTTCATCTGTGATGTTTTGATCTCTTGTGCTATAGTTTCTTGTAGCTCTTCCTTTAATGATGCGTTATTTTCTTGTAAAACCTTTAGTGATTCTCTCGTTTCCTGTAAACCTTTCTCTACTGCTTCTCGGAATATTCTTCCTTCTTCTCTATTTTCTTGTAATTCTTCCTTTAATGATTCTCTCGTTTCTTGTGAACTCTTCTCTAACGATGCTTGTAAATCTTCCTTTAGTGATTTTCTGAGACCTTTTTCTAATGATGCGTTATTTTCTTGTAGCAAGGCTGCCAACATCGACCGTATATCTGCGCCCTCTGAAACTGGCCTAGCTCTCATCGTTTGTCCTGGTGTCTCAGGATAATTAGTTGAATGTGCTAATGGGCTATTTAATGACAATCCACAATCACTGAATCCCGAATCATCTCTATCTTTCTGTCCTATCCCTTTTCTTTCAACTACTGCCTCACAGACCTGCCTATCTTCAGTAGACACGTTTGGTTTATTTCTGATGCCCAGACAAGTAATTTAATATAACCTCTAATAACCCAAAACACTCCTAATTATCATGAAACTAATCAACCAGTACCTGCAATCTTTTCAGTGAATCCCCAAAATGATACAACATACATGAGTACTGAACATAACAGCCCTCAAAACCAAAATTTCCAATAACAATTTCTACATACACGATTTATGTAAAAATATTTTAAACAAGATAATCATAACACTCACAAAATCTATAAATGCAAAATTACCAAAACAATTACCATTTATACAGTGCAGTGTGCATAAGTAAGCATGCTATATTTCAGAGTGCATTTCACAAACTTTTCAGAAATTACTGCAATTGAGCACTTTTCCTAATGTAAATACCAGTTAAAAACTGTTTATTTATCGCGAAGACTGCACACTGCAATTTACTGTTATGTTAACCCGTCATCTTCACTCACCAACCGACGTTACCGCGAGTCGCAATGTTTTGGCGTTTGAGATGGGCGTGGCTGTGCCGCCGCTGGAGCCCACGTGAAGTTGAAGATCAGCTGCAAGGCGACGTAGTTCCTCGTCGGCCGCTCCGTGGCGCTGCAGGCGGGCGTAGTTCGTAGTTCGGCCACTAGATGCCGGAACTGCGCTCGTTGTCTCGAAGTTGCGTCGCTCCGTGGCGCTGTAGGCGGGCGTAGTTTGTAGTTCGGCCGCTACATGTCGGGATTGCGCTCGGTATCTCGAAGTTGCGTCGCTTGCCGTGGTGTCGTGTGACATCACCTCACGGATCGAAGCTCTTTGGCGCAACTGCTACGTGGCTCTGCGTGACGTCACTCATTAATTGCGTCGCCACAATACCTTGTCGTCAGCATAACAGTTTACGGGTCCACACTAAACCGTCCGATTTTCACCGTTCAAAAATAATTTCCATCAATATGTTATCACTAAACACCTTTCTAACAACTTTTGTGACGAAATCTTGGCTCGTCTCACTATTTTACTGTTCACACGTGTCTTTCTTTAGTGTCCACTTTTCACAGTTTTTCGCGTGAATCTCCGCATTTGCACTTTACAACACAGTTTATTGACGCTATTGTTCTATTTAATATGGCAAGAAAAACAGTTTAGTCACAATCGTGCGATATTATTACTTCGTATTGTTCAAAAAATGCACTGTTCTTTATCGCGATTTTAACGTTGCAAAATATTTTCTTGCTTTAAGCACGGTAAATTACCTATTGTTCTTTACGACTTGTCCGAAAATTGCACTTGTCCTTTCACGGTAAGCCAAGGGTGTAACATCCCCTTATATTATTTTATTGTTCCCGCTCGTTCGGGATCTGAATAGCAGCCCAAATTTAGATAATTGATTAATGTGACCGTGTACCTAATGGGCTGGCAATCGGATTGGACTGCTCAGGGGATGTTACATTCCGTATTGTCCTTCGCAAATACTGTAATAAGTACTGTTTGGTGGTAAGAAGGACACAACACAGTTTCACAAACAAGATCTATATTGTCAGCAAAAGCACAAAATAAGGAGACAGCCACTGCCTTCGTCAATACACTGTTAATGACGGCTAATCTCAGCACAGGTTTCTTTAGTTATTCTTAATCATCACACGCAACATCCAATCACTGTAATCCAAATAATGCCGGCGCGGTAGACGCGGAAGTTCAATAGCGGCACTTAATATCACTGAAATCACTCTGTAATGAAACTTTCTCACTTTCCCTTATAATACTAACACAAAGGGGTTAAACCGCGGCGATGGCCACTCCCTTTGTCGATAATTTGTATTAATTCAACTGCTGGCTTCTGCACAGCTCTGCCCGCCTCGCGGGAACCTACCACACCCTGACTTCAGCACATCTCAACTCTAACTGCTCTCCGCCCAGTTCTTCCCGCCTCGCGGGAATCTACCCAAGCAGCACTCGGCACTCCGGTGAACCCCCTCTAGCTCTCGCGACCTGCACACACACTACTCGATAGTTGCCCTGTCGACCTGTGTGAACGCAAATTTAGTAGTAAGGGCCTGCGGACCCCTTACAACATGAAACCTTATTTCGATGCGACTAATTGCAATTACTTTCCACATATTTCTCCAGTTCAGCACATACACTGAAGCGCGAAAGAAACTGGTATAGACATGCGTATTCAAATACAGACATTTGTAAACTGGCAGAATACGGCGCTGCGGTCAGCAACGCCTTGTATAAGACAAAAAGTGTCTGGCGCAGTTGTTAGATCGTTTACTGCTGGTACAATGGCAGGTTATCAAGATTTAAATGAGTTTGAACGTGGTGTTGTACTTGACGCACGAGCGATGGGACACAGCATCTCAGAGGTAGCGATGAAGTGGGGATTTTCGCGTACGAACACTTCTCGAGTGTTCCGTGAATATCAGGAATCCGGTAAAACATCAAATCTCCGACATCGCGGCAGGAAAGAGATCTTGTAAGAACGGGACCAACGACGACTGAAGAGAATCGTTGGTGACAGAAGGGCAACCCTTCCGAAAATTGCTGCAGATTTCAACGATCGGCCATCAATAAGTGTCAGCGTACGAACTATTCAAAGACATACATCGATATGGGCTGTCGGAGCCGAAGGTCCACTTGTGTACCCTTGATGACCGCACGGCTCAAAGCTTTACGCCTCGCCTGGGCCGGTCAACACCGACATTGGGCTGTTGATGACTGGAAACATATAGTCTGGTCGGATGAGTCTCGTTTCAAACTGTATCGAGCGTATGGACGTGTACATGTATGAATACAACCTCATGAATTCATGGACCCCGCATGTCAGCAGGGGACTTTTCAAGCTGGTGGAGGCTCTGTAATGGAGTGATATGGGACCCCTGATACATACGTCTCTGACAGGTGACACGTACGTCTGATCACCTGCATCCACTCAAGTCCATTGTGCGTTCCCATTGACTTGGGCAATTCCAGCAGGACAATTCGATACCCCACACGCCCAGAATTGCTACAGAGTGGCTCCAGGAACACTCGCCTGAGTTTAAATACTTCCGCTGGCCACCAAACTCTCCAGACATGAACATTATTGAGATCTCCACCCCCTTACACTCGTACAGATTTATGAACAGCCCTGCAGGATTCATGGTGTCAGTTCCCTCCATCACTACTTCGGACATTAGTCGAGGCCATGCCACGTCGTTTTGCGGCAGTTCTGAGTGCCCGCGGGGGACCGTGCAGGATATTAGGCAGGTGTATCAGTTTCTTTGGCTCTTGAGTGTATAATAGCCCTAATAACCCCGCTGACAACGAGACGCTAATAACTAGCATTTCCTCCTCTCTGAAACCACGGCACGTGTTACTGTGTAGTCTGCAAGAAATGCATTATAGCGCAGATGAGACCTTGTACAGAGCAAGATGATAGAGCTTTTAAGTTTAATATGAAAAGTGAAGGATCTGCTATAGCACTGCAAAAGTAAGAGTAACTGAAATGCAAGTGATCTGGCAGAATGTTGACGAAACGCTTCGAGGTAACAGATTTTAGAAAAAGTGACTGAGGTGGTAAGAATTATTCCATAAATTAGAACATATTTGCCGAGCCAAGCAATAGGTGTGCCAATCAGAAGTCACAGTATACGTCGGATGCTGCTCGTTTATCAACGCAAGGATAACCGCCTATCGAGCATGTATCTGCAAGGTTCATTTCACTCTCGAATTTTGCTTCCTCATCTGAAACGCAACAGGATTTATATCTGGTGCCTGATCAGACACTGATACTAAGAAACTTAAGATGAGCAGATTGCTAGGTTTCACCTGTTGATTTAGCGGACCAACAGTGGAAGAATGGGGTACCTGAGTGTTCGACAAACCAGAAGCATATGCGTGGAGCTCTGCTAACACGACAGTTTTAATCTCGGAACATGGAATTGTCCGCAAAGTATTCATCACAAAGTTGTAGAGGGAAAGGAAACACTTTATCTTCGAGAATGTTGAAATAAACGTCTTGTACCAGTGGGCCCAAATTACGGTACGAGAAGTATGCCAAAACATCATAGAACCATTCCCTTCGCTGAACTATACCATCAATGTACTGGGAGCTTAACGTCCCATTAGGCCGTCGGTGTAAGTGATGTCTTGCATCACTTGAAAGCAGGCAACATCGCCACTTGCTGGACCACGGTACTCGCCTCCAGTCGTCTACTGCCCTGTTTCTATGTTGATTGGTGCTTTGGAGACGTGGTGCTTTATATGGCTCTGTGAGCAATGACCTTATACGAGGTACCCGCCTCCTGTTATCCATTACATGTGGTTCCCTTTGGCTGCGACAGGTACATCGGTCCTTGCGGACCCGTTGGTCTATCTCTGTTGACATACCAGCAAACCAGGTAGCTTCTATCGCGGTGTGGCCATGAACACGTTATATTACGATAGCTCCGTTCTTTGATTGTGTGACGTCTCCACGTCGACCATCCTATTACACTGATTCCAATACAACCGACTGGCACATTCACACCACATCATTGCCATGACTAACATCACCGGTACAGGGCCACATGACTGCCTGGTACTAGTTCTAAACGACTTACAGCTTTCCAATGCCACGGTGTGCTCCTTTGAGGGCTGAGTAATAATTTGCTCATTGAGCTTAAATTTAAATACTTTTTGATTTGTACAGTTCTATTTTAGGACTTTTCCAACAGTCTCATTATGAACTATTAAATCCAGTGGTTTTTCCAGTGATTGGTGTTGAGCGTCTTTGTTTTCCTCGCAAATTGTATCACATCCAAGATTTTGGAAATATTGTCCTACATGTAGCACCTTTAGCGTTTAAAAGACTGACACCCACAATAAACAAACACGTAGATTCAGTGATTCAAAGTCAAGTTGTTAATTCTGTTATGCTAAGCAATATCGTCCACCCCCCTAGCGTAAAGTTGGAAGAAATGGCTAGTAAATAAATGATTCTGTATTTATCTGACGCTAACGTATTTAACGAAAACTTTTTAAGAGATTCTGGTCTTACAAATTATCTTGTCTGAATAACGGAAAAGCAAATATAGCAAATCAGCAACTATTAGAACGAATCCGGCAAGTCAAGCAAAAGCACCTGTGTTGAATGCAGTTTCCTTAACACTGCGTCGCACATGAATTAATGCAGAAGGCCCTGTTCTGCTAAAAAATTCAAAATATATTCGTACAAACGATTACTTTGTAGCTACTTCGTTTGACATTATTAATACTACTGTTACCATAGTTATCACTGTTTTCTGCCTTAGCAGTCAGAAAGAAGAAAAAGAAAATTCGGGTTTGACGATGTATGGATGATGACGCAATTACGGCCGGAAAGAAGCTCTGATTGGTCAGTCATTCGTGAGGAAATCGATCATGGCCTTTCTACAGAAATCATTAACGAATCTGCCTTAATCTGTTTAGGTAAAACCTAAATCTAGATAGCCGGAGCGAGATCAAAACCCTTGTCTTCCCGAATGTGTGTCCAGTGACTTAACCACTGCCCTAGGTCTCTCGGACTAGCGCACACAACTTATTCCCTTGCTGTTACGGGAATTGTAGGTGTGGTTAAAATTGGGAAAAGACCGCCCTTAAGAAAATGCACTTGATTGAGTCCTTACAGCAGAATGCTGATCCATCATGTGTAATTATGGAATTGCACGCGAATACAAATTTTTCTTACCCTGTACACTATCTAATGAAAAGTACCCGGACATTAATATAGGGCGTGTCTACCCTTCGACTTAATGACGGCTTTAACTCTGTTGTGGACACTTTCAGCGAGGAGACAGAATGTGACCATGGTTTTTTTGCAACATGTCATTCTATTAACTGCATGCAAAGTATGTGATATTACTTGTTGTGTGTACAATTCCAATGTTACTTTCGAAACATTCAATCTAATTTATTTGTCATTTTGTTAATGATAGTAATTCTCTACTACACTAGTTAGGTAACCGTTCGTGTCAAATGCTAGTGTAGTCATTGTACATAGTTCATGTGAAAAAATTAGAAACTAAGTGTAAATAACACAGCACTGCTCCATTCAGTATATACAGGGTGTTACAAAAAGGTACGGCCAAACTTTCAGGAAACATTCCTCACACACAAAGGAAGAAAATATGTTATGTGGACATGTGTCTGAAAACGCTTACTTTCCATGTTAGAGCTCATTTTATTACTTCTCTTCAAATCATATTAATCATGGAATGGAAACACACAGCAACAGAACGTACCAGCGTGACTTCAAACACTTTGTTACAGGAAATGTTCAAAATGTCCTCCGTTAGCGAGGATACATGCATCAACCCTCCGTCGCATGGAATCCCTGACGCGCTGATGCAGCCCTGGAGAATGGCGTATTGTATCACAGCCGTGCACAATACGAGCACGAAGAGTCTCTACATTTGGTACCGGGGTTGCGTAGACAAGAGCTTTCAAATGCCCCCATAAATGAAAGTCAAGAGGGTTTTGGTCAGGAGAGCGTGGAGGCCATGGAATTGGTCCGCCTCTACCAATCCATCGGTCACCGAATCTGTTGAGAAGCGTACGAACACTTGGACTCAAATGTGCAGGAGCTCCATCGTGCATGAACCACATGTTGTGTCGTACTTGTAAAGGCACGTGTTCTAGCAGCACAGGTAGAGTATCCCGTATGAAATCATGATAACGTGCTCCATTGATCATAAGTGGAAGAACATGGGGCCCAATCAAGACGTCACCAACAATGCCTCCCCAAACGTTCACAGAAAATCTGTGTTGATGACGTGATTGCACAACTGCGTGCGGATTATCGTCAGCCCACACATGTTGATTGTGAAAATTTACAATTTGATCACGTAGGAATGAAGCCTCATCCGTAAAGAGAACATTTGCACTGAAATGAGGATTGACACATTGTTGGATGAACCATTCGCAGAAGTGTACCCGTGGAGGCCATTCAGCTGCTGGTAGTGCCTGCACACGCTGTACATGGTACGGAAACAACTGGTTCTCCCGTAGCACTCTCCATACAGTGTCGTGGTCAACGTTACCTTGTACAGCAGTAACTTCTCTGACGCTGACATTAGGGTTATCGTCAACTGCACGTACAATTGCCTCGTCCATTGCAGGTGTCCTCGTCGTTCTAGGTCTTCCCCAGTCGCGAGTCATAGGCTTGAATGTTCCGTGCTCCCTGAGACGCCGATCAATTGCTTGGAACGTCTTCCTGTCGGGACACCTTCGTTCTGGAAATCTGTCTCGATGCAAACGTACCGCGCCACGGCTATTGCCCCGTGCTAATCCATACATCAAATGGGCATCTGCCAACTCCGCATTTGTAAACATTGCACTGACTGCAAAACCACGTTCGTGATGAACACTAACCTGTTGATGCTACGTACTTATGTACTTGATGCCAGTACTGTAGAGCAATGAGTCGCATGTCAACAGAAGCACCGAAGTCAACATTACCTTCCTTCAATTGGGCCAACTGGCGGTGAATCGAGGAAGTACAGTACATACTGACGAAACTAAAATGAACTCTAACATGGAAATTAAGCGATTCCGGACACATGTCCACATAACATCTTTTCTTTATTTGTGTGTGAGGAATGTTTCCTGAAAGTTTGGCCTTACCTTTTTGTAACACCCTGTATATTAAACAATAAAATGACACAACAGCGTTTTTTAGTCATTCAGAGGCATGTATGAAGCTTTAAGGTCGGCAGTATTAAGTCGATAAGCACACCTGACTTCCAAAGTAATTCCGGAATGTATACGAGAGTTGTAACTTGAGTTGAGGTGTAATTTCCAATATAGACAAACTCATAAGTCGCCCACATGGTGAACGTTGCACACCATCAGTGACTCTAAAATTTGCATACAAATTGGAAAAAATGACTCCTTATTACAGAAAAAGTTAAGTGCACTAATTAATTAAGCGTAATTATTCAACTAAATACCTAAGAATTACAGTTACGAACATTTTAAACTGCAAAATATGTATTACCCAGAACTAGATAGCGAAAAACCTGAGAGGTGTCAAATGAATACAAAAATAATTTCTGGTTGCTGACTGTCTTCAAGTAACGCAGTTTGACTTACTGTAAGAAAGGTCTTTTTTTAAACATTTTACTGGCTTAAGGAACTGCAGACTCATCATATGAGTGCATTATGCTCAGAACTGAATTTTAACGGGATTTTACAGTTTATCTGTTGGAGAATCCGTGCTCCTCCCAAACAACTACCAGAACTGTCATGTGTAAAGTGTCAGCTGCGTGCCAGTGGCACAAAAAGATACATCGCCCTCGTTCCGTACACCACAGGTGTACAAAATGTGCTTCTGCATCAGGTGATCAGCCTTTACTATCCACACTACTACCGCGACATACACAGAGCGACAGCTGAGAAGCGTGTCACAGGCAAAAGCTTTCTAAGCTTTGTGCTAAGCGATTTTAGTAAAAAATGAGTGAAGTTTTAGAAACTATTTTGTAAGTTTATAAAGTATGTGCCGTGCCAGGTGGCAGGAGTGTGAGTCAGAAATCGCTCTTGTGGGGACACTGGGCTCTTGTTCTGAAAGAAAGTGTTTGAGGCGTTTTCCGGACATTATGATTTGCATTTTCCCTCAAGCATTTAGGGCAAATTCCATCACACGTCTCCAGAGCCAGGATCGATGCCGTTCCGAACGCTTAGTGGACTAAGCTACGTTTTTTTGTGCGCTGACTTGTATGTATGTATTTGTGTGTGTGTGTGGACGAGACGTGAAACTCCAACTACTTCCAAGCGTTACAGAACGAGGTGGCTCGCTGATTAAAACACTGGACCCTAATTGTGGAGAAATTGCAGTCACTTCCCTCCCCTTCTCGACGCATTAATTTTCTGTGGTTAACATAAAACTTTACTTTTGTGGGATTGAATGCAATTACTTCCCACATACTTCTCAAACTGAGTACATGAAATGGCCGTAAGGACCTTGTTTGCTTTCGAAGAGACACTGATCACCAGTACTCCTTCCTTTGACCAGTCGTCCTCTCTGAATCTTCAGAATGTGTTACTAACTAGTCCACAAAATGTAATTTATAGCGCACATTCGCCCTGTCATGGAGCAAGATTATAAAGCATCTAAGTTTCACATAGGAGGTGAGGAAAGATTCTACTATACGGTTAGAACATATGTAACTGTAAAGCACCTGACGATAGCAGCACGCTGCTGAAACGTGTTGTGCTAACAGATTTTAGTAAAAAATGAGTGAAGGTTTAGAAACTATTTTGTAAGTTTATAAAGTATGTGCCGTGCCAGGTGGCAGGAGTGCGAGTCAGAAATCGCGATACACATTGCATGCCGCGCGGACGATCAATACTAAGGCAATCCGCCAGCTGAGGCTGCGCCTGCGCGTCTCTCGTCTTTCACTTCCTCTTCTGATACGCCACACGATTCATCTCTAGTGCCCGTTCAAAGACTGAAACGAAGAAGGTAAATACATTGACGTTGAGGCCAAGGAAGGTAGCAACACACCGGACAAATGTCACCCCGATAGCCATCACGCTAATACGAGGAGCGTTCAACAAGTCATTCAACGAATTTTTTTTCTCATCCAGTTTAGGTTGAAAGAATGCGAAATTTTTTGTGGGACATCGAGTAATATTCTCGCTTCAGCCCTTATAGTTTCACAAAGTTCCGATACATGGCGGCGCTATACGTAGCATTCTAAACGTTGCCTGTAACGGAGGTGCGTTCCAAGCAGAGAGATGCCGTTGAGTTTCTTTTGGGGGAAAACCAATGCATCGCAGATATTCGTGGGCACTTGCAGAATGTCAGAGCTCGCAATGAACAAAAGCACGGTGAGTCGTTGAGTGAGGCGTCTGTCATGACTGCAAACCTTCCTCACCCACCCTAGAGCCCGGATCTCGCCGCCTCGGACTTCCATCTGTCTGCCCCAATGAAGGATGTACTCTGCGGAAAGCAATACGTGGATGATGGGGAGTTTATTGATTCAGAAAGACGTATGTGTCGGGGGAGACAATATCTAGTTAAAATACATAATACGTTATAAGGTTCGTAGTCATATACTGTAACGAAATTAGAATCTTAACTAATCTTAAAGTTAAGGAACAAGTTTTTACTTTTATTTTTAGCTGTTTATTTATTTATTGCAAACTAGACCTCCCGCTGGTTACTTTGTCCATTTCTCACTGCTTATGTGGTTAAGGAAGTTCTAATACAAATACATTGTGTAATTTTTCCCCATATCACTAATTACCTTTTTATTAGTTACCCTGATTGCTTTCAAAAATTACATCTCTCATTGAAAAACTACACCTCACACCGATCAGACTGACCCCGTTTTTCCATTTCCTTCTGAGAGGATATTGAGACTAGACTCTATTGCCAGTGGCTGATTAGGGGAAAAGGACAGACACACAATTAAGGTACCTAAAATTTATTTTTAATGACTATAAAAAATTTTATTGTTCCTTCGGAATTCAACAACGCTTGCTGAATTTTCCATATTCCTTTTACCATATTACATTAACAATACATCTTGCTACCAGAAATTCGCCAGAATTAAATTTTAAAACTCAAGGAACAGGGCCTTCGGCTGCGAAAGTCCTTATCGACCATGTTTCGCTGAATGGTTTGCACACTGATAATTGTTGGTGACCCATCATTGAAGTCTGCAACAATTTGCCAAAGGGTAGCGCTTCTGTCACGTTGAACGATTCTCTTTAGTCGTCGATGGTTCCATTCCTGCAGGATCTTTCTCCGGCTGCAGCGATGTCGGAGATTCGGTGTTTTAGCGGATTCCTGATATTCACGGTACACTCTGTAATATTTCTGGCTATTCCCAGGGCAGTGGAGATGTAAGAAGCATAGAGATGACGCAATGTGGGATGAGGTACCGGTGACAGATATCAGATTCGGTACAATTCCCGTGAGAAATACCGCCTGCATGATGCTGCTGCTCTGTAATTGGCTGCTGTGTTCGGCGGCAGGGCGCCAGAACGTTAAACTTTAGTTGCTATTATTAATGAAACCTGTCATCCAAATTACTTTATTTAAAAAAAAAGATGTCTCAGCAGCCAGCTGTCAATCAGTCATTTCAAAATTATTAAAATCAAAGTATTACTAAAACAAAAGACTGACGATACTACTGCCGATGACCTTCGGTGGCGTTCGGGTCACGCGTTACTGGATTGGCGGTCGAAGTGTCTCGGGCAGTCCGGATCTCCAGTTCTGACCGTTCCAGTAGACAGACATGTTGTCTGTTATAGCAGTATTTGTTTCATGCAATTTTATTTACTACAGTTCCGACCGTCGCTAGGTACAGACATGTTGTCTGTAATAGTAGTATTTGATTTGTTGTTGTTGTGGTCTTCAGTCCTGAGACTGGTTTGATGCAGCTCTCCATGCTACTCTATCCTGTGCAAGCTTCTTCATCTCCCAGTACCTACTGCAACCTACATCCTTCTGAATCTGCTTAGTGTATTGATCTCTTGGTCTCCCTCTACGATTTTTACCCTCCACGCTGCCCTCCAATGCTAAATTTGTGATCCCTTGATGCCTCAAAACATGTCCTACCAACCGATCCCTTCTTCTAGTCAAGTTGTGCCACAAACTTCTCATCTCCCCAATCCTATTCAATACCTCCTCATTAGTTACGTGATCTACCCACCTTATCTTCAGCATTCTTCTGTAGCACCACATTTCGAAAGCTTCTATTCTCTTCTTGTCCAAACTGGTTATCGTCCATGTTTCACTTCCATATATGGCTACACTCCATACAAATACTTTCAGAAACGACTTCCTGACACTTAAATCTATACTCGATGTTAACAAATTTCTCTTCTTCAGAAACGATTTCCCTGCCATTGCCAGTCTACATTTTATATCCTCTCTACTTCGACCATCATCAGTTATTTTACTCCCTAAATAGCAAAACTCCTTTACTACTTTAAGTGTCTCATTTCCTAATCTAATCCCCTCAGCATCACCCGACTTAATTAGACTACATTCCATTATCCTCGTTTTGATTTTGTTGATGTTCATCTTATATCCTCCTTTCAAGACACTGTCCATTCCGTTCAACTGCTCTTCCAAGTCCTTTGCTGTCTCTGACAGAATTACAATGTCATCGGCGAACCTCAAAGTTTTTACTTCTTCTCCATGAATTTTAATACCTACTCCGAATTTTTCTTTTGTTTCCTTTACTGCTTGCTCAATATACAGATTGAATAACATCGGGGAGAGGCTACAACCCTGTCTCACTCCCTTCCCAACCGCTGCTTCCCTTTCATGCCCCTCGACCCTTATAACTGCCATCTGGTTTCTGTACAAATTGTAAATAGCCTTTCGCTCCCTGTATTTTACCCCTGCCACCTTCAGAATTTGAAAGAGAGTATTCCAGTTAACGTTGTCAAAAGCTTTCTCTAAGTCTACAAATGCTAGAAACGTAGGTTTGCCTTTTCTTAATCTTTCTTTTAAGATAAGTCGTAAGGTTAGTATTGCCTCACGTGTTCCAACATTTCTACGGAATCCAAACTGATCTTCCCCGAGGTCCGCTTCTACCAGTTTTTCCATTCGTTTGTAAAGAATTCGCGTTAGTATTTTGCAGCTGTGACTTATTAAACTGATAGTTCGGTAATTTTCACATCTGTCAACACCTGCTTTCTTTGGGATTGGAATTATTATATTCTTCTTGAAGTCTGTGGGTATTTCGCCTGTCTCATACATCTTGCTCACCAGATGGTAGAGTTTTGTGCTGACTGGCTCTCCCAAGGCCATCAGTAGTTCTAATGGAATGTTGTCTACTCCAGGGGCCTTGTTTCGACTCAGGTCTTTCAGTGCTCTGTCAAACTCTTCACGCAGTATCTTATCTCCCATTTCATCTTCATCTACATCCTCTTCCATTTCCATAATACTGTCCTCAAGTACATCGCCCTTGTATAGACCCTCTATATACTCCTTCCACCTTTCTGCCTTCCCTTCTTTGCTTAGAACTGGGTTGCCATCTGAGCTCTTGATATTCATACAAGTGGTTCTCTTCTCTCCAAAGGTGTCTTTAATTTTCCTGTAGGCAGTATCTATCTTACCCCTAGTGAGACAAGCCTCTACATCCTTACATTTGTCTTCTAGCCATCCCTGCTTAGCCATTTTGCGCTTCCTGTCCATCTCATTTTTTATATGTTTGTATTCCTTTTTGCCTGCTTCATTTACTGCATTTTTGTATTTTCTTCTGTCATCAATTAAATTCAGTATCTCTTCTGCTACCCAAGGATTTCTACTAGCCCTCGTCTTTTTACCTACTTGATCCCTTGCTGCCTTCACTATTTCATTCCTCAAAGCTACCCATTATTCTCCTACTGTATTTGTTTCCCCCATTCCTGTCAATTGTTCCCTTATGCTCCCTCTGAAACTCTGTACAACCTCTGGTTCTTTCAGTTTATCCAGGTCACATCTCCTTAAATTCCCATCTTTTTGCAGTTTCTTCAGTTTCAATCTGCAGTTCATAACCAATAGATTGTGGTCAGAATCCACATCTGCCCCTGGAAATGTCTTACAATTTAAAACCTGGTTCCTAAATCTCTGTCTTACCATTATATAATCTATCTGATACCTATTAGTATCTCCAGGATTCTTCCAGGTATACAACCTTCTTTTATGATTCTTGAACCAAGTGTTAGCTATGATTAAGTTATGCTCTGTGCAAAATTCTACAAGGCGGCTTCCTCTTTCATTTCTTCCCCCCAATCCATATTCACCTACTATGTTTCCTTCTCTCCCTTTTCCTACTGACGAATTCCAGTCACCCATGACTATTAAATTTTCGCCTCCCTTCACTACCTGAATAATTTCTTTCATCTCGTCATACATTTCATCAATTTCTTCATCATCTGCAGAGCTAGTTGGCATATAAACTTGTACTACTGTAGTAGGCATGGGCTTTGTGTCTATCTTGGCCACAATAATGCGTTCACTATGCTGTTTGTAGTAGCTAACCCGCACTCCTATTTTTTTTTTATTCATTATTAAACCTACTCCTGCATTACCCCTATTTGATTTTGTATTTATAACCCTGTAATCACCTGACCAAAAGTCTTGTTCCTCCTGTCACCGAACTTCACTAACTCCCACTATATCTAACTTTAACCTATCCATTTCCCTTTTTAAATTTTCTAACCTACCTGCCCGATTAAGGGATCTGACATTCCACGCTCCGATCCGTAGAACGCCAGTTTTCTTTCTCCTGATAACAACGTACTCCTGAGTAGTCCCCGCCCGGAGATCCGAATGGGGGACTATTTTACCTCCGGAATATTTTACCCAAGAGGACGCCATCATCATTTAATCATACAGTAAAGCTGCATGTCCTCGGGAAAAATTACGGCTGTAGTTTCCCCTTGCTTTCAGCCGTTCGCAGTACCAGCACAGCAAGGCCGTTTTGGTTAATGTTACAAGGCCAGATCAGTCAATCATCCAGACTGTTGCTCCTGCAACTACTGAAAAGGCTGCTGCCCCTCTTCAGGAACCACATGTTTGTCTGGCCTCTCAACAGATACCCCTCCGTTGTGGTTGCACCTACGGTACGGCTATCTGTATCGCTGAGGCACGCAAGCCTCCCCACCAACGGCAAGGTCCATGGTTCATGGGGGAAGAGTATTTGATTTATGTAATTTTATTGTCCAGTTCTGACGGTTTCAGTAGACAGACATGTTGTCTGTGGCAGGATGTATTTCATGTAATTTTAGCCAGATATTATGACTGTGGAAATATATGTTCAATACGTTGTAAATTATATTAAGTGTAAAATGTCTGACAAAACTGAAAAAAGATATCCTCTTAGAAGTAGGGAAAGGGATCAAGTAGATATTGATGGCAATGATCCTTCAGATCAGCCACAAAACTTGCAAATAGATAACATCGTTGATGATCTAGCAGATAATTTGCAAAGTTTAGATAATGAAACTGAAAATGTTTCGGAAAATACTGATTCTGTGTTAAATGATCGTACTGAAAATGTAGACACTGTCGCTCCTGACCACAACGACGTAGTAGGTTTGGATGATGACGTCAGACACACTGAATCTGACGTCAACATTGCAAATGAGCCAACAGTGGAGTCACACAGATTAAGTCATGGCACTGCTTCAGCTGAAACATTGCCAACAGTAGATAATGGGGAGATAGAAATCAGCAAGGAGCAAAATACGTTATCTATGTTATTATTACTTTTAAAAGAAACTAACGAAAACATAGATAAAATAGATAGCGTGCAAAATGACACTACAGAAGAGATAAAAGCCGAGTTAAGAGAAACAAAAGGTGATGTCAGGAAAGCATATGCAGTAATGACTCAAATCCATAGCAATTTTAAGGCCTTAGAACAAAAGGTATCAAAACTTGAAGCTAAAACTGAGGCTTGTTCCAGAAAAATAGATCGAGAAACAAAAGAATGGGGTAAGAAATTAGAATTATGTAAGCTTGAGATAAATCAGAAGTTTGATTGTAGAATTAAAAAGCTGAATGATGATATGGGGGCTCAGGATTGTGCAATATCAACAATAAGTAGTAATGTTAGCCAAGTAATAAACGAGCAAAGCAAGGCCGCTAAAGAATGTAATGATAAACATGAACAGCAGTTAAGTGAGTTAGAAAACATCAACGATGAGCAGCAGGTACTTAGTCGTAAGGTTTTACAAATAGGTGCTCATTGTAGAGGTACCACAGATGCGATTCATGATAAATTGAAGGAATTTGAGCAAGCAATTAACCAATTTCCTGACAAAAGTAAGAATAGAGTGTGTGTACATGCTAGTGATGTAACAAATCCCACTATTGTTTACCATCCTTTCTCTAGTAGAGGTAACATACATCCAACTGATTTTATTAAACAGTTCGAGGGTACACTTCCTGAAAATCTAACAGAACAACAAAAAATAAAAGCTGTGGCAAGTAGATTTCAGGGAGACGTAATATCATGGGGAACCGGGGTCAGTAACACATACAAGGAATTTGTACAAGCATTTTTAAATCAATACTGGTCTACTAGCACACAAAATAGCGTCAGAAGTCAAATTTTTGAGGGTAGGAGATTCGCTAGTAGTGGTTGTAACAGTTACAAAGAGTTTTCTCAACACTATTGGGAAAATAATCAACACTTAACTGAACCTTTAAGAGAATCATACCTCATAGAAATAATCATAGTTAAATTTCCAGTTTCTGTACAAGAGAAGTTAATCAATGTAAACAAAAGCGATGTCAATAACCTACTGAACGTCCTCGAGCAGTTAGATGCGTTGTCAGGCAACAAGCAAGTGCAGGAAGGCTGGAGAAGGAACAGGTGTCGTGCAGACCGCCAAAATGACCGTGAGTCAAGTTGAAGCAGAGGCACAAACAGAAGCGACGAGCGTCGCGACCGAGAGGAAAATAGGCCACCTCGTTACAGTCACAGTCCTTCAAGGAGAGGGATAGGTGCTTATCAAATTGTCGAATTAGCATTGATCAAGGCAAGAAACAGGTCTTCTAAGATAAATTCAGAAATTAAGAGGTTTCATGAATTGTATGAAGGCCATACAATATAATTAGGATACCACACCCCAATGCTGTGGAAGTAGATAACATAAAAATGGGAGTAAGCAAAGGACTCTACAATATCGTAGACAACAAAAACTACTACGAATATTAGTAACCCTCAGGGGGTAATAGCGTTCTTTGCATTGCTAGGTAGATGACGACTACCAGGTACCCGAGTTAACTGACAGCATTACTTCATTTTCTTACGTGCTGTTCGTTCTTCATCTTCTTTCATTCTGAGTTACATTCTGTATTCTTTACATTCTTGTCTATCCATGGCTATGACAATTTTTTACCCGATTTGTGACAACAAACATAATTAGTGATAGCATTGTAACTTAGCAGTATAAACATCTGCATTGCACGGGTGAAAAACATGAACTGATGGAAAATATGTGAACAGCGAGTTTTACAACACCAAAGAATAGCATCACAGGTACACAAGCTACAGAACACAGTATTACGTTGCCTTAAGAAACATCAGTTTAAGCTTTTAATGACATTACATCTATCACAAAGTATACAGTGGAACGATTTAATTTTGAATTTCAAGAACTAGTAAGTACTCCACATCACACATTATGTTTGAAAAATTAGGAAAAAGTAGCAGATAAGTGAAATATGGGCTCTTATTACAGACCTAAGCTAGCAGTTGTTGAAGAAGAGGACGACGCTAAACCAGGTAAGTGAACATGACGAAAGAATGAGATTTGGTGGCAGAAAATGATGTCAGAAGATTATTAGTGCAAAAGTTGTGTCACGTTTTGTGGAACTAAATATATTATATTCTTAAGTATCAATTGCCAGCGACGCAATTTCCGCTGAGGCAAGAGAGTATGTACAGTATTTATAGGCAAGGGATGGTCTTGCCAAAGAGGTTTATGTTGTGGAGAAATATTTTTAGGCGACAGGTAAGTCGGCCAATTGTAAATGAAGAAGCGAGGAGATGAGAATTATTCGGCGACGTGTAAGTCTGCCCATTATTTATGAAGTATGAGGAACTGTAGGTACAAGGCAACGTGTGAGTCGGCCCATTATTAAGGAGGTATTTATTGGCGAAGTGGTTCCGCCAACTGGTTATGAATTACGAAAGAATAGACGTATTGTTATTGACGTGAGCAAGACACAAGGGACACAGACACAATGCAATTACGATTTAAAGATAAGGCCACATTATATAAGATATGGAGAATAGCTCACTCGTTTATAATAAGAAGTATTAAAACTACAATGCGAGCAATGAATAGTTCAGACAACCCCTGCGCGAAGTCACCTTAATACTTACAAACGACTTTTGACACAGGAATGATTACGGAAGTGTACACATATGAACACATTAATACAGTTCCACTGGTTATAGAAATAGTAACAACGTTTAAACGAGAAGAGAAAGGTATGGTAACTTTTACTGTTGAGTGACGCAACGTTTCTAACAGCCAAAAATTTTCATTAAGAGATTTATTCTGAAGTGTTCTCTCAATATCTGTGAATCGCAACTGTGTGCCTATTAATGATTAAGAAAACTTTTTACGTAATATCTAAAATGATACTGTATTGAAAAATGTAGAAATAACGTAGGAGAATGAGTTGGAAGTGCAGTCATATAAGTCTGCGTAATGAAACAGTTATACGGCGCGGAGATGTCTGTCAGAGTTAAAGCGTACGGCAACAGCTGGCGTCTGTATGAATGAGACACAGCGCTAGTACTGGACGTCACATGTTGTGAATGGACATCGACCCATCATATGCTGAAGGCAACGCCCTAGCCATATGATAGCAGTCAATGTTTATAAACAGTGGCACTGCATTCTAACAAAAAAAAAAATGGTTCAAATGGCTCTGAGCACTATGGGACTCAACTGCTGAGGTCATTAGTCCCCTAGAACTTAGAACTAGTTAAACCTAACTAACCTAAGGACATCACAAATATCCATGCCCGAGGCAGGATTCGAACCTGCGACCGTAGCGGCCTTGAGGTTCCAGACTGCAGCGCCTTTAACCGCACGGCCACTTCGGCCGGCGCATTCTAACAGAATGATGTTTACTTTTTAGGTCTATTCATGTACATATTCATTGTATTGTGTAACCAAAAGTTTATTTCAGGGATTAGTTAAGTTTTATTAGAAATCTAATATAAGGCATTTTCTATTGTTACATGAAATGTACCTGTCCTGTATGCTGGAGTTGGAGAGCTTCTGTAAAGTTTGGAAGGTAGGAGACGAGGTACTGGCAGAAGTAAAGCTGTGAGTACCGGGCCTGAGTCGTGCTTCGGTAGCTCAGTTGGTAGAGCACTTGCCCGCGAAAGGCAAAGGTCCCGAGTTCGAGTCTCGGTCGGGCACACAGTTTTAATCTGCCAGGAAGTTGCATATCAGCGCACACTCCGCTGCAGAGTGAAAATCTCATTCTGGAAACATCCCCCAGGCTGTGGCTAAGCCATGTCTCCGCAATATCCTTTGTTTCAGGAGAGTTAGTTCTGCAAGGTTCGCAGGAGAGCTTCTGTAAGGTTTGGAAGGTAGGAGACGAGGTACTGGCAGAAGTAAAGCTGTGAGTACCGGGCCTGAGTCGTGCTTCGGTAGCTCAGTTGATCAGTCAGCTTTCGGCTGCGGTGGGACGAGGACGTCCGCTGCGCCCCGCCGTGCGCGACGGTGAGCGCTTGCTTGTGTTTACCTTCTCGCGGCGCGAGTTGTATTTGTTCCAAGTTCAGTGCGACTATGGCACACACATGGCGCCACGATACGATCAAAATTACTTTCCAACCAGATCACGCGCGTCCTCGAGCCTATGAAGTAGAACAGTTCATACGCGACGATCTACGTTTAGATCCGGCGACTGTCGTCGGAATACATTTTTCTATAACGGCGAGCGTGGTTTATGTTAAAATGACCAGTGCAGAGGTCTGCGCGACAGTGGTTTCTAAATACTCGAACTCTCTCCGATTCAAACATTCTGACGGGCATATCGGTGCAGTGACGGTGGATCATGCAGGCATGGGCCTAAGGACTGTAAGGGTTTTTGAGCTCCCCTTTGAGGTCCCAGAGGAAGTTGTCAAGGACGCCTTCCGACCATATGGCAATGTTATCAGCCACGTTGCAGAAAAATGGCAAACTTTCTCGACGTATAAGGTCTACAATGGTGTGCGCCAAATTAAACTTGAGCTCAAGAAACATGTGCCGTCCTATTTGAACATCGGTGGCTGTCGTGCAATCATCATGAACGACGGTCAACCGTGTACCTCTTCCGGATGTGGGTAGGAAGGCCATATTCGATCGAGCTGCTTACAACGTAGAATTACGCAGATACCAGTGGGAGACTCCGTTTCCCCGACGGGGACGACAATCCTGCCCCTCACCTACGCTCAGACGACGATGGGCACCATAGTTGAGGATGAAACGGGCGATCAGACACATCCATCGACGCCAGAAGTACCAAGGGAGGAAGAGGAAGGACCCTCGGTGCCAACCCATATGTCGCCCCCTCCACAGCAACAACAGCAGCAACAGTCCCACGGACTCCAGACGCAACATAACATTCAGAACGCGATGGACGTGGACGCGAACATTGTCCCGACCACGGCTTTCCTCGCGGAAGGTGATACGACGCTGGATTGCCTCCCACATTCGGATACGGATGTCCACGTTCGAAAGCAACGTTCGCCTCGACGACGCAAGCGACGTCGGCGGACCCCTTCTGACGATTGCCTCCTACACACGGCCGGTCAAGAAGGTGACATCTCATCAGACAGCATGGATGCTGCGCCTGCTGAGGATCTAAGTGGTGTAGACGGTTCACTTGCCCATACTACGAGTGCCCAGTTACTTCTTGCATCACAAACGCGGCAGGTCGCGTCGATGGATGGCGCTCCGTCTACCTCTACCAGAGACGACGTACGTGAGAGAGATTTAGGTGCCAATCAGCTACACAGCATCGTGTTGCACCCACTGTGGTCGGACGATGTTGAGGAACTTCCTGAAGAGGGCACAGGTGACAGGGGAGGAGGCGGCATTGGGGATGCCACTCCTAGCGTGAAAGGCTCATAATTTGTAACGGGTTTGGTGGGTCCGGCATCTCTTGCGGTTAGCTTTGATTGCCATGGCGTCTACCCTAGGTGAAGAGGCTAGGCAGCACACCTTTCGCCTTGCCACAATCAATATCAACGCGATAAGGGCACCACACACACTAACAATGCTACAACGCACGCTTGATGCGGCGGACATCGACGTGGCCCTCTTACAGGAAGTATGTGTCGCTAGTTTCCCTGACTTCTACGGATATACCGCCCACATCTCCCACGCCTCTTCTACCGATTGTGGTGTGGCTGTTCTGCTACGGGACGGTTTGGCAGCTACGGACGTACTGTACTTACCGAGTGGAAGAGCCATGGCAGTAACTGTCAACGGTGTACGACTCATCAATGTATATGCCCCTTCAGGATCAGGGAGACGGAGAGATCGGGCCCGCTTTTTTTCGGAAGATATTACGCGTCTATTCATGGGCTGCATAGACGATATGGTGATCGGAGGAGATTTTAACTGTACATTATCTCCATCTGATCAGCAGCCACATCACGTCCCGTGTGCGGAATTGGAAATGCTAGTGCGTGACCTCCACCTGATTGACACGTGGCGCCACATCCATGGCCCAGCTCCTGGTTACACCCATTATACAAGCCATTCATCAAGTCGGTTGGACAGGATTTACGTCACAAGCACCCTTTCGACGGCGACGAGAGGAGCAGAGCTCTGGCCCACTGCATTCACCGACCACACAGCCTATATTTGTACCATTGCCCTCCAACCTGCACGTGTGTGGCGCAGTAGGCCCCCCTGAAAACTGAACGTCGCCCATCTGGACGAGCCGGCATGTAAAGGTGCTGTCGAAGAGTCGTGGAACGCGTCCTTACTGCGTCGTGGTCGTTACCGATCGACCCTCAGTTGGTGGATTGAATGTGCGAAGCCTGCTCTTAGGCGCACCTTCATGGCTTACGGCCGGGAAGCAGCGGCATGGAGGAGGAGCACGGAAAACTTTTATTACACCGTCCTACGGGAATGTCTTGCTATGGAGCCCTCACCTGACAGGCAGATCACAGTCAATCGCGCGAAAGCGCAGATCGTCTCCTTAGCACGCCATCATTTACAAGGCGCTGTTATACGGTCGCGTGCTCCAGACATGATACAATCAGAAAGGCCATCTATGCACCACGTGCTCATGGAACGCAGGAGGCGCCGTAGGGCACTGGTAACCGACATGATAACCGACGACGGTCGACACGTGGTAGAACAAGCAGATATAGCAGAAGCCTTCTATGGGCATTACGCTCAACTTTATTCAACAGTGCTCCCTGATATGGCGACGGTAGACACCGTTTCAGCACATGTCCACGGTACAGTTCCACCAGACATGGTACCGACTTTACTGGGAGAAGTGACAGAAGAGGAAGTGCTCGACGCCATTGGTAAAGGTGCTCCACATAAATCACCAGGAATCGATGGGTTACCATTAGAGTTCTATCGAGCCTTTAAACAACTGTTGCTACCGTGTTTGATTGAAATTTGACAGGAATTGATGTCCCCGGGTATAACTTTGCCTGCACCATTCTTGGAAGGTCTGATTGTCCCCATCCATAAGCCGAAGGGACGGAATCATATCCGCGACTATCGTCCCTTAACGTTATTGAACAGCGACTTCAAGATCTTTTCGAGGCTGCTATCAGAACGTATTCGCGGCACACTATGGCACGTCTTGTCCGACGATCAGACGTCCTTGGGGGGACCCAACAACATCAGAACAGCGTTATGTCGTTACAGAGATCTCATCTCCCTTGCACAGGTGAGACGTTTGCCGGCAGCCCTCGCGTCTATCGACTTTAGCCAGGCTTTTGACCGTGTGGGCCACACTTTCCTCACGGCCGTTCTACGGCGCATGGAATACCCCGACCCCTTTATCACAGTGTTGACACGCCTACTACATGGTGCAACTTCTCGAGTTCTCGTTAATGGAAGACTGACGGCACCCATGCCGATCCGCCGATCAGTACGACAGGGATGTCCATTATCAACATTGTTATTTGCATTGGCCTTAGAACCTTTGTTGTGTGGTCTCCGAGACAGGCTCACTGGGATACAGTTCGGCGGCTCCATCTATCGTTGCACCGCATATGCGGATGATTTGATGATCGTCATACGTGGAGCTGACGACATGGCCGCGGCTTTGGACTCGATTGCAACCTACGGTACAGCTTCTGGTAGCCAAATCAACGTTGACAAGTCCGTCGCCTTGAGCATCGGGATTGGGCTACCGCAGGAACGCATTGCCCCCTTACGCTTCAGTGGAACTGTACGCTGTTTGGGCTTAGATTTCATGAACGACATGCGACGCGCGACGACGCTCAATTATCGACGCCTTCTTAACCAAATTAGGGCCGGAATTGCAAATCAGCGCTTGCGATCCCTCAACATCGTTCAGCGAGCGTATTATGCCAATGTATACCTTGCGTCCCGCATACCGCATGTCGCCCAAACGCTACCCATTCCGAAGCCCTTGGCTCGTAGCATTATGGCAGCGCTGGGATACTTCGTCACCGCTGGTATGTTACTGAAGATCAGATACGTATCTCTTACCCTCCCCAAGGAAAAAGGTGGTCTCGGCCTAGTTAACGTCGATGATAGGGCCATTGCCCTCTATGTTAGCTCCCATTTATGTCTGCTGCGCCGTTGTCCTACGAGCCTCACTAGTCTGCTTCTGACGGCGCTACGACCTGCTTCACTAAGAGCGCCGGTGCCACTACAGGACATCCAAGCGCCCCTCTTTTATATAGGACGTTTCTATTTAGAACAAAGTTATTGCAGTGTCACGCTCACGACACCACAAATGGCCACAACTCGACGCCTATATCATGACATGCTGCAACGCCGCCCCCTAAATGTGGTCGAACTAAAATACACT
Organism: Schistocerca nitens; assembly: GCF_023898315.1. Lineage (NCBI taxonomy): Eukaryota > Metazoa > Arthropoda > Insecta > Orthoptera > Acrididae > Schistocerca > Schistocerca nitens. The sequence goes on along the minus strand of NC_064616.1, from coordinate 238,574,815 downwards.
CCTGGAAATTGAAATAAGAACACCGTGAATTCATTGTCCCAGGAAGGGGAAACTTTATTGACACATTCCTGGGGTCAGATACATCACATGATCACACTGACAGAACCACAGGCACATAGACACAGGCAACAGAGCATGCACAATGTCGGCACTAGTACAGTGTATATCCACCTTTCGCAGCAATGCAGGCTGCTATTCTCCCATGGAGACGATCGTAGAGATGCTGGATGTAGTCCTGTGGAACGGCTTGCCATGCCATTTCCACCTGGCGCCTCAGTTGGACCAGCGTTCGTGCTGGACGTGCAGACCGCATGAGACGACGCTTCATCCAGTCCCAAACATGCTCAATGGGGGACAGATCCGGAGATCTTGCTGGCCAGGGTAGTTGACTTACACCTTCTAGATCACGTTGGGTGGCACGGGATACATGCGGACGTGCATTGTCCTGTTGGAACAGCAAGTTCCCTTGCCGGTCTAGGAATGGTAGAACGATGGGTTCGATGACGGTTTGGATGTACCGTGCACTATTTAGTGTCCCCTCGACGATCACCTGTGGTGTACGGCCAGTGTAGGAGATCGCTCCCCACACCATGATGCTGGGTGTTGGCCCTGTGTGCCTCGGTCGTATGCAGTCCTGATTGTGGCTCTCACCTGCACGGCGCCAAACACGCATACGACCATCATTGGCACCAAGGCAGAAGCGACTCTCATCGCTGAAGACGACACGTCTCCATTCGTCCCTCCATTCACGCCTGTCGCGACACCACTGGAGGCGGGCTGCACGATGTTGGGGCGTGAGCGGAAGACGGCCTAACGGTGTGCGGGACTGTAGCCCAGCTTCATGGAGACGGTTGCGAACGGTCCTCGCCGATACCCCAGGAGCAACAGTGTCCCTAATTTGCTGGGAAGTGGTGGTGCGGTCCCCTACGGCACTGCGTAGGATCCTACGGTCTTGGCGTGCATCCGTGCGTCGCTGCGGTCCGGTCCCAGGTCGACGGGCACGTGCACCTTCCGCCGACCACTGGCGACAACATCGATGTACTGTGGAGACCTCACGCCCCACGTGTTGAGCAATTCGGCGGTACGTCCACCCGGCCTCCCGCATGCCCACTATACGCCCTCGCTCAAAGTCCGTCAACTGCACATACGGTTCACGTCCACGCTGTCGCGGCATGCTACCAGTGTTAAAGACTGCGATGGAGCTCCGTATGCCACGGCAAACTGGCTGACACTGACGGCGGCGGTGCACAAATGCTGCGCAGCTAGCGCCATTCGACGGCCAACACCGCGGGTCCTGGTGTGTCCGCTGTGCCGTGCGTGTGATCATTGCTTGTACAGCCCTCTCGCAGTGTCCGGAGCAAGTATGGTGGGTCTGACACACCGGTGTCAATGTGTTCTTTTTTCCATTTCCAGGAGTGTATCATGACGTACGGTGGCGCGTGGTGTGGAAGACTGTACTCGATGCCATGCTTGATTCCGATGTTGTTTCTCAATGGTACGTAGTCGTTAATCGGAAGCTCATGACGCAAGAACGTCTCTACAATATTCACATGGCAGAATCTCCCAATTGTGTGGGTTGTAATACGGTAGATTCTGGCGAGCACCGCCTCAGCTGTGGAGAGGCGGAACCGGTTTGGCACCTAGTGCGGCAGATGCTGGCTTATCTCTTGCGAATTAGGCCGGAGCATATGTCTGCACGCACGTTATTGTTTCCGGATGAGACATTTTACCCCAAAACTCGAACCAACTCTGTCACCTGGATACGTGGACATGCAGTCCATTACCTCTGTCGTGACGGACACAAGAATTTCCTTGACTTCTGGCTCTATTTGCAAGAAAGACATCATGCTATTTCTGGGCATACCAGATATCGACAGTGCTTCGCAAACTACCTATGGAGTGCCTTTCACAGCCCGCCGTGTACCTGGAATGTTCCAGGCAGTGGCAGATGAGGTCAGAACGAACTGCAAACGAGCATATAATGAACAATCTTTATCAGTGGGCGCAGTCGCTGGAAAGCCTCACTACGACGTGGTAGCTTTCTTTTCATGTTATTTATGTTTCATATCTTCGATGGCGTCTTCATTCTGTTTTAGTTTTCCAGGCTTGATTAGCTATGACTGTTCGCACATTGATATCTATATAAATAAAAAAAAAGATAAAAAAAAGTGGGCAGGAGACCTGCGTTCGAATCCAAATAAATGCACAAGAACAAAATGAACAACAAATAATATATAATAAAGTATTATACCCTTTTCTTTCTCCTTTTATTTTATTTTTTCATACAAAGTTCAGAGGCATATTTAATTTTCGTTAGTTGGTGGAACCTGAAGTGGTGGCGAACGGCCGCCCTAGTTAGCTTTAGGATGAAAGTGGCGGTGGCACTAGCTTTGTTTTTGTTTTTAGGCTAGATAGGTTTTTGGGGGTAGTATGGGTGATAGGGGCCAACGCCTGAAGTGGAAGAGGTAATTTTCTTTCTGTATTAAAAAAAAGGGGTAGCGTAAAACAAAAAAAAATAAAAAAGTAAAAAAAGACGTTGGGCTACAAAGCGAAAGGTAAAGAGTTCAAACCTTGTGCGATGCTAAATATTTTCTTTATTAAAAAAAAAAAAAAGGTCGCCGGATCGAATCTCGCGCCATGCAACCCTTTTTTTTCTTTTTAGTATTTGTTTTTTGTAATTCAAATGTATATATATATATATATATATATATATATATATATATATATATATATATACGGCATGAGACTCATCGAGTTATGTCAGCAAAACAACCTAAAAATCGTGACAACATCACTTCGAAAAGACCCCAAGAAACAAAAAACATGGAGATCACCAAACCTTCAGCTTGGTGAATTTCAAATAGACCATGTTGCGATCTCCTATGACTTCCAGAAAGAAATACACGACGTTCAAGTCCGCAGAGGGGCAAATATAGATTCTGACCACTACCTTACCAGAGTTAAAATTAAATTCACTCCAAGAAGGAAACGCCAAAGGAAATCACCACTAATTCCCAAATTTGACTTGAAAAATATCAAGGAATCAGAAATTACAGAAGCATGGGATAAACAACCAACAAACAACTGGAAAGATTTCCGAACGAAAATTATACAGAAAGCAAGAGATTTGATTCCGTTAAAGAAAATATCCAAGCATCCATGGTGGAATTCGAATTGTGATAACGCATTAGAAGAGAGACAACAAGCCTTTTTAAATTACAATTGTGACAAATCAGAAACCACACAACAAACATTTTTCAAAGTGAGAAAACAAACAGCTAAAATACTTAGACAAACTAAAAGAAAATACCTTAATGAACAGCTAAACACAATTGAAGAAAACTTTAAGAACCACAACACTCAAGATTTTTATAAAATATTCGCAAATCAAATCAAAGGATACACTCCACAAAATCTCTGCTTCCGGAAACAGAATGGAAAATTGGCACTAACTAACAAAGAAAATTGCCAAGAACTAGCTAAATATTTCTCACAACTCCTAAATTGCCCACAACCAAGTACAAGATTCCCCAGATTACAACCAGAACACACGAATGAGACTTCACTACCACCATCTCAAGAAGAAATTTATAGTCACATTAGAAAACTCAAAAATAATAAATCATCGGGAGAAGATGGAATTGTAGCTGAACTACTGAAAAACCTTGGTCCAAATTCGTTAAAAGAGATCACTAGCATCATCCAAGAAATTTGGCAGACAGAAAATATCCCACAGGAGTGGAAGTGTGCACTAATTCACCCATTGCACAAAAAGGGAGAGAGATCAGACGTAAACAACTACAGAGGCATTTCACTTTTACCAGTTACCTACAAAATTCTATCTGCATGTCTCCTAAAGAGGGCACAAGAACAACTAGAACATACAATTTCAGATTACCAAGCAGGCTTTCGTCCTAATAGATCATGCCCGGAACAGATATTCAACCTTAAAACTATTTTAAAGATTAAAGCAATCAGGTCAAAACCAATAATCTGCACATTCGTTGATTTCAAAAAGGCATACGATTCCATAGACAGACAGTCTCTATGTCACATTCTCGAAGAACGAGGCCTAGACACTAAAACCCGAAAACTAACTGAACAAACACTAACAGAAACCAAATCAAAAATTAAATTCAGAGGGGAAATTTCGGAACCATTCTCAATTAAAACAGGAGTAAGACAAGGAGATGGGATCTCACCACTATTATTCAATATAGTTTTGGACAAAGTTATGAAAGAGTGGGAAGTAACACTAAGGAAACAAAGCTTGTGGAAGCCAATTGAACTAGGAAGAGGTAAAGGAAAATTGAACATCCCTTATTTAGCGTTTGCAGATGACTTGGCAATTATAACTGACAGTGAAGAAACAGCAGTAAAACAAATTGAGACACTTAAAGAATGTGCTGAGAAGGTTGGCCTGCAAATCTCCTTTGAGAAGACAGAATTCATCTGCTCAAAATTAGATATTTCGAAACTAAAAACAAAGTATGGTGAAATAACTAGAGTCAAGCACTTTAAGTATCTCGGTGAAGTTATTGAACCAACAGGACTTGAGAAAATAGCACAAAAAAACCGATTACAGAAAATCAAGAAAGCATTCGGACTTATTCAAAATATATATAACAAGAAATGTCTATCAAAAGGCACTAAAATCAGACACTACAACACAGTCATCAAACCAACAGTCACATATGCAAGTGAAACACTCTCCCTGAATAGAAAATTAGATTTACACGAAATTAAGAAAGTAGAGAGAAAAATTATTAGAAAAATCCTAGGACCACGATACACACAAGATGGATACAGGCTGCAGACTACCGAGACAACCGAAAAAATATCAAACATCGAGGCAGATATCAGGAAGAGGCGGATGAAGTTTTATGGACATATAGACAGATTACCTGGAAACAGGTTAACTAAACGTCTATTGGACTATATGACATCACTTAAGGCAACAATACCCTGGGTAACTGAAGTTAAGAAGGATTTGAAAAAGGCAAAAATTGACATAACAAACACATCAGACCGGGATACATTCAGAAGAAAAATCGACAAGTGGAAGTTTACTCCAGAGACGGAATCTAAACCTTTCCGACCAAAGTGGACCGAAGAAAGGAAGAAGGCCTTTGGGGAGGCAATGAAGAAATACTGGGAAAATAAGAACATTAAGAAATGTTAATCACCTGCTTATCGTTCTCCCATGGGGACATTCGCTAATAATAATAGTAATATATATATATATATATATATATATATATATATATATATATATATATATATATATATATAATTCCCGGCAATTAGTTAGAAAAAAAGAGAAAAAGGAAAAAAAAAGTTGGTAGAGCACTTGCCCGCGAAAGGCAAAGGTCCCGAGTTCGAGTCTCGGTCGGGCACACTGTTTTAATCTGCCAGGAAGTTTCATATCAGCGCACACTCCACTGCAGAGTGAAAATCTCATTCTGGAGCTATAAGCTGATTTTTTCTTGTGTTTGAGATAACTATGTGATTTACTTTAAAAATTCGTTTATTTCTCACGTGCTTTGTGTAATCACATGATGATATACTATTTGTAAAATGTTTACTTATTCTTCATACTATTGTGTTGGGAGCTGAAGATGTAACTTTAAGTTGACAATGTTTGTGGTGTAGCGTGTTACTGTTTTGGAATTTATGGCAGGCATCACATCATTTCCTTCTTCTCAGATTTTGGAATTTTAATGTTGATTTTAGGGTAGACTGGTTAAAGCAAGATTCTTGTATACAGGTTGATTTTTTAAATTAGGGACAGTAGATAGCTTGGCTCTTGAGAGATTACCTATTGATTCACAGTTTTATCAACATTTGGTTCTATTTTTTCATATATATCCAAAATTGAGTGTTGTCTTCGAGAACACCACAATTTTTGGCAATCTCAGAAGGAAGGGTATGTGTGATATTTCTGGCTTATGCAGTCATCATATTAGGCTCCAGGAAGCTATTCCCACGGCAGTGGAGATGTAAGAAGCATAGAGATGACGCAATGTGGGATGAGGTACCGGTAACAGATGTTAGATTCGGTACCATTCCGGTGAGAAAGACCGCCTGCATGATGCTGCTGCTCTGTGATTCGCTGCTGTGTTCGGCAGTAGGGCGCCAGAACGTTAAACTTTAGTTGCTATTATTAATGAAACCTGTCATCCAAATTACTTCACTCTTAGATAAACATCAATCAACAGCCAGCTATTAATCAGTCATTTCAAAATTATTGAAATCAAAGTATTACTAAAACAAAAGTTTGACGATACTACTGCCGTTGCACTTCGGTGGCGTTCGGTTCACGCCTTGCTGGATTGGCAGGCGAAGTGTCTCGCTCAGTCCGGCTCAGTAGTTCTGCCCGCTCCAGTAGACAGACATGTTGTCTGTTATAGCAGTATTTGTTTCATACAATTTTATTTACTACAGTTCCGACCGTCGCTAGGTACAGACATGTTGTCTGTAATAGTAGTATTTGATTCATGTAATTTTATTCTCCAGTGCTGACGGTTCCAGTAGACAGACATGTTTTCTGTGGCAGGATGTATTTCATGTAATTTTAGCCAGATATAATGACTGAAAAAAGATATGTTCAATACGTTGTGATCAAGAATAGTTTCTCGTGTCTATATGAATAAAAACGCGACTGGCATTCCAAATGAGTTACAGTTTATTCGTAGCAGCAGTTCCTTGCGAAGTTAATTTCAGCCACAAGAAAAAGAATCCACGACCTGCGTGCTGTTTTCTGCGCTGGGGACATCATGATCACGAAGACAGCAGGTGAGTGAAGTGTACACGAACTTATGTATTCCACACAGTGTTTTGGATGGCGGGAGAGCAAACACCTTTTTACTAGAGGAGGCCGAAAGGCACGCGTTTTAGCTCACGCAGGCTGGCGTGAGGTCTGGAACAGGACAAGGAAATTAGAATTTAGAAAAACGGATGTAGCTGGTGGAATACTTAACTTTAATCCGTTAATGAAGAACGTCGGTCTTGACGGTACATGAGTCAATATCAAAAGTAACTGGTAATGGCGCCTTGCTGGGTCGTAGCAAATGACGTAGCTGAAGGCTATGCTAAACTATCGTCTCGGCAAATGAGAGCGTATTTTGTCAGTGAACCATCGCTAGCAAAGTCGGTTGTACAACTGGGGCGAGTGCTAGGAAGGCTCTCTAGACCTGCCGTGTGGCGGCGCTCGGTCTTCAATCACTGATAGTGGCGACACGCGGGTCCGACGTATACTAACGGACCGCGTCCGATTTAAAGGCTACCACCTAGCAAGTGTGGTGTCTGGCGGTGACACCACATTCCTCCCCCGCAAATCGGCGTTCCATGTCTGAAGACAACTGGTCACGGGAAGCGACCGGCAGCGCGTGACCCAGGGAGGCGCCCGGCGGTTGCAGTGACGCGTCCACTGCGGGCGTCGCCGGCGAGAGAACAGGCGGCGGCGGCGGTGGCGGCGGCGCCATGGGGCAAAATGGAAGGCAGCGTCGGTAACACCTGGGGATGAGGCGAGCCAGTAGATGGCTCCCCAGGGCGCTGACCGGAAGGCACCGTCGCTGAAAGCAGATGGCGAGCGGCAGATCCCATGTGACGACAGAGGCGCAGCTGGTTGAGATGCCGGCGCACCGCACCAGAGGCCCCCAAAACCAGATACATAGCGCGTCTGAGGCAGCGAAGAATGCGCCCTTCGAGCCAACGCCGTGTACCTCGGTAGTGACGATAGTAGACAACGTCGCCTGGAGCAAAAGCAGGTGTCTGCCGCTGCACAGGAACCTGATGCGGCGGATGTAGCAAAGACGTCAAGGTTCGATGATGACGACCGTGCAGCAACTCAGCCGGCGAGCGACCTTCTCGGGGCTGAGAGCGATACGAGGACAAAAAGAGCAATAACGCGTCCTCCCGAGAATGCGACTCTTTTAACTTCAACATCTGGGACTTGAAAGTCGTGACCAATCGTTCTGCGGCACCGTTTGACTATGGCGAAAACGGCGCGGACGTCAGATGTTCACTACTATTGGCCCTGCAGAATGACTGAAATTCTGCGGACATGAATTGTGGGCCATTGTAGGAAACAATGGTTCAAATGGCTCTGAGCACTATGGGACTCAACTACTGTGGTCATCAGTCCCCTAGAACTTAGAACTACTTAAACCTAACTAACCTAAGGACATCACACACATCCATGCCCGAGGCAGGATTCGAACCTGCGACCGTAGCAGCCGCACGGTTCCTGACTGCGCGCCTAGAACCGCGAGACCACCGCGGCCGGCCTAGGAAACAATGGTCTGTGGAAGACCTTCAATGCTGAAGATAGCAGATAACGCTTGGATGGTGGCAGATGAAGTCGTGGAAGACATCCGGACAACAAAAGGATAAATACTGAATGAATCTACCACAACCAACCATCGAGCATTCCAGAATGGACCAGCAACATCGATGTGTATGCGTCGCCAAGGGGAAGTGGCTTTTGGCCATGCAAAGAATTTCTGCGGTGGTGCTGATTGTTGTTCGGCACACACCATGCAAGAAGAGCACAGATTCGTAATCGCGGCATCGATTCCGAACCAAGTACAGTGCTGACGAGCAAGTTGTTTCGTTCTCACTATACCCCAATGTCCTTGGAGGAGAAGCTGTAAGACAAAGGACTGCAACGAACGTGGGACCACGACCCTGGACTGATCATTATCAGAACGCAACAGCAAAACACCACGTTGAACAAAAAGTCTCTCCTTGTGAGCATAAAATCGGCGAACCAACCGATCCCCGATCTGTGACTTTGACAAGGGCCATTGCGTAGCAACAAATCGCAGAACGGTAGCAAGGACAGGGTCGGCAGCTGTGGCAGTAGCTACACGACGAAAATCAATCGGAAAGGATTCGACCACGTCATCGGCTGCCGAATCAATGAACATGCAAGCAAGTTCGGAAGAATCGAATGCTCTATCCTCAGCAACAGGCAAACGGGACAACGCATCGGCGTTTCCGTGCTTAGCAGTGGACCGATACAAGATATCGTAGCGGTACTGCGAGAGGAAAATAGACCAGCGAATGAATTTCTGCGCTGTACGTGGAGGTACAGGCTTGTTCGGATGAAAAAGCGATGTCAAAGGTTTGTGGTCTGTGATTATGGTAAAGTGACGACCATACAAGAAATCATGAAACTTTGTAACACCAAATACGAGAGCCAATGCTTCTTTCTCGATCTGTGAATAATTTCTTTGCGCAGACGAGAGCAATTTGGACGCAAAGGCAATAGGGCGATCGTGCGATCCATGTTTTTGCGCAATCACAGCACCGATCCTGAAATCCGATGCATCCACCATCAACAAAAGGGGCTTCTGGGGATCGAAGTATTGGATAGCAACGCCGATTTCAACCGGCGAAAGGCGAGTTCGCATTCCGTCGTCGAGACGAACGGCACCTTTGCGGCGTAAGCGATGAAGCGGAGCTGAAATGGAAGAGGCATGCGGCACATAATTATGATAATAGTTGATTTTTCCCAGCACACTATGTAGCTGCTTCAAATTCTGTGGCGAAGGCAAGTGTTGTATGGCACGGAGGTGCTCGGGACTGGGATGTATGCCTTGGGCATTGAGTACATGTCCCAGGTAGGGCAAATCACGGGCAAAAAACACACATTTGTCCTTCCGCAAGCGAAGACCATTTTGTCTCAAGACCTGAAATAATGTTCTGAGATTGGCTAAATGTTCTTCTTCCGTCTTTCCAGGGATCACAATATCGTCCAGATAGTTTGCTGCAGTAGGGACGAACGCACAAACAGTTTGTAGATATTACTGAAACAATGCAGGGGCGGATGCACACCCGAATGGTAGTCGTTTGAATCGATAGAAACCAAGATGTGTGTTAACCACCAAAACGTGCTGGGAGTCTTCGTCCACCGGTATTTGCAAGTACGCATCTGCTAGGTCCAACTTCGAAAAATATGTACCCGGGCACAGTTTGTCAAAAAGATCTTCTGGGCGGGGTAAAGGAAAAGTTACAATCACTAGTTGCGGATTCACTGTTGCCTTGAAGTCCACACAAAGTCTCAATTTTGCGGAAGGTTTTGGCAATATTACTAAGGGTGATGCCCAGAGAGAATCCTGCACACGTTCAATTACACCTTGCGATTCCAAATCGTGTAATGTTTCTGCGACCTCATCACGCAATGTGTGGGGAACATTGCACGCTCTGAAAAATTTTTGTTGCGCGTTTAATTTCAGTTCCAAATGTGCTTTATAGTTCTTAGCCCAACCAAGGCCCGGTGCAAAAATGTCTGCAAATTCTTCACATAGACGAGAAACACTGTCTGAAGGTACAGTCTGGTTCACTGATAGGACCTGATTTACTATAGACAAGTTAAACAACTGAAATAAATCGAAATCAAACAAGTTCACTGCAGAAGAAGAACGAAGGATGTAAAATGATACAAGTTTTGTTTGTCCTTTGTACGTTGCAGGAAGGCTGCACTATCCTAATACAGGGATCTTTTGACCTGAATAGCTAGTTAGCTTAACATTTGCAGCATGCAACGGAGGTGTGCCCAGCTGTTTGTACGTGTCTTGATAAATCAGTGAAACTGCAGCTCCGGTATCGAGCTGGAATGGTATCACTTTGCCATTAATGTCCAAGTCTACAAAAAGTTTATTGTCCTGCTGACGACAAGAGCGACTGTCTTGTGCAACGTAAAATGACACTGGTACATAATCACTTGGGACTTGACGGGATTTCCGGTGATGTCGACGCACACTATTTGTGGGACGAACACAGTCACTGTTAGAGAGAGTGGCACTGAGCGGAGTGGAATGAACTACATGAATTTCCATGGGCGAAGTTTCACGAGCCTGAGTATCCTTGGTTCGAATTCGGCGTGAAGCAAAGGGCCGGGAATGGTTGTGAGTTTCCGATCTGAGCTTTTTCTGGCAAAGACTCTGAACATGTCCTTTTTTATTACAGAAAAAGCAAACAGCCTGGCGTGACGGGCAATTCTCACGCGAAAGTCTAGTAGCACACCGTGCGCATGATTTTAGCACTGCATTTGCTTGCCTGCGCGGCTCACGTGGCTGAGGGCCTGGCGGCAGCGGCGCGGCCGGGCACGAGGGCTGTTTACTGCTCCATGCAGCGCGCCCGGCGGGCCGGTTAACCTGACACACGGCTGGTGAAGTTTCAAATGATTCCTGAGTAAAGTCAAGTGTGTCCTGCCGATCCGATATGTCCCTCACTTGTTGAAGGGAGGGATTGACTAGATTCAATATCTGTTCCCTTATACGGATGTCAGAAACGTTCTGTGCAATTGCATCACTTACCATAGTATCTTAATAAGGGATTCCACACTGACACTCAAAAGCACAATCCCTAGTAAGTCCTTGCAAGGTTGCAACCCACTCCTGATTAGTCTGACCTGCCGTACGTTTTGTACGAACGAAGGTATACCTTTTCGCAACTACATTGACTGATTCTTTGTAATATGCATCTAATGCAGACAAAATGTCGTCGTAGGACAAAGTTGCTACATCGCGTCGGGGAAATAATTTGACTATCACACGGTACGTTTGGACGCCGACCGATGATAACAAATAAGCCTGCTGCTCGTTACCTTGAATTCTGTAGGCGGCGAGATGGAATCCAAATTGGCGTGACCACCCCGTCCAGCTTTCCAGTGCAGCATCAAAAGGTCGAAAAGTTGGTGCAAAGCGTGTTGTGGCTGCGTTAGCGGTGGAGCGGCGGCTGCCGCATCGTTTTGCATTGCCCGTTGACCCTGGACGAGCTGTCCAAAGGCATCCAGTAAGGCCTGTGTCTACTGATTCTGTAGGCGATAAAATTCGGACAGTACATCTGGAGATTGTGGCGAAGCCATTACACAAGTAAATGAGGGCAATATCGATAAGAACGCGGTATTGCCTCGTCGCCGATGTTTTGGTTGGCAGGAGAGCCAACACCTTGTTACTAGAGGAGGCCGAAAGGCACGCGTTTTAGCTCACGCAGGCTGGCGTGAGGTCTGGAACAGGACAAGGAAATTAGAATTTAGAAAAACGGACGTAGCTGGTGGAATACATAACTTTAATCCGTTAATGATGAACGTCAGTCTTGACAGTACATGAGTCAATATCAATAGTAACTGGTAATGGCGCCTTGCTAGGTTGTAGCAAATGACGTAGCTGAAGGCTATGCTAAACTATCGTCTCGGCAAATGAGAGCGTATTTTGTCAGTGAACCATCGCTAGCAAAGTCGGTTGTAAAACTGGGGCGAGTGCTAGGAAGGCTCTCTAGACCTGCCGTGTGGCGGCGCTCGGTCTGCAATCACTGATAGTGGCGACACGCGGGTCCGACGTATACTAACGGACCGCGGCCGATTTAAAGGATACCACCTAGAAAGTGTGGTGTCTGGCGGTGGCACCACACACAGGGCAGTGGAAACAACTAGGCACCTCACGTGTACAGCATGCACAGTACAAATGTGCTCAGTGACATGTCATCTGCAGTAATGCAGAGGAGGTAAATAAGGATGAAAGTATTACCACTATCTCACTTTTATTTCTTTTTTCTTTGCCGTACATGATATCCCTGGTGAGAAAATCTTCGATGTTTGAGTGATTTGGAGATATGAGGCTTGATTATTACCGAGGATTGTGAACTGTGAAAAATTCTTGGACAAATCCATAGCACCTAAAGTGACTGTTCTGCTACTACGTGACAATAGAAATATGTAGGAACTGTTTCAAAAGATTTTTTAACTGTGTTTGAACTGTTTTGAACTTTAGTTGAACTTCGATTTTTCATGCCACAGACAAGTTTTTTTATTCACGAGAATATAACGTCCGTGTATAGTAGATGCTGAAAGTGTTGAAGTGCAAGTGACAGAAAATCAAATATGTGTGCGCGGTCCATGGGATTACGTTTAATTTTCATCGAGATTTCCACGTGCTACGAGGCGACGCAACGCAGCGGGGGAGGCAGAGCCAGCGGCCGCAGTTCTCCGCGTCAGGTGCGAGGTTCGGCAGCCAGCAGCGGGCGAGATCAGTAGCAGCCGCTGAACAGGGTGTTCCAGCAGTACTTACAGCAATACGACACTTCAGCTTCAGCAGCCAGAGCAGAGAAGGAGCTTCTCGACGGCAGCACGCAGAATAGCATCGAAGAGTAAGTGTTTTCTGGCGCAAATAGCAAATCTCAGTAACGGACAGTAAAATAATATTGTATCTTCAAAGTATAAAATCGATCCCTTTAAACATATTTGGCTAAAATTTGTAAATTATATTAAGTGTAACATGTCTGACAAAACTGAAAAAAGATATCCTCTTAGAAGTAGGGAAAGGGATCAAGTAGATATTGATGGCAATGATCCTTCAGATCAGCCACAAAACTTGCAAATAGATAAAATTGTTGATGATCTATCAGATAATTTGCAAAGTTTAGGTAATAAAACTGAAAATGTTTCGGAAAATGCTGATTCTGTGTTAAATGATCGTACTGAAAATGTAGACACTGTCGCTCCTGACCACAACGACGTAGTAGGTTTGGATGATGACGTCAGACACACTGAATCTGACGTCAACATTGCAAATGAGCCAACAGTGGAGTCACACAGATTAAGTCATGGCACTGCTTCAGCTGAAACATTGCCAACAGTAGATAATGGGGAGATAGAAATCAGCAAGGAGCAAAATACGTTATCTATGTTATTATTACTTTTAAAAGAAACTAACGAAAACATAGATAAAATAGATAACGGGCAAAATGACACTACAGAAGAGATAAAAGCCGAGTTAAGAGAAACAAAAGGTGATGTCAGGAAAGCATATGCAGTAATGACTCAAATCCATAGCAATTTTAAGGCTTTAGAACAAAAGGTATCAAAACTTGAAGCTAAAACTGAGGCTTGTTCCAGAAAAATAGATCGAGAAACAAAAGAATGGGGTAAGAAATTAGAATTATGTAAGCTTGAGATAAATCAGAAGTTTGATTGTAGGATTAAAAAGCTGAATGATGATATGGGGGCTCAGGGTTGTGTAATATCAACAATAAGTAGTAATGTTAGCCAGGTAATAAACGAGCAAAGCAAGGCTGCTAAAGAATGTAATGATAAACATGAACAGCAGTTAAGTGAGTTAGAAAACATCAAAGATGAGCAGCAGGTACTTAGTAATTAAACCTGTCATCCAAATTACTTCATTTTTTAAATAAACATCTCTCAACAGCCAGCTATTAATCAGTTCTGACCGTTCCAGTAGACACACATGTTGTCTGTTATAGCAGTATTTGTTTCATACAATTTTATTTACTATAATTCCGACTGTCGCTAGGTACAGACATGTTGTCTGTAATAGTAGTATTTGATTCATGTAATTTTATTCTCCAGTTCTGACGGTTCCAGTAGACAGACATGTTGTCTGTGGCAGGATGTATTTCATGTTATTTTAGCCGGATATAATGACTGTGGAAATATATGTTCAATACGTTGAGATCAAGAATAGTTTCTCGTGTCTATATCAATAGAAACGCGAGTGGCATCCCAAATGAGTTATAGTTTATTCGTAGCAGCAGTTCCTTGCGAACTTAATTTCAGTCTCAAGAAAAAGAATCCACGACCTGCGTGCTGTTTTCTGCACTGCGGACATCATCATCATGAAGATAGCAGGTTAGTGAAGTGTACAAGAACTTATGCATTCCACACAGGGCAGTGGAAACAACTAGGCACCTCACGTGTACTGCATGCAGAGTACAAATGGTCTCAGTGACACATCATCTGCAGTAATGCTGAGGAGGTAAAGAAGGATGAAAGTATGAACGCTATCTTACTTTTATTCCTTTTTCCTTGTCGTAACTCGTGAAATGGTCATACGTGAAACTCCCCACTTCATCGCTACCTCGGACACGCTGTGTCCCTCGGCTCGTGCTGCGACTAAAATACCACGCTCAAACTAACTTACCTCTTGATAAACTGCCATTGTAGGAGCAGTAAGCGGTCTAACGGCGTCAGACACATTTTGTCTTATATAGGCGTATTCTGACTGTTTACATATCTCTGTATTTGAATACGCAGCCTACACCAGTTTCTTTGCGGCTTCAGTGCAATGAACTTAAGACAACAGTTTCAAATTACTCTAATTCGTCTGATTTATCTTTATTGGTGGCTGCAAACGGAACTAATGTCGGGAGCTGTTAAGGTAAGGTAGGGCGATTGAAGTACTAAGAGTAATAAGTAAAGACAGTCCAGTCAGTATGACACATCACATCTACTGTTTGCTACACAGTTACTCATTTAAGGAGAAAGAAACACAAGGGTTTAATGTTATTGAGGTTACGTTTTTAAAAACTTGCTCAGATTGGACAAATATGTCAAAAGAGATCGGTCGTCTCATTTTCGGAGGAATTATATGGGCATTTCCCTTAAGTAATTAAGGGA
This sequence comes from Schistocerca nitens, assembly GCF_023898315.1. NCBI lineage: Eukaryota > Metazoa > Arthropoda > Insecta > Orthoptera > Acrididae > Schistocerca > Schistocerca nitens. The sequence continues at coordinate 238,559,394 of NC_064616.1, read as the reverse complement.
AATTACGGACAACCTAAATCCAGATAGATGCAAGAGGATACATTCTCCTCTTCTGACAGAATGCGATTCCTATGTGTCAATCACTGTGCCACCTCACTCGCCAGAATGTAAAATTCAGTGTATTCAGTTAGAAGAATTGTTTGTAAATCACACATTCCCGGCAGTGATAGGAAAAAATTAAATTTTCGCTCATAACTCAGCAAGACCAAACAATGTTACAAATTGTAGATCCAGTTTCCACTCACTGCACATTCGCATCGTTTTTGAACATTCTGCATGGTATCTGTTTGTTCTATATCGTGTCTCCCTACCACTTTCGAACAACGACGCTCTGAACGTGTTTTTTAGGGAATTGACTAGTTTGAACCTGGGACCTGTTGCTGGTAAGGAGACGTCAGACCACACATGACATGTAGAGTTGAGAAGAGTTCAGTGAGACTAGCGATGATATAACCAAATACTTAATGATTTCAACGTCAGCTCCACTGCACTTCCTGTAAAAGAATCTTAATACTAACTAAATTTAGTGGAAGGGGTTCAAGGCTTTCCTATTTTTAGTTAACTGGTAAAATAACGTCGAAAAAGCAGTTAGGTTTACCATTGGAAATTTTATTCTACTCACGAAACATTGTTTATAAATTGCACTATTGAAAAGAGGAAATGTTTTAATATAGGATGGTAAAAACCACTGCGTTCAACAAAAATGTGAAGGAATATTCCCTGAATGGGTTTCCAAGTTCTACAATGGATCGAAGAATGACCTATGCCAAATCACATCTATAATCTAGGTTTAAATTAAGTTTCACAAGAGAGAAAACTATCAATGGTCAACAGTGACCCTCAATTATCTTTAATTACTTATCTAACTTGTCGTAAATTACAGTGGCTTCTCATTAACTATATAACAGAAAAATCATCGCGTTTTAGATTTTTACTTCAAGTGGTAAATGTGAACACCATGAGCTTTAATTGACGATCGACACTAGTATTACGCAAAAAGGGGGTGTAACAGATGAGACTTCTGCTGTTCTGAGTGAAGCTTTATGCGCTGTTATGAGGCATCGCGTGCTTTCATTACCTTGTCGGTGTTCGTCAGGTGGCTCACCTCGTCGTCTCGGAAGCAACTCTCTCCTAACTTCTCCTTACTACAATTTACCGAAGTTGGTTTAAAAAAACTATCTGGCTGTCTTTTCATCTGACCAATCAGGGTCCCAATGTTAACCTTAAGCTCTGCCTACAAAAATTCTGTCTATCCAATGAGAAACGTTATACTTTTCGTGGTGGCTCAATGTTTTTAAAGCTTGCAACGTAACAGAGACGCGAAAAAGTCTCACGCTAAAACTTGCAGATGGTGTGGTCCTTTAAGTGTTATCGTAAGATCTATACTGTTCTTCTGGAGGGCTCTAGATTTTAACATGGGCTGGGGGGTGGTCCTAGAGGTTAGCTGGCGACGTTGGTGTCCGTCCGTTATCGTAGGGCCTTCTAGCTCAACACGGTTCTGCTCTCGGCTTCTGTTCTCGTTTCTCCCCTCGGAACTGCGTCTGTCTCACGGTGGGAAGGTATGACATGCATTTAGGCATTCTTGTGTTAGTCTGTGGTATTACATTTGCTCACTCGTTACTCGTATTACTTTGGTTAATTTAATGTCACGATTTATTCGGAGCTATGTGACATAATAATGGATTTGCTTATCATGTCAGGGTTTTCATTGAAGGTGTTGGATTTGCCTGACACCTTACAGTTTCTATGTCGACAAGCACAAGTGCGTTCTCTCTCCCTGGTCAGACTTCTTTCCATAGTGCTAGAAAACGGCAGCGCAATGGTTAAGACACTAGACTCATATTATGGATTAGTGGGAATAGAATCTCTGTGCAGTCATCCTGCATTGTAGTTTACTTGGTTCCCCCAGTGTCACTTAAGGTGTATGTTGGAATGAGTCCTTGAATAATGCTACGCCAGATTTCCTTCCCCATTCTTGTTCAAACACGCATATGCTTCATCGCTAATGATAACGCTATCAGAAAAGAGGAAAAGTTTCTTTTTTTCTGGTTTTGCAATAAGTTGCAAGAGACACTCTGAAAGAAGAAGTGAGTAACGAATTGTTTTCACTCTTGTTCTTTTCTTCTTGCTAAGTGTGTAAGTTACTATACAGAATGACACAACTCATGATGAATAAACAAGAAATGAAGTCTGAATTGTGTCCACTGTCAATGGTGTTAACTTTGGTGCATTAGATACCTTGTAAACATGAGGTTCTGATGTGATATGATGTGACGTGATGTGATGTGCTGTAACGCCGAACTTACTGACCGCGCTAAGGAACTTGAAGAGCAGCTTGTGAGCCTATAGGAAGCCGGCCGACTGTTCGATACTCTTTCTCCTCCATATGATGTAACCCAAATGATTTATGGGCATACAAGGACACACAATCCCACCACCCTGCTATAAAAGTACTAGTTCCACAGGTGGCGCAGTAGCCTCTACAAATATTATTCTGGCTTGTGTGATTTAGAATTTCCTTTGTAGACCTGAATTTCGAATAGAAATACACTCCCGGAAATTGAAATAAGAACACCGTGAATTCATTGTCCCAGGAAGGGGAAACTTTATTGACACATTCCTGGGGTCAGATACATCACATGATCACACTGACAGAACCACAGGCACATAGACACAGGCAACAGAGCATGCACAATGTCGGCACTAGTACAGTGTATATCCACCTTTCGCAGCAATGCAGGCTGCTATTCTCCCATGGAGACGATCGTAGAGATGCTGGATGTAGTCCTGTGGAACGGCTTGCCATGCCATTTCCACCTGGCGCCTCAGTTGGACCAGCGTTCGTGCTGGACGTGCAGACCGCGTGAGACGACGCTTCATCCAGTCCCAAACATGCTCAATGGGGGACACATCCGGAGATCTTGCTGGCCAGATTAGTTGACTTACACCTTCTAGAGCACCTTGGGTGGCACGGGATACATGCGGACGTGCATTGTCCTGTTGGAACAGCAAGTTCCCTTGCCGGTCTAGGAATGGTAGAACGATGGGTTCGATGACGGTTTGGATGTACCGTGCACTATTCAGTGTCCCCTCGACGATCACCAGTGGTGTACGGCCAGTGTAGGAGATCGCTCCCCACACCATGATGCCGGGAGTTGGCCCTGTGTGCCTCGGTCGTATGCAGTCCTGATTGTGGCGCTCACCTGCACGGCGCCAAACACGCATACGACCATCATTGGCACCAAGGCAGAAGCGACTCTCATCGCTGAAGACGACACGTCTCCATTCGTCCCTCCATTCACGCCTGTCGCGACACCACTGGAGGCGGGCTGCACGATGTTGGGGCGTGAGCGGAAGACGGCCTAACGGTGTGCGGGACCGTAGCCCAGCTTCATGGAGACGGTTGCAAATGGTCCTCGCCGATACCCCAGGAGCAACAGTGTCCCTAATTTGCTGGGAAGTGGCGGTGCGGTCCCCTACGGCACTGCGTAGGATCCTACGGTCTTGGCGTGCATCCGTGCGTCGCTGCGGTCCGGTCCCAGGTCGACGGGCACGTGTACCTTCCACCGACCACTGGCGACAATATCGATGTACTGTGGAGACCTCACGCCCCACGTGTTGAGCAATTCGGCGGTACGTCCACCCGGCCTCCCGCATGCCCACTATACGCCCTCGCTCAAAGTCCGTCAACTGCACATACGGTTCACGTCCACGCTGTCGCGGCATGCTACCAGTGTTAAAGACTGCGATGGAGCTCCGTATGCCACGGCAAACTGGCTGACACTGACGGCGGCGGTGCACAAATGCTGCGCAGCTAGCGCCATTCGACGGCCAACACCGCGGGTCCTGGTGTGTCCGCTGTGCCGTGCGTATGATCATTGCTTGTACAGCCCTCTCGCAGTGTCCGGAGCAAGTATGGTGGGTCTGACACACCGTTGTCAATGTGTTCTTTTTTCCATTTCCAGGAGTGTAGATTCTCTACACGGACTTGTTGCGTCATCAAGAGGTGCTGGAATAATAAAACAAAGTAATTGTCTCAGCTCGTAATGATCTCAGTTTCGTCTGATATTACATGTAAACATGTTAACTGGTCTGTGGGTGTACGTGCGAAAGAGAGGGGGAGAGAGAGACAGAGAGGAAGAGGGAGAGAGAGAGATTTCTTACTTGCCGAACTTTCTTCTGTATGATATTTGGCGGATCTCTGTATAATATACATGTAATGCAAACTGTCTGACATCTCGATATTGCCTTTGGCGTGGAGCACTACGACATACATGTAATACTGGCTGAGTACCCGGCATTACCCGGGTATGTATTTATTCTAATCATCTATTATCCCATCTCCTCTATCCCCATCTCTCTGTCCACCTCCGCCACCCCCTTTCCCTGTACACTACTGTGCCTGTCTCCTCCTTACTCGCTCTCTATCTCTCCTCTCCCCTACTTCTGTCAATCTGCTCCGTCCCCCTCTGTCCATCTGCTCGTTTTGCCTCTATCTCCTCCTCTACATATACATCTACATACATACTCCGTAATCCACCATACGGTGCGTGGCGGAGGGTACCTCGTACCGCAACTAGCACCTATGTCCCTGTTCCGCTCCCAAACAGAACGAGGCAAAAATGACCGTCTATATGCCTCTGTACGAGCGCTAAGCTCTCTTATCTTATCTTTGTGGTCTTTCCGCGAAATCTAAGTTGGCGGCAGTAAAATTGTACTGCAGTCAGCCTCAAATGCTGGTTCTCTAAATTTCCTCAGTAGCGATTCACGAAAAGAACGCCTCCTTTCCTTTAGAGACACCCACCCGAGTTCCTGAAGCATTTCCGTAACACTCGCGTGATGATCAAACATACCAGTAACAAATGTAGCAGCCCAGGTCTGAATTGCTTCTATGTCCTCCCTCAATCCGACCTGATAGGGATACCAAACGCTCGAGCAGTACTCAATAACGGGTCGTATTAGTGTTTTACAAGCGGCCTCCTTTACAGATGAACCAAATCTTCCTAAAATTCTACCAATGAACCGAAGACGACTGTCCGCCTTCCCCACAACTGCCATACATGCTTGTCCCACTTCATATCGCTCTGCAATGTTACGCCCAAATATTTAATCGACGTGACTGTGTCAAGCGCTACACTACTAATGGAGTATTGAAACATTACAGGATTCTTTTTCCTATTCATCTCCGTTAATTTACGCTTATCTATATTTAGAGTTAGCTGTCATTCTCTACGCCAATCACAAATCCTGTCCAAGTCATCTTGTATCCTCCTACAGTCACTCAACGACGACACCTTCCCGTACACCACAGCATCATCAGCAAACAGCCGCACAACAGCGGACCTACCACACTACCCTGGGGCACTCCAGATGATACCCTCACCTCCGATGAACACTCATAATCGAGGACAACGTACTGGATTCTATTCCTTAAGAAGTCTTCGAGCCACTCACGTACTTGGGAACCAATCCCATATGCTCGTACCTTAGTTAGGAGTCTGCAGTGGGGCACCGAGTCAAACGCTTTCCGGAAGTCAAGGAATATGGCATCCGTCTGATACGCTTCATCCATGGTTCGCAAGATATCATGTAAAAAAGGGCGAGTTGCGTTTCGCAGGAGCGATGCTTTCTAAAGCCGTGCTGATGCATGGACAGCAACTTCTCTGTCTCAAGGAAATTCATTATATTCGAACTGAGAATATGTTCGAGTATCCTACAACAAACCGATGTTAAGGATATTGGTGTGTAATTTTGAGGATCCGTCCTTCTTCCCTTCTTATCTACAGGTGTCACCCGCGCTTTTACCATTCGCTCTGGACTTTACGTTGGGGAAGCGATTCGCGATAAATGCAAGCTAAGTAAGGAGCCAATGCAGTAGAGTACTCTCTGTAAAACCGAATTGGAGTCCCATCAGGACCTGACCGTCTACTCCTGCCCTTCTCTCTCTCAATGTCCTCGTCCCCCTCTCTCTGTTCCCTCCCTCATCTGCTAATCACCACTTTCTCTTTCCATCTCTTCGTCTCCCCTCTCTCTATGTGTATCACCTCCCCTTCCCTTTCTGTGACATTCTGACCCTCTTCCCTCTATCTTTCCATTTCCTCCTCTTCCCTACCTCTGACGATTTCCTCTTCCCCCTCTGCCTGTTCATCTCCTCTTCCCCCATCTCTCTGCTGTCTCTTCGTCCTCATGCCTCTGTCCATTATCTGCACTTTCCTTTCTATGACCATCTACTCGTCTCGCCTCTTTCTGTCCTGCCCTATCTCTGCCCATTTCCTCTTCCTCTTCTATGTACCTATCTCTTGCTTCCACCTTGCCATCTCTCCATTCCTCGTCCTCTCTTCTCTCCCCACGTTATCACACTCACCACAACAGGAAGCTGGTGGGCCGGCTGCGGTAGCCAAGCTGTTCTAGGCGCTTCAGTCCGGAACCACGCGACTGCTACGGTAGCAGGTTCGAATCCTGCCTCGGGCATGGATGTGTGTGATGTCCTTAGGTTAGTTTGGTTTAAGTCCTATAGTGCTCAGAACCATTTGAACCACTAGAATTTTTGAAGCTGGTGGTTCTAACCCCAACAGTATCTCTTTCCAGATTGCAAGTAGTACATGTGGCAAATTTCTTTCAATTCGTTCCAGGAGTTTAGAATCAGTTTTCTACCCATGACTTTTCCGTCATACACACATGTCAAATACAGTTCACGCATGTTTAACATATTTCATAAGTATTTGTACACATATTTTACCTGTATGTCTAGCGAATTTTGTCCAGCAGTTTCATTTTCACGCTATCGGAGGCATAGATATTTTCTTCTTCTAGGGATGATGGGGTGATGGGTGGGGGGGGGGGGTGCGAAGGGAAGAGGGCATTTCTGTTCAAGTAAAAGATGTTCAATCAGATCAATATTGCAGAATTCCAGCAGCTGAATTTTCGTAAACTATTTCAGAGTTTAGAAATGGAACACACTAATAAATAATCTGGTATTATGGTGCTAGTCAGATGTCTTAGTGCCAGGTTGACACGTGTGAACAACATCGAGGAAATATTTTTATTAATCACACAAGCACGAAAAGTCTTAACTGGCAAATCAGAATTAAGAGACGCTACTCTCCCCCACCCAGGATAGCCATTCAATACATAGCTTATATGGACCTCAAGACACGTCCACTAAAAGAAAATACAGAAGAAAAGTTCCAAGAGAACTAGATGCATATCATCTCAAACTATACAAAATTATATTTATATCTGATGAAGAACTTCAGTTTGAAATATTGAAATTTCTTCCTGTAATTGAACTTAACTGTAGTAGGTACAGGCGTAATGTCTAAAGTGATATTTGAATATTTGTGCCGGAACAGTACCCGAACTCACATTTCTCGTCTATAGCGAGCAGTCGCCTTACCGCTGAGCCAATCTGAGCGCGCTCCCCAGATCGACCTAAACTGCAATATGTCACACACCTATCTATTTCTTCTCATATAGTTTTGATTTATTTACACACCCTCACACATCTCGAGATACCCTTGTAGATTTTTAGAATCAAAAGAACGAAAAGTCATACATTACTATTGTTATTTTCGTCACAGGCCCGTCTTCGCCTTATATATAGGGTGAGTCACTAACTATTGCCACCAACAATAACTCCGAAAGTATGATAGGAGCTGAAACATTTGTGGGACAAAAGTTGCATGGGAAAACGGGGACCATAATACGACGTTAGTTTTTGTTGTTAGGTGGGGTCGCTTCAGAGATATGAAGGTCAACTTTACTTTTTTTAATGGGATGCTGTAGTTTGCTACTTATTTTCTGATAGCGGCTATCGAGACGAATCCAATGATGTGTAACAGTAACGTCTTTGAAGGTCAACGAAGGTCACGAAGGTGGCGTGAACGTCCATTTACAGAAGGTGTTCGAAGTGATGACCATTGGTATCAATGCAGTGCTGCAATCTTCTTATCATGGATTGAGTGGTATTCCTTATCACATCGACACTTATCGAAGCATATGCTCTGACAGTTCTCTCTCGTATATCGTGCAGATAGTAAATATTCGCCGAATACTGCGTATCCATCTAACGTATCATTGACATATAAACACCATTCGACGGTTTCGCAATACAACACTAATAGTAACGGTAAGAGTAGTATACTAGAGTCAAGCGAATGTGAATGATGTATTGCTTCGAAGAACAAGTCGACATGCTTCTCATTTACGGAGAATGCCAACGAAATTCAGTGACAGCTAGAGACTTATTCACTGAAAGATATCCTCAATGTATTCACCCTACAAGTCGTGCATTTAAATATGTGTATGATAAATTGAGAACAACTGGATCTTTAACGCATCGGAAACATATCCGGCAAAGGAGGGTTACTAGCGAGGAAACGGAAATTGGTACTCTTGCCACAGTGGTTCGAGATCCTTGTGTTAGTTCGTGTCAAATCGCAAGGGAATCTAGCATGAGCCAGAGTAGTGTTGTTCGTGCTCTGCATCGCCATAAATATCATCCTTACCATATCATTCTTCACCAAGAATTAACTGGTACGGATTGCGTGCGTCGCATTGAATTCTGCCGATGGGCCCAGCTTCAGATTCAGAGGGATGACACATTTATTCATATGATTTTATTTATTGACGAGGCTACATTCACGAACCGTGGAAATGTTAATTTTCATAACATGCATTATTGGGCAATTGAAAATCCATGTTGGTTGCGGTAAGTTGCTCACCAAAAACCGTGATGGTGAATGTATTACGTGGGATCACCGAGGACAGAATTATAGGCCCCTATTTCATCGAAGGAAATTTGAATGGTAGGAAGTACACCAAATTCCTGTAAGAAACATTAGGCCTGTTATTGGAAGAAATACCTATTGGAACAAGGAATAGAAAGTGGTATCATAACAATGGGCGTCCGGCACATTTTTCGCTGATGGCTATAAATGAGTAGCAGAGACAATTCCCAAATCGTTGGATTGGACTCGGAGGAGATGTGTGGTGGCCGGCTAGTTCTCCAGACTTGAGCCTCTGGATTTTTTCGTGTGGGGATTCGAAATGACATTGTTTATAAAGACGTTCAACTACACCTGAAGATATGCGAGAGAGAACTGTCAGAGTATGTGCTTCGGTAAGTGTCGATGTGATAAGGAATACCACTCAATCCATGATAACATTGCAGCACTGCATTGAAGCCAATGGTCATCAGTTCGAACACTTTCTGTAAATGGACGCTGACGTCACCTTTGTAACCTTCGTTGACCTTCAAAGACCATATTGCTTCACATCATTGGATTCGTGTCGATAGCCGCTATCAGAAAATAAGTACCAAACTATAGCATCCTATTTAAAAAAACAAAGTTGACCTTCATATCTCTGAAGCTACCCCACCTAGCAACAATAAACCAACGTCATTTTATGGCTCCCTTTGTCGTATGCAACTTTTCTCCTAGAAACTTTTCAGCTCCTGTCATATTTTCGGAGTTATTCTTGGTGGCAATAGTTAGTGAATCACCCTGTACATTTATATTTGATGACGAACTACAGTTCCAAATATTGAGATTTAGATCTAAAATTCAGGTTCGGTCGTAGGTGTAGATGTAATAACTAAAGTGTTTTCGGTACTACATCTACACCTATTACAGTTAAGATGAATTTCAGGAATAAATTTGAATTCCGTATTACCTGACTTTTCAAGTTTATTTGAGAATTTGACTATGAATAGTTTTTGAGCTGCGAGTCTCACAATTGCGTAGTTTTATCAAATTTCAATAACTCTGAAGCTTAAAAGACTCGGTAGCAGTTGTTTATGAAAGGTGCGATTTTGAGGTAGGTATTTACTTAACTTCCACTTTATATAACAGAAAATTGAGCCCCACGAACAATGCTAGGTTTCCTGCTTTCCGATCTGAATTGTAACAGCCCACATAGTATACGCAACCCAAAGGCCGCTCGTGTGATGGTAGACAATGTTTCCTTCCTGATCACTCGACAGAGTGGCACGCACAGGACGCACCAGAGCAGTTCGGTGGGTGTTCAAAACGGCTCGATGACGTGTCGGAATTGAACGGTCACAGATAAAAGTGAATGGAGATGACAGCACTGCAGCAGAAAAATTCGGAAGCTTGTTGACGTTGACGTTAATCGGGACCGTCGCATGTTATGCGACAGTCCTCTTGTGGCTAGGAATCCCGCCTACTCGGTTCGCTAGACAAACAATCAAACAAGTTGTATTAATGAGTTTTATTACAAAGACAATTAGAGATACTTTACTTTGACAATTAACAAAAGTGCCGCAAGCAAAGAGCGGCATACGAAATAATCAGTCTTAGCAGTGCCTGCTGATCTCTAACTCACAAAAGTCTTTCCTGAACTGCTGCTGTCGCGTTGTCGTCCTGGAAAGGAGGTCGGTCAGCGTGCGATTGGCTGATCTCATCTCACAGCCTTCTCTGCTTTGTCGTTGTCGGCGCCGGCGCTTGATTTTACCCCATAACAAGTTCATTTCAATTGCCTTCTCTCTCAGCACAGGACACTGGAATTGCATACAGCAGGACGACAGTTTAAACTCGTGTCTGGCCAACCAGATTCAGGTTTTCTCTAAATCGCTTAAGGCAAACGCCGAGATGGTTCCACCGAAAGGGCATGGCCGATTTCCTTCTCCGTCCTTCCCTTATCCAAGTTTGTGCTCCGTCTCTAATGACCTCACTGTTGACAGAACTTTCGACACTAATGCCCTCCTCCTCAGCATAGTTGATCAGGAAACGAGGCACTTTAAAAAAACATGGCACGCCTTGAATAAAGTGATAATTCAGTAGTCAGCCTGAGGACTGATGTTTCTGGATCATGTCTTAGGACTAAATATAAGAAACATTGTGCAAAATATTGATGACATCCATACCAAACGTATAATTCTACAGATGAATTACGACTTAAAATAATCGAAAGTAAAACAAAGGTAACAGCAAATAATAAACAACGTCCCTCGAATGACATATCCAGTTCCTTCTTTCTCTTTGCGATTTGTCTACCACCTCCAATTGTATAATAGGTACTTAACGATGAATGGCTAATCAATTTAGTCTTCTCTGAAAGGATAAAATACAATTATCAACTTAGTTCAACTGATACAGCGGCATACATTATTTATTTTTCTAGCTTACGAATAATAATAAGTGATAATCTACTTATTGATATATGACTTAATTTGAGACAGCAAATTTCAAAACATATCTGTCCTGTTTAATTCCACAGGTATATGTTGATTCTTGCCAAACCTGTGGATGACCTCTTTGCTGTGGCTTTAGTTACAGGAAGCTATGGACACGGTCCTCAGGTGTATGCTTACAGGTAATACAGTTTAATACAGTTATTAAACACCTCCCTGTTCAGCAGCAGCATCTCATCAAATGAACACACTGCTAGACCGTTCCAGCATAAACATTTATCTGCATGAGTCGTGAAATGCAACTCCAACCTATCCCACTGCATCACCATTGCTTGCTGAAAAATATTCATCTTCTTATGCTCCTTCATTGTCAGTGCTTTCGAAACCTCATGTAGGGAGCATGGACACAGTCCTTGGCTGCATACTTATGGATAACATAGTTATTAATTTCATCCAGCGCCATTTGGTGAGGGTATCATGAACTATATCGTAACGAATGTCATTACACACCAACAGCTCAACATGCACTGAATGTTTACTGGCAATTTCTGGGATGTGGAAGGATGGGGAGCGTGTGGGAGAAAGTGGGGGTGGTTGTAAGACTGTTTAGTGCGTCCTCTGGTGGCAGTATTGGCGATTGGGAAAGTCCATCTTAAAACTTCAAGGCAAACATACACAAGCATGAACAGAAAAGGGGGGGGGGGCAAAGGACGGCTGGAAGTTAGGAGGAATAGAGGACTGTGGAGGACAATCCACCAGCAGAATAACACTCCAAGAACACATTTCCTACCAAACTAAATAAATAAATAACTTACATCCTTCCCCTGCTGCAGCTCAGACTTAGGTTTTTCCTGCCAATTTACAAGTGGCTTGTGTCATAGGAGCGGAAGGAAGAGCGAAGGGAGTCAGTTAAGTGGAGGTAGCCCAATTGACCTACCTTCCACAAAAATAGTTCCCACCATTTGCGCTGGATGGACAGGTGTGTGACACCACAGGGGTGGGGGTAACACAGTGCCATTTTGAATAAATTATTTATGCCAGAAATTGCGTTGTCTCACTACTTACATCCTCTTCCAAGACAAAGAGGGCGGCTTGTCTGAGGAGCACCACAGTCAACTCTACTAGCTGCAAACATGCTACTTTCTCTCAGCGAGTGTTCAAGTCAGATGAATATGGTACATAGGGCCGTATTAGTCATACGAATATGGTACGTAGGGCCGTGTTTAGGGTGTGTGACACACGTGTGCAGTTATGTATTTACTATCGTCCCCACCCCTCCCCCGACCCTAAGGATCAACATTGCTATTTATTTACAGACTATCAACAATTATGTGTAATAACTTCATTTCTAAATTTACTGAAGTTTTAAGTAATATATAAAACAAAGCAGATGTACAAGTTAAAAAATTAAAAATAAGGAAATAACTACTACATTCAATAGCCCATTTTACTGAAAATTACCATAGGAACATCAAACCTGGACACAACGTCTGGTAAAAATACAAAGAAAACCATTACAGATTAATACCCCATATCAAAATTATTTCACTTAATGTGAAATTTAGTCACTCCCAAATACGTGATACAATACCATTTAATTGACCTTTTCCAAAATGTAGCGAACTTAAAGAAATGACTTCCTTCTCACTTTTGTATTTGCGAATTTGTTTATCACTTTCTGAAAATCTGGACTGTCATGCCTAATTCTGTTGTTAGTATGCCAAGACTTATGATTTATTTATTTTGATTATCTGTTGTCCATAGGCAGTTCTTAGTCCGTTCTAAAACAGGAAAGGACCTTTCAGCTGAACAGTTTGTTGCTGGTGTACAGCTGTAATTCTTGAGTGCTCGGTACACATTTCGACAGACATCACCAATTTTTATTTATTTATCTTTTTGAAACCATCATTCTATGAGAAATGGAAGGAAGGACATCTTGTCACCAGCTTCTATCTTCATAGACAACTGATAGCTTTTAAAATGTATACATTCTTCACCAATTTTGTTCTCTATGTCAGAACTATAGATGGCTCTAAGTTTCTCTGCAGCATCACAAATCTGAACAGCTTGTAATTCGTGATATTTGGAGAACTGAAAATCTTAAGTTATATTCTTTTTCGATATTAAATTTCTTCTGTAACTCATTCCGAAAAATTTGCATAGTCTTAGAACACAACATTTTCATTCTTCTCCAGATCTCAAAACAATCTGATAGTGCTTGTTCTTCAGGACATTTGCGTTCGCCTTGTGAGTCAGATGATTCATCCAAGAATTTCTTGCAGTTAACTTGATGTTTCCTTTCTTGATTGTCAGCAGCTGAAGGAGATGGATATGATTCCGAATTCCTGATCTTAAGTTTATTTTCAACTGAATTCTCGTGAACTGAAAAAGATGTGTAAAGCTCACTTAAAACCATTGAAAAAGAGTCATACATTTCAACAGTGTTTTCATTGCTTCATTAAACTGTTGCAGAATACAATCCCACACTGATATTATGAAAGCTACCTCAGTACTGCCACATTTTCTAAGAAGACCTACAGCTTCACGTTTACCACTATCGTTTTCTGAAATTATTCTTAATGCAGAAAACACAAATTTCCACTCTGCATTCAAACTCCTACAAGCATACTCAAGTGCACACCATCGTGTTGTCCACAATGACTTGAGTGCCATACTTGCAGAATCACAAAATGTTTCCAAGATGTTCCATCTGCCTGTAGAATCTGCAAAGTAACTGTACAAACCTTGAATTAACTCAAAAAATCGTATTGCAGCTGTGCAGCGTTGTGCAGGCGTGAGCCAACTAGATTCAGCGAGTGATCCGAACACGGAATGAGAAAAATTAAAAGAGTTTCGCTCTTGAGTCTTGCTTCAAGCTTGAATATGCACCAGACATTACTGCGTTATCGTATGACTGAAAGCTAAAATTTTCAAATTTCGGTCCATGTTCTTCTCAAGAATTAAAACTGCCCCAGAAAGCTTCTCTCCAGTGTGACCCGCATTTTCTATGAAATACAGGAATCTTCCAGTTGAGAGCTGGTACTCATTTACGTATGTAATTATTACACTTGAGTAGTCTTTATGGGATATATCTGGTGTAAGACAGAAAAATATTTACAAGAAATAACTTCATTACATATTTTTTGGGTTATTGACCTCCCCATAAGTCGTATTATATCTTCATAAGTTGCTGGTGACACTTATGAAGTAAATCCTTTTCCAGGGCTAACAAGCCTTGCTATATGGTCAGCCAAAAAGAACCATACTTCGCAATTAATTCCTGGCACATCATGAAATTTCCATTTTTCATAGAACCAAATACCTCTTTGTCTCCACGAAATGCTAAACCGTTAAGATACTAGCTTCTTAACTAAAGAAGCAACTCATTTTAGCACATTACTCCAATTCATTCTCATGCTGAATGGACAACTGCTTGTGATGTTCTATTCATCTTGTTTCCTCGGTCTTTCAATTTTATCAGGCAGTCTTTGTGGGACGTAAAATTTCCATGTTCAGCTATTCGTATTTCAGCATGGCTCCAATCACTGAAACCAGATGTTGCCAATGGCGATTCACCACCAAATAATTTACAACATGTACCGAACAACGATACTTGGCTTGGAAAATATACAGGATATTCACGGTTGATAATTTTCTCATTCATCAAAACCCTCTGAAACAATTTTTTGTTGCAGGATCGCTGAGATTCTTCGACGTTTCATTATGAGGATAAAAAAATAAGCATTTTTGTTTTGATTAACACCATTTTAAACAAATAATCTAGCGTCTGGTCATTGTTTTCCCAGTATAAATGTGTCAATACTGAAAACCGGGAAATTCTCTGCTTTAGGTTGTGAGAATTCTTGCATTTCTTCCGGAGCTCCGAAAGTTAGAGCTTCTGGATTCTGTTTGCCCTTTAGAACTCTAATTTCGCCTACAGTTAGAGAGCTACACTCTTCATTGTCACTGTCTTGAACTGCAGCTTCACCTAAAAGTTCATAGGCACGCGGATCACTTTCACTTTTACCACTGAAATATGATTCCAGTCGCGGATTTTATGTAAATGTTTACTATCCCACTGTCTTTTTACTTCATCTTTATTTCGATACGCAGCATCGTTTAATCTAGATCGTCTGTGCTTACCACTATCTTGAACTGAAGAAACAAATCTGCGATGTAGAGTGTTAAAACTGAACATACAGTAGACTCCCGACTATCCGGTCTAATGTGGCGGAAGTTCAAGCTGGACAACAAAAAAACCGGAATGGCCGGAGTTTTATGAATTCTCTCTTTCGACTCCAGCAGTACCATTAAAAACTCCCTTTTCTAACCAAGACCCAATTTTATTATCATTTTCCGACTTCTATAATCATTACATTTTTTCTTTCATTATCCATTTTGGGCTCTTTAACTGAAACAAAAATGAGCGCAAAAAACAACAATTTAACAACTCCCGCACTTGGGCTGCCTGATATGCAGCTGAAGAAACAAAAAACACAGGTTTATCAGGAAAGCTGCTCTCTGCGTGTATTCATTATTGTTTGTGAGCTCTTCTAAGTTTGGTTTTTGGAGAGCGGCTCCCGAAATTTATTCAGTGTTATAATTGTGACCCCAGATGTGTTAGAAGCATAAGAGGTGAATAAAACATTTTGAAAGACCAGACAGCATTGTAGCCGGTGCCCGATTGCTAAAGCTTTGGAAAAGTACAGTATGCCCATTAAATATTATAATATTACGGAGAAGTATTATTGCGATATTTATTTAGTAGCACGGATAGTCCAAAGGGTGGATAGTCACGAGCTGGATAGTCGAGAGTCCACTGTACACCGAGCGAGGTGGAGCAGCAGTTAGCACTCTGGACTCGCATTCTGGTGGACGACGGTTCAAAACCTACGTCTGGCCATCCTGATTTAGGTTTTCCGTGATTTCCCTAAATTGATCCAGGCAAATGTCGAGATGGTTCCATTGAAAGGGCACAGCCAAATTCGTTCTCCATCCTTCTCTAATCGATTGGGACCGATGACCTCGTTGTATGGTCCCCTCCTCCGAATGAACCAACTACTGTACTTTGATTATATCAAATACAACAGAAAGAACTTCACTATGACCAGTTAGTACTCGAATGAATTAGCTTAGTTTTAAGTTTAGAGGCAGGACAGTCTTGCATTGGCGCTCCGTCAAATGTGACAGCAGGGTATCATGTTGTTTTACTCACAGTACTCGCTACCTATCGTTACGCGGTCTGCAGTCAGCTGTGTGGTTCGAGTCCTGTTGTAGGCTACTTTACTTTTCGTTGTGTTTCTGTGCCTTATTATACAGTACTGTCAACCCTGGGTACGTATTATGGTGTTTTACCGTCTTCCAAACACGAATTCACTTATGCGTTTAGTGTTTTGCGCTGTTTGTACTTAAAATGGTGTAGTACATTTACATTTTCTCTCTTCCAGTACTTGTTACCAATGGAAGCCTACAACTCGACAAGTGAAATGGCGGATATGATATTCTGCTACGGTTTAGCAAATTGACTTAGCCTGAGAGCCCGTGTCCTCTACTTCTTGAACAATTGCTGTGCCCATTTATCTACAGGACGTTCAGGCCATAAGGCCACAGGATCATCATTTCAGACGGTGGTTCTGTCAGTGGCTGTTGGAGAAGTGTATAGCAGATCCACTTTTCACATTCAAGATTTTATTTACCAATGAGGCAGGTTCCCAAGGGATGATGTGAATTTTCATAGCATGTATGGGTACATGTAAATCCCAAGCAATTCAGGAAACAGGGCATCAACACCGCTCTCAATCAACGAGTGGGTACGCGTACTTGGTGATACATTAATAGGGAAATACGTCCCACCACAAAGGTTAACTTTCTCATTAATGTGTTGCCTACCTTGCTGGAGGCTGTGACATTGCAGCAAAGCATACATATGTAGTTCATGCATGATGGCGCCCCAGCACACTTTCGTCATAGTGTGCGCGAAGATCTGACCCCAGACGTATCAGGCCTGCTGGATTGGTCGAGAAGGAGGGGGGCGTGAAGGAGGGGCGGGGGGGGGAAGACGGGAAGCACACCTGGGCCTGCTCATTCCCAAGCCCCAACCCCCTACACTTACGGTTATGAGGACACTTGCAGGATTTGGTCTACATCACGCCACTCGACCACATGCGGACAGCACACGGTCGCATCTTCAATGTGTGCCAGTAAGTACAACACCACCCGGGTATACTTCAAAGGATATGTCATTCCTTACGTAGAAGGGCTGAGGAGTCCATTGTCATGAATGGACACCACATTGAACACCTCCTGCACACACGTGTTTATCACATAAAGTATGCATTTCTGTATCCATGTTTACTGGAATTATCTTAGGAAGTATGCATTTTCAGAGCTATTTTCATTGGAATTAGTTTTCTTGCTTCGATAAGTACTTCCACCTCTAAAAGTACTCGACACTTTCTTCTAAACACCCTGTATATATGCAAGCAAAATTTAATTTTTTATGTTCCTGCCGCCATAATGGCACACTTGCCTGCAGTTAACTTTATAGAAAATCACAAGCTACTAGCTGCAGGCAACGGCGGTGTAGCGCGGGCGCCTCCTGTTTGACAGGGATGATGTCATAGCAGCCTTAATGCACCCGTACGTGGGAGATGTTATACATGTGGACTAGTAGCAGTAGTAAAATACGAGTTTAATGAAAGATACAAATATTTGTCAATACTTTGCCAATAAATTATTGAATGGCTGAATTCTGATACAATGCACACAAGAAAACTGAACTAAACTCCGTCCGAACAGGCCTTGGAAGTCCCAACGGTTCCGACCGGCCACCGTGTCATCCTCAGCCCACATGCGTCACTGCAGATATGGAGGGGCGCGTAGTCAGCACACCGCTCTCCTGGTCGTATGTCAGTTTACGAGACCAGAGCCGCTACTTCTCAATCAAGTAGCCCATCAGTTTGCCTGACAAGGGCTAAGTGCACCCCGCTTCTCAACAGCACTTGGCGGTCCGAATGGCCATGCATCCAAGTGCTAGCCCAGCCTGACAGCTGTGTTACCACTGACACCAAAACTGCACTTAAATTATTTTTTTCCGGTGCAAAGTTTTACCGCCCCAGTAATTTGTCGCCCTGTGCACCTGCACAGGTTCCACCTGCCTAAATATGGCACTCTCAATAACTACCTGTGAAACATCCCCTTAGAAAAATTTTTTTAATGACAGTGCTGGAAAACCTCTACGTTATTTGATTTTCAAACATCTACGCAGAACTGAACGTACTCAGACATTTCTCTCTTTACTTATTCTGATCAACACTAAACTGACACACAATATTTATAGCGCAATGCAATCTGACCTTCAACAATCCCTACAAAAGAATGGCTCTGACTAACAATAACCTATAACTTTCATGAATCACTTACCTCACAAAAATCTTCGTTACTCGAACTACTTTAATACAGTGAGCGCCAATACTGCCAGCTAAATAAAGGATTCTAACTACTGAGGGCACTAACTAGTGATAGGCATAGTTAGCAAATGAAAGATTTTGATAGAGAGCAAACAATGTATTTAGCTTAATAATATCAAAAGTCGTCATATATATATATATATATATATATATATATATATATATATATATATATATATATATATATATATATATATATATATATATATATATATATATCAGTTCATGATATCCAATATTACAAATTTACTCTTTCTGATGGACACACGTCCAGATCGTCCGCTCTCAAAATTCTGCCATCTCTCTCCCCACATCCACCACTGCTGGTGGCTCACCTCCAACAGCAGAATGCTACATGCTTTTCACATCCAACTGCCCAACACTAGCATAGCGAATATTCCAACAGTGCCAACCAGCCACAGACGGCACACAGCACAGTCAGTGATTTTCATACAGAGTGCTATGTGACGTTACCAACATAAAAACCTAAACAGCCTACTTAGATAGCCCCCATGCTCCCCACAAAAAATTTTACAAATTCTTTTGGGCATTGGCTAATACATATTTGTTAAAAAAATTATATTAACGCTAACAAATATATCAAATGCAAACACTTATCGATACAATGTTGGTCAAAAGCTACAATTTTCTCACAGTCCATAAAAACATTCCTGATCATTCACACAGCATTAATTGCAGTTTTTTTTTTCCTCAAAGTCTGAGCAGTAAAAGAAGATGCACACGTAAGTAGTGGATTTACATGCAGTCTTGAAGAAGCAGTGTTATCCTTCCAACGGAAAAAACAATGCTGACTCTTGACATGCAGAATGGTAATGGGCCACAACAGAGCAAACCCACAGCAGAGTCACACGAAGTTTTGAAGAATATTGCTAGGTAGGTCATCACAGAGCAGACCCACGGTAGTCCTGGTAGAGAGTATGGTATTGGTGGGCCATCAAAGGTGCAGACACACTGCAATCCTTGTAGAGAGTGCCAGCAGCCATCTGTTGCGACTGTGCAGGTGCACAATCACCATCGAAGAGTTTTGCGGACAATATAGCAAGTCCATAAACCACCACTTGTACACTCACAAAGCTTTTGGAATTGTCCTTAGAACCAGCAATGCTGTTAACCAGTCGCTTGCTGAATAATTAACACACATGCAAACAGTAACAGTCCCAACTTCTCACATATTGTGCATATACTATGACCAACAGAGACGTGTGCATTGAATTGAAACTTAATTTGAAGAACTGGTGTCTATACAAATATAAAATTACAACATAAAAATACAATTGCAAAGGTACAAAATACATAATTAAATAACATAATAATACAGATAACGTTTGTAGTAATACAGGCTTTACAAAAGAATAGAAATAAACATATACATCAGTGTTACAGGAATTATGACATAAGTAAATAAATTAAAAAATGAGAGTAGTTTTCAAAACACTAATTTCACACATGAGCATTGAAACAGAACAGAATTAATAATGTCTAAGCATCTTTACAAAGTAAATAATACAGTATTAGAAAAATTCTACAACATAACTCTTATCAGACAGGAAGAACAAAAATACACAAGGGTTCACAAACACATAGCAGAATAACACAAAAGGAAAGGACATCTCCCTGAGTTCATCATTATTCCCAAAAAGTCCTATCTATACCTGTTGTCCCTAAACCCTACTGTTTGGCTCATATCCTCTTTTAAAATAATTATTTCTCGTTGTACAATACTCATTTTGGCCCAAGTCTTTTTCATATAACTTCTCAATGCATTTCTTCCATTTCATCACAACTCATTCTCTTATATAGCCTACCCCATCTTAGGCTAACTTAAATCTACTGAGCTCAGATATATATACTAAGGGATGAGGCAATGCAGCAGCACATAACAAACAGCAATGACAAAAAAATGCAGATTGGCAAAGCGAGCAGCAGCATATCTAAATTAGCAAAGCAAATGCAACATTGCAACTAGTATGAGCCAACGTTCAGCAACAAGAAATATAAATCAGTAATAAAACTGGCTTAACAGAGTAATAAAAAGTGAAGTTCAGTAGCACTATGCCTGGCAAACAGCAGCATCAAAAGGAGTAACTTATACCTAAATATGACAGAGCTCAAGCAAAAAAAAAAAAAAAAAAAGTACACTAAAGACAACATTGGAGATAAGGGAAATGTCGATTTACATCTTCATGTCTATGTCATTAATGTGGTGCACCACAGCAACTTATTCTACAAAAGAAAATTACCAAGTACTTGAAAAGAAAATTATCTGTGCAGTTACTGTTATTAGTCCCTTCTTATTGTTCTTTCCTTTCCAAGTGCTCTTTTTCGAAGAATGTGGATCATAAAATTATTATTTAATAGATCTGTTGACAGAAAGTGTTCAAATTAGCAAATGCATTTAATTTTATTTTATAAAACCAATGCTGCAACACGGCTGGAACCCAGATATCAAATGAAATAAGTAACTATGTACATCAGGTGTGCAGATGTAAGAATATTTCCCATCAATTCATAAGCATTTTAGTAAGTAGCACAAAGTATGAGCTCCACAGTATAATCATATGTTTCCAAGTAAAAGCGTGTCATAGTTGCGATGCTTTCTACAAAGGAATGTCAATAGCGAGGTTAATGGCCACTTTTTTTGTTGTGCCTCTGAAAGGCTCCACTTTTTTCCGGGTGACTGTCGCATAGCTGGGCGCTTCCAGTGCATTACGTCAAGGTCACTTAGCTTTCTTACCGAAATATTTACATTAGATTCTGCTACAGTGACATCTCACATAAAAAAAATTTCACAGGTCGAAGAATTACAGTAGAAATGCGTAGAAACGAAATCTCATGAATAGCAGTGTTGTGATACATTCATGCATGGACAAACATGTCATAACTCTTAAAGTATTATTCTTGGTTTCCAACATCGTTTTTCACAAACCAGAGTACCTAACTTCTACTCATCATTTATATACATATACACATGTAATCACATTCCTCATATAGCATCAGCTTATTGATCATAAACATACCTCAACAGCATAATACACATCATCATCATCATCATAATAACATCATAACACCTCAGTCAAATCTCAAAACGTCTTAGCTTTCTGCAATAATTTCAAATCCTACAAAAAATTCTCTGCTGATTTCAGTAGTGTCATCTACCTGAAACATACTTTAAAAATCATGATCCCATACCAAATACACCATTCCAAGCTCTCATAGTATCACAATGGTTCCGAAAAAATATGAACAGTTCACAAAGTAAAGGCAAAATACAATTTTATAAATGTGAAGTTATCCAACTGTGTCACTGACATAGTAAAAAAAAGTTTGTCTCTCTCAGTTAAATGATCAGATAGCTGTGTAATTCTGTGTTAGAGAAATATGGTACCGATGTGTAAAGTTGTATAAGCAAATACCATATTAGCTAGGGCTCCTAGCGCTTGCCGCACACTTAGTGCACAAAGTAGGAGTGTACCCCCTGAGGATTAATGTAATTATACCCTCAGGTGTTACAGATTACAGCAATGGAATGAAATGTATCACAGAAAATCTTTGTATCTTTGTAATTCAAAAATCTTTAAAAAATAGATGTTTTAAGTAGAAAATTAATCACTCAAATACGTGTACTGTAGCGCTAAACGGTGTCTCTTGTTGTAAGATAATCTCTGTCATTACTTAAGGGTAAAAAATGTGCCATGTGTCGTAATTATCGTCGTCCGTAAGTGAAGTTCTGTAGAAGTCAATTTACTCTCCTCATAATAAACAAAAGTGAAATGCTCTGCATATAGATATCGTAATTATTACGTACATTACCGTGATCAAGAAAGTACTATATTTTAGCGTATTGTTGTGCTATGGAAAAGACTGTCTCATTGTAGCTATACCACAAAAGTTACTAAAACGTGTTTTACTTTCCAGAAGAATTCAGATAAACTGTGCTGATATGAAACAGATACAGCGCAGAAGCAATCATATAAATTGTGTCACTCATTAGTAGCGTCGTGATATAATCGTCAAATAAACTAACCACTGTGTTATCTGGTATCTCTCAGAACGTACTTTAAATCCAGATTGTATTTTCAAGTAAACCAAAATGTTGCAGTAAAATCTCATTAGCAGTACCAGTACATGTTCTAAGTATGTAAGCCTTATAGTCGTTACGTAATCGTGCAACGAACAAGGAAGAATGTACATACAATAACACCGTGTCGTCTGTTCACTACAAAAATGCATTCGTAATTACTGGCTAAATAAGTTCCCTAGGTTCTTGACTGGATAGTTAACTTTAAAACATAGTTGCATGTTAACCGTTTCTATGTGTGACAAAGCGTACTAGTAACGTGAAGTGAAAGATTTTATGGCCAAGACTAAGTTAGAAAGCAGATTATCTCTCAATAAACGGTTTTACATGTGAAATGTTGTGCAATCCTTTACTTTTCCTAGTGTGCAGAGTTTCAACTTCAATGCAATTATCATGTGGTATACATCGTTAAAGAATGCTCAAATTTTTCTCAAGGTTAGTGTCTATGTTATTTTTCTCTGAGCCAGCTGGCGCACGTGGTTGCCTGCGGTGCGAGTCATTGTCTGTTACCTTTGTTGTCGCGCGTCATTACTGGGATTTGGAGGTCTAACTTCTACAAATTCACATTGTCGAGAGGGCCCTGCCCTGTTTGAAACCCGCCAGTTCTGATTAAATTCTGGTCTGTTGTTAAGATTATATCGACTGTCGTCATGTCGGTAGTTTCTGCAATTTTTATCTTGTCGGTCACGTGGTGGAGAATTTCTCCACGAGTCGTAACTGCGTGGTGGCCCATTGCGTCTGAAGTTATTCTGTCTCCCTTGATGATAATTATGTTGTTTCCCATATTGCCTGTTTCTCTGAGTGTCTCTGCCATAGTAATTACCGCGGAGAGATGATCTTTCCCTGTAATTATTGCTACTCTGCCAATGGTTGTCATATGGGTGGTGTCTGTTTTGGTCACGATTTGCGTTGTAAGGATAGCCTTGTCGCATCCAGTTACTATTTCTGTTATCGCAGAATTGCGACGGATGTGACCTGTAATTGTTGTGTTCCGGTTTTCGTGTCCAGCGATTGTCAGCGTCAATTTCCAATTCTTGTAATAGTCCCTGAAAAGCTTCGATGTCATCTTTGCAACGTCCTGCCAAATTAATATGTCGGAAATGTTCAGGCAATTTGATTAAGCAAATGCGAATAAGTTCTGAGGGGCTGTATGGGTTTGACAGATACTGATTCTTGTGCACAATGTCTTCCAAATATTTCACGAGACTGGAAAATTCAGATTGTTCGAAATGTTTCATCATTATGATGCTATGTTTTACGTGATCTTGAATAGCTTGATCCCAATATGCTGAGAGGAAGGCATGATAAAATTCTTCTTCACTGTGACAATCGTGAATGACCGATTGCATTCTTAGAGCTGGCTCATTCTCTAAGTAGCCACACATAAATTCTGACCTGTGCTCTAATGACCCGTTGGGAGGAAACAATGAGAGAATTGACGAAGCCATGCTTGTGGATGAATGTCGTTGCCAGAATTCTTAAATGATTTGAATTTACGTGTAGTAATGAACAGCTTACAGTCAAAATCATCATGTCGGCGAGTCTCATATCGGTCACTGTTACTTCGGTTCGGCGGTTCCATCTCAAATTTCGGTGCACCTTGCCAATTTCTTTCATAATTTCCGAAGTGCCCTGTGTTATTATTTTGTGGCTGTTCCGTATTTCTATGTCCCTCTTCCCTTATTGGAGCGCGAGTGTCCTTTGAAATATGTAATTCTTGTATTACCTGTGTCAACTGATCTTGTACTTCCCGGATTTCTCTTTTGTACTGTGTATTGATTTGATTTTGATTTTCTTTGAATTTTTTAATTTGTTCATACTCTTCTGTGTCAGTGAAGGCAACCGGTCTTGTGTCATTCAGGTCATCATCTACCTTTGTAGATAAGTTAGTGAACTGATCCGAAAGTTCGGCTATTTTCTCCGATAATGAACTGATTTCCTCAGTGTGTTTTTCTGAACCAAGTTTCAGAGTGCCCATTTGTGTTGAAAGCGCATCTACCATGTCCTTTATGTTTCTTTGAGTTTTTCAAGTTGCGTAACCGAATCGGTAGATGCAACTGAGTCAGTTTTATATTACAAGGTGTCGTGATTATCATGAACAACAGTTTGCAGTTCTTTTATGGCTGCTTCGTGATTCTCTAATGCATATCCATGACGCGAAAAAATAGGTTAGAAATGCTCACAAATATGTGTTTTTACGTCATTACAGACTTTTTGACATTTCTATTGGATTTTAAGTAACTCAGCACTGAAACATACTCGTGTTTGTGCAAGCGTGGTGTCTAACTTTTGAAGATTTTGTTCCAATGTGTCTAACGTTTGAAGGATTTGTTCCATTGTGTCTAACTTTTGAAGCTTTACTTCCATTTGTTGCATTATTTGTAATAACAATGCACTGGTGTCTGAAACATGTTCCTCAATGCTCTTCGGCAGTGCATTTGAACCGGCAATATTCGCATTTTGAAAAGCAGAAAATGTGTCTTGATTTATTTGAGAAAACTGTGAGGACGCAAAACCTGAATTTACAGTATTTGCAAGATTGTGTCCTGTCATTTCCGATTCCTGAGGCGAGCTATTGCCGACCGATCGATCGATAATGATTCCCTGTTCACTAATTGTTTCACTGTCTACACCATTATTTGCCGCCTGGTCCATTTCCCTATACACAGTTATCAAATTACTATGTTGAACATTAGTTACTTCATTACACGGTGGCGCTAACACACTTTCTTCGTCTTCACTGTCATTTCTCACTTTACTTTGGAGCCTAGTAATACGTTTTCACATGCGATAATTGTCACAATATTTCACACGATAACACAGAAAAGCACAATTTGAAGAGTAAAATAAGAAAACACATTAACATAGCACTGATAATAATATCTAGTTAATTGCAAGCGCAGATGCGAAATACTTGATGCAAATCTACAAGCACGCCACAACTGTTTTACTGTACAACAGTGCAAAACTACAACTACAAAGAAGATTCTCTCTACAATTACGCGCAATAAACAATACCTACACTAATTACATAAACTACAAGAGAAAATCAGAAGATTCCAGTGAGGTATCCTCGGCTAAGGGACGACATATGAAACATCCCCTTAGAAAATTTTATAAATGACAGTGTTGGAAAACCTCTACGTTATTTTATTTCAAACAGCTGGGCAGAACTGAACGTACTCAAACATTTCTCTCTTTACTTATTCTGACGAGCACTAAACCGGCACACAATACTTTTAGCGCAACGCAATCTGACTTTCAATAATCCCTACAAAAGAATGGCCCTGACTAACAATAACGTATACCTTTCATGAATCAGTTACCTCACAAAAATCTTCGTTACTCGAACTACTTTAATACAGCGAGCGCCAATACTGCCAGCTAAATGAAAGATTCTAACTACTGAAGGCACTAACTACTGATAGGCATAGTTAGCAAATGAAAGATTTTGATAGAGAACAAACAATGTATTTACCTTAATAATATTCAAAAGTCATCATATATATATATATCTCAGTTCATGATATCCAATATTACAAATTTACATTTTCTGATGGACACACGTCCAGATCGTCCGCTCTCAAAATTCTGCCATCTCTCTCCCCACATCCATCACTGCTGGCGGCTCACCTCCAACTGCACAACGTTACGCGCTGTTCACATCCAACTGCCCAACACTACAATAGTGAATATTCCAACAATGTCAACAGGCCACAGACTGCACACAGCACAGCCAGTGATTTTCATACAGAGCGCTACGTGACGTTACCAACATAAAAACCTAAACAGCCTACTTACATCAGCCATCACCTGAAGTCATACCCGAAGCTCCCGTACACCATAACGCCTTAAGTAACACAGATGTGCTTCTCCAAAACATTAGAAGAATGGTAAATCTTTCCGGTCGCCACAGAACTCGCCGATGACTGTCATACGCGATTCGTGGTTGAAGACATGCGACACCATTCATCAGTAGTCCTTGCTTCCCAGTCACGGTACCACTTCATGCGTCGTCGTTTGTGTTGAGATGTTAAAGATAGCAGGGATCCAATAGTCCAGTTGCTTTCAGTCTCCGACTAGTGATGCAGGATGACACAGAATATTGCAGAGAATCCATAACCTGATCTCGAAAGGCGGAAGTGGATGCGCCGGGTCTACGACGTTCTTAATGCACAATTCGGATATTCTCCCTCGTGGCTGTCAGACTTCGTCGGCTGGAATCTTGACGACGAGGATGCTTGCCCTCACGTTCCTGTGCGGTCCAACATCGGACCACTGTCGCACCCGAATGCCCCACAAATCTGGATTCTGTACTGTTCGACCAGCCAGCCAAACCGATACCCACAACGATGCTACTTTCAAATTCTGACAGCTGCTGTGACACTCTCTTACACGAATAAACGGCATCTCCGTGTCCTTCATAGTAATATCTCAAAACATGATACAGTTCACGCTCCTTATACAGGGTGATTCACGGAGATAAGTAAATATTTTAAAACATTACTCTACAAGTAAAACTAAACAGAAAAGTTCATAAAAACATAGGTCCGCAAATGTTTAGTTACGGAATTACGGCTAATAAAAGGTTTTAACTGAATCTAATAAAACATGTCCCAGACGTGTAACTGCAGTTGTTTTCCAGAACATCCAGAGAAGCAAAGATTATTATACACTAGGTGATCAAAAATATCCGGACACCTGGGAGAATATGACTTCCAAATTCGTGGCACCCTCCATCGGTAATGCTGGAATTCAATATGGTGTTGGTCCCTCCTTAGCCGTGATGACAGCTTGCACTCTCGCAGTCATACATCAGGTGCCGGAAGGTTTCTTCGGGAAGACAGCCCATTCTTCTTGAGTGCTGCACTGAGTAAAGGTACCGATGGCGGTCGGTGAGGCCTCGCACGAAGTCGGTGTTCCAAAACAGCCCAAAGGTGTTCTATAGGATTTAGGTCAGGACTCTGCGCAGGCCTGTCCATTACAGAGATGTTACCGTCGTGTAACCACCCCGCCACAGGCCGTGCATTACGAACAGATGCTCGATCGTGTTGAAAGATGCAACCGCCATGAACGAATTGCTCTTCAACAGTGTGAAGGAAGAAGGTGCTTAAAACATCAGTGTAAGCCTGTGCTGTGATAGTGCCACGCAAAACAGCAAGGGGTTCAAGCCTCCTCCACGAAAAACGCGACCATACCGTAACACCACCGCCTCCGAATATTACTGTTGGCACTACACACGCTGGATGGTGACTTACACCGGGTATTCGTCATACCCACACACTGCCATCGGATCGCCACATTGTGTACCGTGATTCGTCACTAAACACAACATTTTTCCACCGTCACACTCCTTACACCAAGCGAGGAGTCGTTTGGCATTTACCAGCGTGATATGTGGCTTATGAGCAGCTGCTCGACCATGAAATCCATTTCTTTTTCACCTCCTGCTTAACTGTCATAGTGCTTGCAGTGGATCCTGATGCAGTTTCGAATTCCTGTGTGAATGTCTGGATAGATGTCTGCCTATTACACATTACGACACTCTTGAACTGTCGGCGGTCTCTGTCAGTCAAAAGACGAGGTCGGCCTGTACGCTTTCTGTCTGCACGTGCCCCTTCACGTTTCTACTTCACTATCACATCGGAAGCAGTAGACCTACAGATGTTTAGGAATATGGAAATCTTGCGTACGGACGTATGACACAAGTGACACCCAATCACCGGACCACGTTCGAAGTCCGTGATTCCGCGGAGCGTCCAGTTCTGCTCTCCCACGATGTCTAATGACTACTGAGGTCGCTGATACGGAGTACCTAGCAGCAGATGGCAGCACAATCCACCTAATATGAAAAACGTATGTTTTTAGACGTGTCCGAATACTTATGATCACGTAGTGTACGCCATGCCCTAGCGCTCTTTCCTGACGCACCTTGTAGTGGATGTGATACAGCGTTGCACACAATCGTTCCGTATTCGAATCGAGAACCTGCGGAAAGGGAAATGGCAACGGATGGCGAGCAGCGAGGTTGTACCAGGAGACTAATCCCCGCTGACAACAACCACAGCATTCAATGTTTGCTAGAGTCTTTCGCCGTTTCTCGGAGACAGGGTCGTTTCAGGAAGCAGGAAACCATGAAGGACATACCCAAAATGTTCGGACACCAGACTTGGAGGAAAAGGTGATTAACACCAAGGAATGCGACTGCCGAGTCAGTAGCAGGCAGTTGCCCCGTCAGTACAGGATAAGCCAGACGACAGTGTGGAACATTCTCCATGACAATTGTTGCTACCTTATCGCTTACAGTGTGTGTACTGCTTACTAGCGACAGACTTACCACATCTGAAGCAGTTTTGTCACTGGTTTCTTCGCTAGGTAACCATGATTCCGCGATTTGTGTCATCCATTCTATTCACAGAGGCCAAATTTACGCGGAGTGGTATCTTTGACTGTCATAACAGGCATTTGTGGAATAGTATGCAGAACCGCCATGGTATGGTGACAGCGAATCATCAGCATAGGTGCAGCCGGAGTGTGTGGACCGAGATACTTGGCGACCGTATTTTGGGACCAGTCTCCCATCCACGTCACCTAACAGGCCGGAGCCGGCCGATGTTGTCGAGCGGTTCTAGGTGCTTCAGTCCGGAACCTTGCCGCTGCTACGGTCGCAGGTTCGAATCCTGCCTCGCGCATGGATGTGTGTGATGTTCTTAGGTTAGTTAGGTTTAATTAGTTCTAAGTCTAGGGGACTGATGACCTCAGATGTTAAGTGCCATAGTGCTTAGAGCCATTTGAACCATTTTGAACAGACGCGAACAATGGGCTTTCTTGCGTGTGACTTTGCCTCCCCTGCTGGAAGAAGTACCATGGATGATTTGAAGGGTTATGTGGGTGCTACATGATGGTTCTCCAGCCCACCTCGCCGTTAACGTCCGGACGCATATTAATCTTGTCTTCCCTGGTCGATGGATCGGACGAGGGATTCCAGTTACACAGCCTGCCCGTTCAGCTGCTCTCAACCCGTGCGATTTCTGGTTATGGGGCCATCTGAAAAGTATCGCGTCTGCAGAGACTGTTGCAGATATGGAGACACTGGAGCCGGGTATTCACGCTGCCTTTGAAACTGTTCGGATGTAGCCTGGACGATGTGAACGTGTGAGACAGAACTTGCTTCGGCGCGTACACGTATGCATTGAGGCACATGGAAACCATTTTCAGCACATGCTGAAACTGTGGCTGCATGGAAGAGCGTATATTAGACCGCAGTCTCTGTAATAATGTATGATTAAATATATTGTCTCTAGCATGGAAACCATGCATTTCTGGACGTAAGTTCACTAGACCTTTTTTGCTCCGTGTCCTCTCATGGATCAATCCCCAGAGTTAGTACACTGTGGAAAAAAACACACTGTAGAAACGTAGCGCAGGGCGTCTCAGACGACAGCAGGGGGGCTGGTGCAGACCGCGCGTGGCACCATCCAGCTGAGCGGGGCTGACGTAAAGATCGTGTGAAGGTAATTGGCGAGGAAGGAGTGGTATCGCAATCGGTGCTCCATTTCATTGTTGGGCGGTTCGTAAGTACTGCCAGAGGTCAACGCGTGATTTATCGCCATCATTATGCAGGTACGTGATAGTCCATCCCTTGACCCATACAATAGCGTGAGTTTTGCTGGCGGGGAAATACGTGTCCTCAGGATGGATGAAAGCCCATGGGTCAATCGAGTTCGACGGAATGCGGAGTTGGCAGGCACCGGACTGTCGACACAGTTTACAGACGTCATTGGCGGCAGCACAATTGAGGTGGCAATCATCATCGTCCACGAGGTGGTACCCGACAATCCGATTGCGTGAAGACATTGATTTGTGGCGCATTTTGTACATACAACATGATAACATGTTGGAGGCAAGTAAAGGCTGGTTGACATGGCGCCAAACCTTGGACCACCGCGTCGATGGATGTGTGAGTTCTACGTTGTTGAGGGATGTACAGCACAGTAGTGGAGTGTGGAAACCTTTGGTTTGAGGAAGGTGCGTCTTAACTAAGTGACTGAAGACAGTGATGAAATGAGAAATATGTGCCATATGGGGCGTGATGTGTCCTGCTGATACCGGTGGTGATATGGTTGTGGGCATAAGGATGTCCACTAAGCTGCACGTAAGGGAGGCGCCCCGGCACAAACCTTGTGCATGGTGGTCATGTACATAGACGCCTCTCGGAGTGGCACTTTGGGAAGACCGAGGCTCCCAGCTCTCATGGGGGAGGGTGAGCGTCTCGTAACGAACCTTAAAGAGGGTACCGGGTGTAAGAAAGTAGCCGAACGCGACCTGGATGCTGCGTCCAATATCTGATGGCAGTGGGATGTGGACCATCTTCGACGCCATATGTTGATTGAGGTATTCCATACTTTATAATGAATTGGGTCGGCGGAGGACACTTTGTCG
Organism: Schistocerca nitens; assembly: GCF_023898315.1. NCBI lineage: Eukaryota > Metazoa > Arthropoda > Insecta > Orthoptera > Acrididae > Schistocerca > Schistocerca nitens. The sequence goes on along the minus strand of NC_064616.1, from coordinate 238,528,229 downwards.
CACTGCCATGCAGATAAATTAAAAACTACGCTGAAAATTAGTGGCAACGGAGCGGCACACGGTGGGGATGAAAATAATACCAAAGTATCGTAGGTTCTGCACGCACTGGAGCGGTGCTAAGTCGTCGTGTGAGAGGCCGCGTTCAATGGACATCGCCGAGGCTTTAGCGACATGCCTGGCACTGCTTGCTGCTGCTACGTACACTACTATCAAATCGGCTACTATTTGCGTTTTGATCGGCGAGCGGACTAAGAGGAGAAGCACGTCCTTATAAGCAGGACAGCAAAAATTCTGCTATCGCAACGTGAGACCAGATAGGTACTTCAGCTAAGGAGATGCTTAATCGCTCTATTCCCGCTGAGAGAGTACTTGCGCTCGGTATTCTGCATTATTTTCCCATCCTTATAGCACATGCCGATCAAATAAGGTCTTCTGTAACAGTTTAAATTTCGTGTACATTTTTGACCTGTTGCAAGTTTGTAGCACACATCTGATTCTCTCAGTAAATGCTCTATTCTCTTCAGCATGAGCAACTCTTACACTCCTCGAATCTACACGGAACCTCACTCACCCCTCAAATAGTAAGAGAGAGTTGCTGGGAATAGTGAGTGGATGTCATAGGGACATACAACAAACAATACTTCCAGTATGGCTGATACGTAGCACTTCACCTGGCCTCGGCCGGAGGGTTGAGCGTGGGTGGAGCACCTGGCTGTTTCCATGGTTACGGCCGGCGCGGACAGCTATTGAGCGAGCGGCAGCGCCGGCGGGGGGAAATGCTGTCTTTCATATAATGAGTAACTTAACCGTTTACGAACTGCGCTGGCTTGCAACGTGGATGTCCTAGTCTGGAGTCCGTACCTGAACTAAGTTTGTGTTTTAAAATTCACTTTACTGAGTGAATAATTCAGACTGACAGAAAGCATTCACGGAAATGGTTGCAGATATATTTCAGTAACGAATATAAGATTATGCAAGTACATAATCAGGATTATAAGGCAGTGAATAAATTTATGATGAGTGTATCAATAGATGTACTGTCCGCATGGCCGAATGGCCGAAAAGCGAGAACTCAGTAAAAAAAAAATTAATTTTAGAAGAGACTACGTGCACAAAAGAAAGATAAGCCAAGGGCGTCTGACTCGTTATTGTAATTTTCTGAACAGACAACATACAGGTACATAATTACTTGCTGGTGCTGAAATTTATATTTCGAAGTATGTCAATTTGGGAAAATTTCAGTTCACGGTGCGAGATCTTTCAGATTAAAATTATGTTCACCTTCTTCCTCTTGTTTGTTCTGTGAGGTAATCCATGCAAAATGAGCTGTAAAATTGCAAAATTTATCGTTTTCAATCATAAGGTAACGTACTACTCACCAGAGATACAGCGTGTTGTGTTTTGTTGACTTTTATCAGCAACGCTAATACAGTATAAAGAAAAATAACGTCTTTCCTTACAAATATATACCTCTCTTCTTGAAGAAATGCAAACAGGAAACGTTTCACACAATAAATTCTTGTTTTAAGTAAAAAATTATTTCTGTCATCACTCTGCCTCTTAAAAAATGCAAACAGCATACAATTCATGTAAAGAATATTCACTATTAGAGTAAAATAAATTGTTTGTTACTCATGGGACTCACTGCTGAATACAGCGATAATGAGAACATTTTCATAAATTACAAATCGCAGATAATGTTACATACCGAATATAAGACACAATTATTGTTGTTCATAGACGTTCACATGCTGTTAGCTAAATTTATATTCCACGGCTGTGTGAAACATGATCCGTTAACAATTTTCCTAGTTCGTAATAGGTTCTCACTAAAAGCAAGACTGAGTTTAGGCTGCAGAACATGCAGATATTTATTCACATAATTGATTACAGTTGATAAGGTGTAAGATGAACTTCGAAACAAACAAACAGGATGCAAAAATAATAACTTCTAAATTCACAAACCCTCTGAACTATTACTTTTATAGAAGAAGCAGAGAACTTAGGGTCATGCGTTATAATTGGCCTTGGAATAAGAGAGAAACATAGAAAAGACATGGTTACAAGGGTCAGTATGACAGAAGAATTCAACAGCCTACGCAATTTGAAAATTAAATGGACAGCACTTGAGCAGTACATCAAGCAGAAGAAAGGGAAGCTGGAACTAAAACCTCTCAAAAATTACGTGTCAAATCAGTCTCGTTGACTTCTTCGTCAAAGGAGTGATAAACTGATTCCAATTTATTAAACTAATCAGAATACTAGAAGAAGATGCACGACTCTTTCATCAAAATACCCATTGCTATTCGATATTCTCCCACGAAAGTGGAAGAAAGAATTATTCCCATGTGTGTAGTCGGTGCATGAGCGATGGGACACAGCCTCTCCGAGGCAGCGATGATGTACACCGTGAATATCAGGAATCCCGTGAAACATCGTATTTCCGACATCGCTGCGGCCGGAAAAAGATCTTGCATGAATGGGATCAACGACGAATGACGAGAATCGTTCAACGTGAGAGAAGCGCAACACTTACACAAACTGCTGCCGATTTCAATGCTGGACCATCAACATGTGTCAGCGTGCGAACCATTCAACGAAACATCATCGATATGGGCTTTCGTGTACTCTTAATGGCTGCACGACACAAAGCTTTACGCCTCGCCTGGTCCTGTCGACTGGAAACATGTTGCTTGGTCGGACGAGTCTCGTTTCAAATTGTATCGAACGGATGGACGTGTACGGGTAAGGACATAGCTTCACGAATCTATGGACCCTGCATATCAGCAGGGGACTGTTCAGGCTGGTGGAGACTGTAATGGTGTGGGGCGTTTGCAGTTGGTGTGCTATGGGACCCCTGATAAGTCTATATACGACTCTGACACGTGACACGTACGTAAGCATCCTGTCTGATCACCCGCATCCATTCATGTCCATTGTGTATTCCGACGGACTTGGGCAATTCCAACAGGACAATGCGGCCCCCACAAGTCCAGATTGCTACATAGTGGTTTCAGGAACACTCTTCTGAGTTTAAACACTTCCGCTGGCCACCAAACACCCCAGACATGAACATGATTGAGCATATCTGGGATGCCTTGCAACGTGCTGTTCGGAAGAATCTTCACCCCCTCGTACTATAACTGATTTATTGACAGTCCTAAAGAGAAACAGGTTAAATGTGCACGTGAAAAAACAGAGTAATGTGAGGTGCCTGTTGGTTTGAAAGAGGTACGAGCGGAATTTATTGCATATCAGAAAACATTTCTTCAGGTAATATTGTACAGTTGCAAAGAAGATAAAGGAAGAGTCTGATGGTTTTTTCAAATTTAACATCCGATGTACGATATTTAAATAAATATTGTGCACATATAATCTAAAACTGTGCTTGTGTTTAATTTCATATCATTCTCATTATGCTCAAAGTATTACACTTATTAATATAATTACTTTCAATGCTGCGCCTGTAATCATGTTGCAGCAGAAAGTTGTGTGAGACATTAACTCATGAGTCGTAATCAAGCTGAATGATGTTACATTCCATGGGCATATATTTGGCTTGTCAGTACCTCACATAGTCCGTATCGTGGCAGGGTGGGTGAAATATCTTCTTCACAAGGTCTTTGTTGATGGTAACTGGTCTTGTGAAGACGCAAAAGAAAACCAGAAGAAGAAGAATGGAATACTCCTTCCTGACAATATACGAGTAATTATTGTACGTCCATCCAATTCTGGAAAGACTAATGTTCTCATGACGCTGCTAGCACGCATAGATGGAATCCGATTTGAGCATGTTTGTGTATTTTCGAAGACACCGTTTCAGCTCAATAATGGGCTATTACAGGTGATACTGTGTAGTGTAAAATACGTGACCCACCTGAGAAAGTAAAGCCAAATGCTGCGTTCATATTTAACGATATTGCTGTGGAAACCAGGAGCAAATTCGAAAATATTTATGTTTTGGTCGTCATGTGGGTGCCGATGTATTTTATCTAAGCAAAGCATATTCCATAATCCCAAAGCTGTTAGTTAGGGATAATGGAAACCTCGTTATAGCCTTCAAACAAGACAATGTGAAATTAAAATACATTTACGGAGCGCATGTAGGAACTGACATGTCATCAAATGATTCTGTAAAGATATGTGCCGATTGCTGGAATCATTCACAGTATGGGTTTCACGTCTTCGATAAAACATGAAAACTGAATGATGATAGGTATAGGCGAATCTACCAAGAGTTTCTGTATATATAGACTGGTAAGAGAGGTGAATGCAGAAGTATACGCTCACCATGGACAAATTCGTGCTCGTATCTGGCTTTCAACCTGAGAGAACGAGTGTGCATAGACATATCATTCGCTTGTACATGGATGCAAAAATTGAGACAATCGTGCATAAAATTGGAGGTGTGCGCAGCGAGCTACAGGCATACTACAAGACTCTTCTGAGAATCATCAACGCGTTAAATGAGTTAGTTAATGAAATCGGTAGGAAAGTAACCGATTTAACTCAAAAGGTTGAGGTTATTGCGGGCAAAATAGATGTAGAAGCCCTTGTTATTGAGAAGGGTGAGCAGGCACATTATAAGAGGAAGAAGAGCGGACATATAAAGCCTCACACTGCAGAGAAGTCTGATTAGTATACACCGAGATATCAACAAAGCAGGAAGTAATTCAGGCTAGGAATGCTGTTAGAGAGACATTACGGTTGCTACGGTTAGGGCATATGGATCGACCGGGAACACTAAGAGCGACCTTTAAGCTAGTTACTGAATCTCTCAGGTAACTCTCAGCAAAAACAAAACCACACGATAACAATCGTGTTGCCATCCGTCATGCCCCAAGCCTAATAGATAGAACATTCGGCGTCAACAGGGGAAGACCGTACATGCTGGATATGCAGTCTATAAATGTAACTGATGACACAATACAGATTGGTGATACGCAGTTCGAGAGAACACCAGGCTTACTGACTCATACTTTCCTAATAATGGTATCGACATTGAGCATAAAGCAGTAAACAATCGAATCCTGTAGTACATATATTTTGATGTCCCCAACATGTCGTGGGCCTTTTATAAATAAAATGTTTTGAATTTAAAATCTTAAAATTTCTTACAGCTTTTAAAAAACTAAAAAAGTTTAAACGATTTTCATAATCGAGAATCATTCTAGCAAAGGCGCGAAGGAAGAGGAGGTAAGGGGGACAGAGCGAATGAACCGGGCTATTCATTTAAGAAATCAAAGCTAGCCTAAATGGCTATATGCCTTAACTTTCTTAACGCACGGTTGATCTCCAGTTGTTCGAAGATATTAAGAACTTTTCCTTTGCGCTCCGTATGGAAAATTGTAAAACCACATCTAATACCAAAAACTGAGTAACATGTTCCGGATAAACGTGAACTCAAGTCAGAACTGGAATCCGAACCAGAAATACGTTTCTTAAATCTAACTTCCTAGGATCTTCCAGTTTGACCCATATATTTCGACTAACAATCACTGTTGGTGTTGTGAACACCTGACGACTCGTGAAGCTCGCGTTTTGTCCTCGATCTGTGTTTAAACTTCAGTCCATAATTCCTTGGGATGAAATATGCTGGGTCAGTACCTTTTGTAGCCAACTGTACACCCATTCTGTTTGAAACCATTCCATAGCACAGAATACAAGGATAAGAAAAAATCCAAGGGACATTCTCCTCCACGGGGAGTATTGAAGATGAAACGTTCTGTTGATCCTGAGCCGGAGCAGTTCTACGGCTCTTTCCCTTTTCCTGTTTTAAAAGGCTCTTGTTAATACTTGTGGCAAAATCAGCGTGGTACACATTAGAACCTGCTACGAACTGGATGGCCCGATATTAGCATTCATAAGCTACTTTATGTAATGGGGCGTTACGTAATCCATGAAGCACTGACCGGAAACCTGCCTTTTTATACTCCAGAGGGTAGGAGGAAAAGCTGTGAATAGCCAGATCCGTGGTTGCTGTTTTCTTATAAATATCGTTTCTCAAAACGATTCCCTGACATAGTGACTGACATGTCCAAAAAAGTTAACATTCCATTTGTGGACAGTACGTTAGGGAATTATTTAGAGAATGACATTTATAGCAACCAGTAACAACTAATTTGGTTCTTCACAGCTCTTCCTATCACCCTCTAGAGTACAAAAGGCAACTTTCCGGTCAATGCTCTTTATAGATTACGTAACGCCTCATTACGTAAACTAGCATATGAAAGCGAATATAGGGCCATCCAGTTCATAGCACGTTCTAACGGATACCACGTACATTTTGTCCCGACTATTGACAAGAGCCTTATAAAAAAGAAAAAAAAACGAAAGAGCCGTAGGACTGCTACGGCCCAGAATCAACAGGATATTTCATCTTCAATACTTGCCGTGGAGGAGAATGGCCCTAGAGTCCTTCCTTATCATAGTATTCAGTGCTATGGTATGGTTTCAAATAGAGTGGGTATACAGTTGACTACAAAAGCTATTGTCCCCGCACATTTCATTCCTAGGAATAATACGCTGACGCCTAAACACAGAGAAAGGAAGAAACATGAACCCCAGAAGTCGTCAGGTGTTTACAACATCACAACTGATGATTTTCAGACGAAATATATGGGCCAAACTGGAAGGTCGTTGGAAGTTTCTGGTTCGGATTCCAGTTCTGCCTTGCGTTCACATTTATCCGCAATGTGCCACTCAGCTTCTGGTATTACATGTGGTTTTACAATCTTGCATACGGGACGCAAGGGTAACGTTGTTAATATCTTCGACCAGTAGGAGATATACCGTGCATTAAGATAATCTACAAACCAACCACTTAATTTTCAAACTGAATTAATGCATAATGCCATTTTAGCTAGCTTTGGTTACTTCAGTGAATAGTGTGGTTCATTTGCGCTGCCCTCTTACCTCCTCTTCCTTGGTGCCTTTGCGAGAATGGTTCTCGATTATGAAACTTTTTAAAAATCGTTTAAATATTTTTTAGTTTTTAAAAATTGTAAGAAATTTTAAGATTTTAAATTCGAAATATGATGTTTGTAAATGACCCACAACAGGTTCTAGGCTTTTATCCCTATGTCTATGAGTTTTTGATATGTTTATTTTTGTACGCCCGATTCGTATCTGTTTCCTTAAAGTTCATGGGATGATATTTACGCTTCCGCGCATGCGTGGCGTCTCTCGGGGCTATGTTTTCATATCCTGCTAGTTCATGTATGGCAGCCGTTCCGGCGCGGCTTCTGCTGATGTATCGTTTACTCTATACTTTGTCTTTGCCCCTCCTCCATCTTCTTTTCGGTGCTTTTTATAACGTACTCTCTCGTCCCATTTGTTAATAGGTTCGACTTTCACACCGAATTTTTAATCCATGACTATTGGTTTATGTGCAACTTCCCGAATTTTAAAGAAAGGGTTGGCGTCGGTCTGTGAAATAGGCTTGACGACCATAAGTCTTGCGGATACACTTTATCACCGTGATATGGTCTTTACGTAACACTGCCCACAGTCTCTTTCTTGTTTTTTACTCAGATTTGCTCCTAATGGTGTAATTTAAAATAAGAAACCGGCCGTGGCTTTAATAAAGGATTTAGAATAGCTGCGGCGGCTTTTATTCAATACGCTTTTGTTTTTCATTATCTGAACGGCTTATCGCCACGTTTTACTCGCGTGCAAGCCTGCACTAACGATAAATGCGGTCTGCAAAGACTTCCTAACATTTAAATTTCTTGTTAGTGTAAGCAACTTCACAGTACACTTCAGAGTGGTTTGCTTAATATGGATGTAGAGGGAATGCGATGTTCTATCTTACGTTTCAAGGGCTGGCTGGACAGTCCTGGCGATATGTGCTGTCATATGTCCTCCGATTTCACTACGTCATGCGCGACGGTGTCAGCGTTGCCAGGTTGTAACCAGTTTCTGGTTTCCGCATCGCTGGGCGCCGCCTGGCGGGGTAACGCGTTGCTATCCGCTCACATTGGCCGGGTGCGACACTGCGTACAGGGAAGCATCAGGTGCGCACGCCTTGTGGACGCGTATATCTGACCATCCGGACAGCTGCCTACCTGCCCGTTCCTCGTAGCGGAGGGTCGCGGAATCTGATCCTGCTCCGTCACACGGAGCCCACGCATCGCCAGCCGGCTTTGTTCCGCCGCGACATCATCTTCATCGCAGCCTGAAGATGAAGGCTGTGAGTGTTGAACCGTTATTGCTCTAGGCCACCGCAGGACTGCTGAGCCGGAAAACGGAATAAGAAGATCCGAGAATATCTATATTAAATTTAGCTTTATTTGCAGCTTAACAGTGTCGTGAGATGTTGCCTGGCTACTCCACTTTCATTGAAGCAGCATTTGCCAAACAATATCTATATCTACATACTTTCTCCGCAAGCCACTGTACCGTAAACATGGCGGAAGGTACCTTTTACTACTGTTATTGCTTCTCCTGTGCCACTCGCAAATGGAGAGAGAAGAAAAGGTTACTGTCTATACACCTCTGTACAAGCCCTAATTTCTTTTATATTGTCTTCGTGGTCCTTACGGGAAATATACGTTGGCGGCAGTAGAATTGTACTGTAGTGAGCCACAAATGCCGCATCTCCAAATTTTCTCAATAGTGTTTAGTGAAAAGAATGTCGTCTTCCATCCAGGGATACCCATTTGAGGCAACGAAACATCTCCGCAATGGTCGCGTGTCCATCGAACCAACCGGTAACAAATCTACACTCCTGGAAATTGAAATACGAACACCGTGAATTCATTGTCCCAGGAAGGGGAAACTTTATTGACACATTCCTGGGGTCAGATACATCACATGATCACACTGACAGAACCACAGGCACATAGACACAGGCAACAGAGCATGCACAATGTCGGCACTAGTACAGTGTATATCCACCTTTCGCAGCAATGCAGGCTGCTATTCTCCCATGGAGACGATCGTAGAGATGCTGGATGTAGTCCTGTGGAACGGCTTGCCATGCCATTTCCAACTGGCGCCTCAGTTGGACCAGCGTTCGTGCTGGACGTGCAGACCGCGTGAGACGACGCTTCATCCAGTCCCAAACATGCTCAATGGGGGACAGATCCGGAGATCTTGCTGGCCAGGGTAGTTGACTTACACCTTCTAGAGCACGTTGGGTGGCACGGGATACATGCGGACGTGCATTGTCCTGTTGGAACAGCAAGTTCCCTTGCCGGTCTAGGAATGGTAGAACGATGGGTTTGATGACGGTTTGGATGTACCGTGCACTATTCAGTGTCCCCTCGACGATCACCAGTGGTGTACGGCCAGTGTAGGAGATCGCTCCCCACACCATGATGCCGGGTGTTGGCCCTGTGTGCCGCGGTCGTATGCAGTCCTGATTGTGGCGCTCACCTGCACGGCGCCAAACACGCATACGACCATCATTGGCACCAAGGCAGAAGCGACTCTCATCGCTGAAGACGACACGTCTCCATTCGTCCCTCCATTCACGCCTGTCACGACACCACTGGAGGCGGGCTGCACGATGTTGGGGCGTGAGCGGAAGACGGCCTAACGGTGTGCGGGACCGTAGCCCAGCTTCATGGAGACGGTTGCGAATGGTCCTCGCCGATACCCCAGGAGCAACAGTGTCCCTAATTTTCTGGGAAGTGGCGGTGCGGTCCCCTACGGCACTGCGTAGGATCCTACGGTCTTGGCGTACATCCGTGCGTCGCTGCGGTCCGGTCCCAGGTCGACGGGCACGTGCACCTTCCGCCAACCACTGGCGACAACATCGATGTACTGTGGAGACCTCACGCCCCACGTGTTGAGCAATTCGGCGGTACGTCCACCCGGCCTCCCGCATGCCCACTATACGCCCTCGCTCAAAGTCCGTCAACTGCACATACGGTTCACGTCCACGCTGTCGCGGCATGCTACCAGTGTTAAGGACTGCGATGGAGCTCCGTATGCCACGACAAACTGGCTGACACTGACGGCGGCGGTGCACAAATGCTGCGCAGCTAGCGCCATTCGACGGCCAACACCGCGGTTCCTGGTGTGTCCGCTGTGCCGTGCGTGTGATCATTGCTTGTACAGCCCTCTCGCAGTGTCCGGAGCAAGTATGGTGGGTCTGACACACCGGTGTCAATGTGTTCTTTTTTCCATTTCCAGGAGTGTACAACACGCCACTGAAATGTTTCGAGGTCTTCCTTTAATGCGACGTGGCGGGAATCCCAAACATTCTCTCAATAATCCGAAGACGACCATTCGCTCTCCCAACTACCGACCTTTAGATTTACAACCTTGCGCCTGTATGTTTAATCGATGTTACTGTGTCAAGCAGAAAGTCACTAGTACTGTATTTGATAATTAGAGCATTGTTTTCCCACATCATCCACAACAACTTCCAGTTCTCTATATTCAGAGCACACACCAAATAGATGCTGTGTCTAAGTCATTATGTATCCCTCTGTACTTTCCGGTACAGGTATACGACAGAATCATCAGCAAACAGTCGCAGACTGCTGCCCACCGTATCCGTCAGGTCGTTTATGTATAAAGCTGAGTTTCGTAACATCTATGCTTTGTAAACCGTTCCTGAATTGAGGACTGAAGCTTTTGTCTCAAGAAACTTTATTATGTTTGAACTTAGAACATGCCTAATAATTCTGTAGTGGACAGATGTTCGGGATATTGGTATGTAATTTTGCTGGTCCGTTCGTTTACCTTTCTTATATACGATAGTCACCTGTGGTCTTTTTCCGTCGCTTGGAGCTTCGCGCTGGATTTGAGATTGGCGATAAATGCAAAAGTACTTTATATAAATCGGAGTTGGGAATCCATTCGAACTTGGCGACTTTCCTGTTTTCAATTGTATCAGTTGCTTCTCAACACCAGGGATTATTTCTGTATGTTGTGCGACGGTTAAACGATGGTATGACTGTACGACCCTCCTTCGTGAATGTTTTAACCGTGATGTTTAAACCTTCAGCTTTCTTTTTTCTGTCTTCTATCACAACACCATTTTCTTTAGACGACTGGCTGCATAGAATCCTTCCACCAACATAATAATTTAACTTCGGACAGAATTTTCTCGGATTCTCGCCAAGATCATTTGTTAAGGTATGACGGGGCACGTTGTATGCTTCATGCAAGTCTTTTTATACATGCCAGATTTTCTATTAACTGTTGCCTGTTGCCACTTGTTTGTTGTTTTTTGACCGACAATGTAACAATTTCTGCTTTCTCAGCATTTTCCTGATTTTGTTATTAAATCAGAGCGGGTAATTTCCGCCTCGGCACATATGTCTCCAGATCACGATTTACAGTCGGGTTAAATCTGGCCACAATTTCTCTACGTCCGTCGTATCGGAACTAAATGATGTCCATTCACTGCTTAGTAGGATGCTAATAACTGCTAATCTGCTCTTTCTAGCGTAAACTCTCTCCCAGTATTCTTGATAGATCTGTTAACTTTGGAAATCGTCGTTATGATGCCATGACCACTGATACCTGTCTCTCTACTGACACTATCGATAAGGTCCGACTTCTTTGCACCTAGAAGGTACAGAATATTTCCATTGGGTGTGGGTTGTCGAACTAGCTGCTGAAGACAATTTTCGGAAAATGTGCTCAGAACTAAACTTTCTGTCCATACCACCTGCAATGAATCTACAGAGGTCTAAGGCTATATTATATAAGTTAAAGTCGCATTTCCGCGCTGTTGAGTGCAGACTTCCTTTGAATGATTCTACTAGTGTTAACGGTGGAATCGTGTGGCCGGTAAAAACATACGATGATTATCTTGAGTTCACCTGCGCCGGTTACACACATCCACATGAATTTCGCAGTCAGACCTCTATAGGCACAATACTTTAGTCCGCTGCCGTTAACTGTCCTAACCAGTCTTTTCGATATACGTTCCATGTCTCGCCAAATATTACACTGCTTTCTATTTTGGGTTTCATCCAGCTTCCGGTTCCGAGTGTAGTTTGAACGCAACAACTTTCCTGTAGAGCGTTAAATTCAGGTACTTTGTTACAAATACTCCGGTAAAACCTACCGTTAAAACTTTGATAGCCGGCCGAAGTGGCCGCGCGGTTCTGGCGCTGCAGTCTGGAATCGCGAGACCGCTACGGTCGCAGGTTCGAATCCTGCCTCGGGCATGGATGTGTGTGATGTCCTTAGGTTAGTTAGGTTTAACTAGTTCTAAGTTCTAGGGGACTAATGACCTCAGCAGTTGAGTCCCATAGTGCTCAGAGCCATTTGAACCATTTTAAAACTTTGATAGTCAAAGTGTCAGTATTTTCTACGCCGTCTGATATAGCCCCACGCGGTCGGCGAACGAGCATTCATCAGAAGACCTCAAACTATCGCATAGCCTTTTTCCTTAAAGAAAAAAAGAAATGTATGCTCCGCACGAACTCTGCTATCCTAGCCGACTAGCTGCTTGCTGTACATAGTGCAGTGCAACACTGACTCGTCATGGCGAGTCCTACAACTCTCCACCCCATAACGCAAGTCCAAAAATCTTCAGCCAAGATTTTCTCAGAATCGACAGAGCCTCTGGTTCAGACGCTCCACTCGGCTCCATAGCAAAGGACCCGATCAGTTCTAGGTAAATTATGAATGTTTGAACCCCGTGATCGAGACCAGCAGTCTTCATCACTTCCGCCAGCTTCACGTATGAACGGGAGATGCCCTCAGAACCCATGCAACAGGCATCACTGATGTCGACATGAGCCTCAGCTTAAAGATGACTGCACCCTGTACCCTCGATATTTAGGTTTACTATTGATTTGTTGACTTGTTTAATTGTAGTGTGGCACTATGCTATTTCTGTTATTATTTTACTATTTCTGTGAAATGGGGGAAAATGTTTAGAATGTAGGTAGAGACACGAAATGGTTATGACTAGCAGGTGTGATAGTAGATGGAGCAACACAGGTGTTACTAGTTGCCAGAGTGGCTACTATTTATAGCGTTATTTAATTAATGATTAAAATATACGTTACTCACTTTAAACACTGATCCACGAGTAAGATTTTTGTATATAATTTTAAGCAGTTTGTACAAATTGTCGGAAGTACAATGAATTGAAATGAAGTTATGAAAACGAAGCCACTGCCACCTACCGGACAGAGGCCGTAAATTCAGAGCAACAGTGCCTTGACTTAGCAGAAAGCGTGGCCAGGTTTGCATCCGGTGTTAAGGTTTTGCCTGTTCCCGCCTCCATCGTAACGCTGCGAGGGTTTCCTTGTTCGCCCTCAGATCTGCGTGAGTAGTCGTTGTCCGCGTCACATCGTGTTTGTTATTCCATTTTGACGCGGCGTTGTCTTGGATCATGTTGTCGTCCATGGCTCCCAGGAACGTTCCACGCACAGGTACCGGCAGTTTTAGTTCTGACAAGTCCACGCATCATGTGCCTCCCAGTTTGTTAGAAATTCATCATTGGCTTGCAGATACGGTCAAGGTCACTTCAGACCAGGTTCCCACGTCTTACTTAGATTCTGAATCGTATGAGTTTTTAGTCAAGATTCTAGGCCCGCTTCAGATTAACATGCTCGTTTTGCAGCACGGACAAGTCCCTTTCAATCATCTCGATGGCTCTAATAGTTTGGTTATTCTGGCGAACGACTGACGACAGTTTCCTCAAGACCGTTCTGCTTCCGTTTGGGGATATACGGAATATATGGAGCGAACGCTGGTCCGCTCAACATCGTTTGCAGTTTTATAGCGGAGTTCGATCCGTGGACATGGGTGTCAAACTGAATATTTCCTCTCATTTGCGGGTACATATAATTTACACATGACAAGAAGATATTTGTCTTATATGTAAGGAGAGTGGATACTTCCGTACGAATGGCTCGCGTCGTGTCACGGTCTTAAAATCCAATTACGAACAATGAAAAAAGCTAACTTTAACGGACCTGGATTTCCAAGTGACATCCATTGTGCCTAACAGAGTTTCTGAGGGGCAAAGCGAGTCATTTGGTGATGGTCCTAGCGCATCGCGTAGGCACTTTGCCGCTGTAGCTTTCGCGCCGCCGCCACATCCACTTAAAAACAAGCGTAGACGGACGTAAGATGGTGAGGAGTCAGATGATTCCTCTTCCCTGCTCCGCTCTACTGAAAAGACTCCAGTGAGGAAGCCTCTCATCTCCCTGAGTTTAGGCCGGATGATAACATGTCGGTTATTGTTCAAGATTCGAAAGCGTCACGCAATCTCTCCGACCTGACTCCTGAGGCCGGCCGTAGTGGCCGAGCGCTTCTAGGCGCTATTGTCTAGGAGTCGCAAAATGATCGAACTGTGATAGAATCGCCGAGAATGTTACGCTACACGAAAAACAAAAAATACGTAATCTTTCCATACGCTTAAAGTAGTTGTGTATTGTGTGTTACCAACTCGTCGGATGAAACTGTTGTAAGAAGTAATATATAATCAGAGGTACAGCAGCAACGCCTATTTCATCATTCCTTTGGACAGCTAGAAATCAGCTTTCCCTGTATTCTCGCCATTAACATATGTTTCATTAATAAATTTCATCATTGTATATCGGTTGTAGCGAACATTAGCATAGGAGAAGAGGCATATAGATATAAATTAGATATTCGTTATAATTCGATAGGATACCTCCATTTTGCTTGTCAAATTGCTGGCTGGAGAAGGAATTAGATGATTCAGGTATAGAGTCAAATTTTAAGTTAATACTTAAGCTCGATGTTATCAATTTCGAAGTTCTTCAGAGGCATTTGAGTCTTAGCCCACCCAAAAATTAGAAGAAACCGTACAATTAGAGTTAAAATATAACAATTCTTTGAAAAAAGTGAGTTTGTTTTCTATGTTACTACACTTTTGTTCGATCCATCCGTGAGTTGAGAACTCCCTGCGTTACGCAAACTGTTCAGTTATAAAGTTCACTGGAGCTTCCTAGAAATACCCTCTTGTTTCTACGCCGCAGCCGGCGGCACGGAAAACAGTCACGCGCGCTGTTCAGCCTTGGTTTAAATAGTATCATTCACGAGAGTAGGGTATTAACTATTTATATCATGGCTTGTGCAGAGGAACACTTGTGCATTCACTGAATTAGAGGACGAAACGATTTTCAAGCTGGACGCACGGAACAAAGTGCGCATATAAAGATAGGCGCTTCATACCACACTTAAGACATTAAAATAATTGATAGGGAACAAATCAGAAAATTTATGTTGTCTTGCTACGACAAGTATTGTAAGTAGTCTGTTTAGGTTTTTATATTGGTAACGCCACGTAGCTCTCTGTATGAAAATCCCTGCGTGTGCTGTGTGCAGTCGGTGGCTAGTTTGCATTGTTGTCTGCCATTGTAGTGTTGGGCTGTTCGCTGTTAACAGCGCGTAGCGTTGCGCAGTTGGAGGTGAGCCGCCAGCAGTGGTGGATGTGGGGAAGTGAGATGGCGGATTTTTGAGAGCGGATGCTCTGGACGTGTGTCCATCAGAAACAGTACATTTGTAAGAAAGGATGTCATGAACTGCTTTATGTATTATGATTTTTGAACACTATTAAGGTAAATAAATTGTTTGTTCTCTATCAAAATCTTTCATTTGCTAGCTATGCCTATCAGTAGTTAGTGCCTTCTGTAGTTTGAATCTTTTATTTAGCTGGCAGTAGTGGCGCTCGCCATATTGCAGTAGTTCGAGTAACGAAGTTTTTTGTGAGGTAAGTGGTTTGTGAAAGGTATAGGTTAATGTTAGTCAGGGCCATTCTTTTGTAGGGATTATTAAAAGTCAGACTGCGTTGCGCTAAAAATATTGTGTGTCAGTTTAAGCACAGTAATTGTATAAATTTTTCTAATGGGACATTTCATATGTCGACCCTCAGCCGAGGATACCTCACTGGAATCTTCTGATTCTTTTTCTTGTAGTTTGTGTAATCAGTGTAGCTATTGTTTATTGCTAGCGCGTAATTATAGAGAGAATTTCCTTTGTAGTTGTAGTTTTTCATTGTTGTACAGTAAAACATTTGTGGCATGCATGTAGATTTGCACCAAGTATTGCGCAGCTACACTAGCAATTAACGAGATTTTATTTTCAATGCTATGTTAATGTGTTTTTTTTATTTTGCTCTTCAAATTGTGCTTTTCTGTGCTGTCGTGTGAAATATTGAGACAACAATGGCGTGTGAAAAACCTAATACTAGGCTCCAAGGTAAACTGAGAAATGACAGTGAAGACGAAAGCAGTGTGTTAGCGCCACTGTGTAATGAATTAACTAATGTTCAAACTAGTAATTTGGTAATTGTGCATAGGGAAATGGCGCGGGCTGCAAATAATGGTTTACACAGTGAAACAATTAGTGAACAGGGAAGCATTATCGATCGATCGGTCGGCAACAGTTCGCCTCAGGAATTCGAAATGACAGGACACAATCTTGCAAATACTGTAGATTCAGGTTTTGTGTCTTCACCGTTTTCTCAAATAAGTAAAGACACATTATCTGCTCGTCAAAATGTGAATGTTGCCGGTGCAAATGCACTGCCGAAAAGCATAGAGGAACAGATTCCAGACACTAATACATTATTATTGCAATTAATGCAACAAATGATACAAAATCCGAGACAAACACAGCAACAATTAGACACAATGGAACAAAATCTTCACACCATGCTTGAACAGGCACGTGAAGATTTAACTACTGAGTTACGTAAAATCGAAGCGAAATGTCAAAAAGACTGTAATGACGTAAAAACACAAATTTGTGAGCATTTCCAACCTATTTTTTCGCGGCATGAAAATACATTACAGAATCACGAAGCAGCCATAAAAGAACTGCAAACTATTGTTCATGAAAATCATGACACCTTGCAAGCTAAAATTGACTCAGTTGCATCTACCGATTCGGTTACGCAACTTGCAAAATCTCAGGAAAACTTAAAGGACACAGTAGATACGATTTAAACACAAATGGACACTCTGAAACTTGGTTCAGAAAAACACACTGAGGAAATCAGTTCACTATCGGAGAAAGTAGCCGAACTTTCGGATCAGTTTACTAACTTATTTGCAAAGGTAGATGATAATCTGAGTGACACAAGACCTGTAGCCTTCACTGACACAGAAGAGTATGAACAAATTAAAAATTCAAACAAAATCAGAATCAAATTAATACGCAACACAAAAGGGAAATCCGGGAAGTACAAGATCAGTTGGCACAAGTATTACATGAATTACATATTTCAGAGGACACTCACGCTTCAATACGGGAAGAGGGACATAGAAATACGGAACAGTCGCAAAATAATAACACAGCGCATTTCGGAAATTATGAAAGAAATTGGCAAGGTGCACCGAATTTTGAAATGGAACCGCCGAAACGACGTAACAATGACCGACATGCGACTGGCCGACACGATGATTTTGACTATAAGCTGTTCATTACTACACGTAAATTCAAAACATTTAAGAATTCTGGCAACGACATTCATCCACAAGCGTGGCTTCATCAATTCTCTCATAGTTTTCGTCCCAACTGGTCATTAGAGCACAGATTAGAATTTATGTGTGGCTATTTAGAGAATGAACCAGCTGTAAGAATGCGATCGGTCATTCACGATTGCCACAGTGAAGGAGAATTTTATCATTCCTTCCTCTCAGCATATTGGTCTCGAGCTACACAGGACCGAGTAAAACATAGCATCATAATGAAAACATGCTGCAAAGAATCAGTACCTGTCAAACCCATACAGCCCTTAGAACTCATCCGCATTTGCTTAATCAAATTGCCTGAACATTTACGACACATTATTTTGGCAGGACGTAGCAAAGACGACATTGAAGCTTTTCAGGGACTGTTACAAGAATTGTAAATTGACACTGACAATCGCGGAACTCGAAAACAGGAGCACAACAACTACAGGTCACATCTGTCACAATTCCGCGATGACAGAAATAATAAATGGACACGACAAGGCTATTCTTACAACGTAAATCGTGGCCAAAACAGACACCACCCGTATGACAACCGTTGGCAGAGTAATAATAATTACAGGGAAAGATCACCTCTCCGCGGTAGTGACTATCACAGAGACAGAGAAACAGACAATATGGGAACCAAAATAATTATTATCAAGGGAGACAGAATAACTTCTGACGCAACGGTCCAGCGCGCAGTTACGATTCAACGAGAAATTCTCCACCACGTGACCGACTAGAAAAAGACCATGGAATCTACCGACATGACGACAGACGATATGATCGTAATGACACACCTTAATTGAATCAGAACTGGCCGGATTCAAACAGGGAAGGGCCCTCTCAACAAGGTGAATTTGTAGAAGTTAGGTCTCCAAATCCCAATAACGACGCGAGCCAACAAAGAGACAATAGGCAATGACTCATTCCGCTGGCAACCACAAAACGTACTTATGAAACTGACGACGCAGCTGCCGTAGCTAGTAATTACGTAAAAATGGAAGACATTAGGGACATCTTACTCCAGGAACACGACGTAAAACGTAACAACATTGCATATCCTGTGATTCACGTTACAGCAAATGACGTAAAATTTACGGCAGTAGTTGACTCTGGCAGTCCCATTTCAGTAATCAGTGAAACAGCCTTTAGCAAATGCTACAAATCGAACGATTGCCCCACACTTCCGTTACGTAAGATTAAATTACAAGGTGCAATCGTTGGAAAAAGTGTAGATGTATGCCAACAAACCAACTTAGAATTCTTTTGTTAAAGCCACAGCTTCTCTATGAACTTTCTTATTGTTCCATTATTGTCGACGGAAATTATATTGGGAGTAGACTTTTTTAATGAATACAAAGCAATCTTAAACTTTCACGATGCTGAAATAAGTTTAGAGAAGGAAGGTAAGTCAATAGATTTGAAATTTGAAGATTGGCTCTCAAACCATGACGACGAAATTAATCGGCTTTACCTTCTGTTAGACAACAGTTCGGAATTTTCTACGGAACTAGACACTAACAATCACTCTGCAAGTACTGACGGGGAGGATATCGACGACATATTTTAAACTAATGAGTTAATTCAGAATAAAATCGAAACAATTGAAAATTGTAATGACACTGATAGGCAGGACCTTTTTGAGATTTTACAAGCACATTCCACAGTTTTTACTCACAAAACAGGAACAATTAATGGATTTGAATACCAATTTCGTGTTCGTCAGCATACAAAATTTTGTGCTAGACCATACATAATTCCAGCACATTATAGGGACTGTGTTAGAGCAGAAATACAATCTATGCTTGACGATGGCATTATTGAGCCTGCAGTAAGCTCATACAACAATCCATTACATGTTGTTCAGAAGAAAAATGGATCGATCAGACTTGTCTTAGATTCGAGACAAATCAATACTATCATTATTCCTGAAACAGACATGCTGCAAACGATGGAAGAACTTCTTCAAAATTTTAATGGTGTAAAAGTGTTGTCTTCTGTTGTTCTCAGATCTAGCTTTTATCATATCGAACTTCATCCAGAATGTAGAAAATACACAGCTTTTCTTTGTTTCGCCGTTTGTTATCAATTTCGAAAACTTCATTTTGGTTTGAACATTTCTTCGGCAGCGTTAATTCGCGGATTAAATTCCATATTATCTGATTTCTTAAAACGTCACATTACCTTATATGTGGATGATATTATAATATCAGAAGCCTCATGGGAACAACTTAATCGCATCCTCAACAGTTTGTTACGTATTTTTGCAGAATCTGGAATTACAGTTAACTTGGAAAAGTCTGAATTCGGTAGGTCAACGGTGAAGTTTTTGGGACATATTATTTCTTCTGAAGGCATTCAGCCGGATCCTGAAAAGTTAGTAGCAATTAGAGCCATTCCAGTTCCATCCACAAAAAACAAGTCCGCAGTTTTCAAATGGTTCAAATGGCTCTGAGCACTATGCGACTTAACTTCTGAGGTCATCAGTCGCCTAGAACTTAGAACTAATTAAACCTAACTAACCTAAGGACATCACACACATCCATGCCCGAGCCAGGATTCGAACCTGCGACCGTAGCGGTCGCTCGGTTCCAGACTGTAGCGCCTAGAACCGCACGGCCACTCCGGCCGGCACCGCAGTTTTCTAGATCTCGTAAATTTTTACCGTCGTTTTCTGAATATGCAAATTCTAGTTACACCAAAACTTTGTTCTCTCACTGGAAAAAATACTATTTGGACCTGGGACGAACAAGCACAGTTGGAATTCAATTCTTTGAAAGAATCGCTACTTAACGCGCCAATACTAGCTCATCCAGATCTGTCACAAGATTTCTGCCCTAGCACGGATTCTTCTAAGGTCGGTCTTGGTGCCCATTTATTTCAAGAAGCCATAGAAAATGACACTAGTGTTCAGAAAACCATTGCTTTTGCTAGCCGAGTGGTAAAAAAATCTGAAAAAATTATTCCGTTACTGAATTAGAAGCTTTTGCTATCGTTAGGGCATTTAACAAATTCCGTTTCTTTCTTTCTGGCAAGAACGTAAAAGTATACAGTGATCATCGTGCATTACAATTTCTTATGTCTTCAAAATAAAATCATGACAGGTTAAAACGTTGGGCATTGTTTCTGCAAGAATTCCACTTCACAATAGTCTACATTCCCGACAAGGAGAACATTGTTGCGGACGCACTGTCACGCGCACCGGCTGGGCTTGAGAAAAGTGACACAGAAGGCAACCCCGAGAAAAATTTCAGTATTCTTTACATTCAGAAAGTCGCCTTTGAAAACTTCATTACCACATCTTTAAAGGACATTGCTCATGAACAAGATAAAGATCCGATTTGGAAAGATGTCAAAAGTAAATGGCATGAAAAGACGCACACTCAGATTCGGCATTATTATCTGGTTAGAAACAACATACTCTTCAAACGCTGCACTGTTGATGACAAGCTATGGGTACTTTGCATTCCAGACGATTTTGTTAATAAGCTCATTTGGTACATTCAATTCAGCTACGCACATTTTGGTCCACGAAAATGTTATGTTCTTCGAACGACTTGTTATTTTAACAATATGGAAAAGACAATTCGACGAGTCTTGTCTATTTGTAAACTTTTTCAAAAGGCAAAACCATCTACCATCTACTATCTCACATCGTGCTCCGTTGTTCCCAATCATTCCCTCTAAATTAAAAGAATTTGCTGCTGTTGATCTCTTGGGACCCCTTGTCAGAACATCGAATGGATTTTCGTACGTTCTAGTCGCTGTTGAACTTACTTCAAAATTTTTTCTTTCACTCCGTTACGTAAAGCCACTGGACGGTCGGTATCCAACGCCTTTGTTAAAAATTTCTTACGTGAAGTTGGACACCTTAATAAAGTCATTTCAGATAACGGACCGCAATTCAGACCTGCTGTTTGGTCACGCATGCTTCGTAACCATAAAATCAAACCTGTTTTTATTTCATTGTACTCACCACATTGTAACCCGTCTGAACGGATTATGAAAGAAATCAATAAGGTTTGCAGACTTTGTCACAGAAAGCATCAGCATTGGGACAGATATTTACACTTATTTCAAAACGTGCTGAATGAAGTGCCTCATGACTCCAGTGCTTTACCACCTATTCTTGTACTGAAGAATGAAGAACCACCGAACGGAATCAGAGAGCTTGTACCTTTTCGGAATACAAGTAAACTTCGACACAAAGACATAATTGCTTTGGCTATTAAAAACATAAATTCTGCAGCAGACAAAAGGAGAAAACTACACAGTAAAGCAAATGCAAAGAAATTATATATTGGCCAGAAAGTTCTCATTAACGCTCATTCATTGTCACATAAGAAGTAACACTTGAGTCACAAATTCTTTCTGATTAACAATGGACCTTACAGAATCCGACGTATACCACATGATAATTGCGTTGAAGTTGAAACTCTGCGTACTAGGAAGAATAAAGGATTGCACCACATTTCACATGTAAAACCGTTTGAGAGATAATCTGTTCTTTTAACTTTGTCTTTGCCATACAACTTATCACTTTATAACACTGCAACAGCATTTACGTAGCCTATGTAATCAAATACCAAATTTGGTTTATTACGTATTATGCTCCAACAGAGCAAACTAGTCCTGTCACGGAAAAGACACGTATCACACTTCCGTCTGCTACTGCTATACCATAACCGTATAGTTGGAGGCAGGTTGTGAAATAAAACTATCTTACTAAAGCAATTATGGTATAGCGCAACAGAACAGTGTTACCCTCTGAGAGGAATTTTGCTAGGTTGACCGTGTTGTACATAATGAAGATGGCTTATCGGAAATGAAAGTCAGAATTACGTAAATATTCGAACAGTATCAAACAATATTTTTGCCTAGCTATACTGTTTAAGGAAAACGGTCGACAGCCTAATTAGGCAGGAGAAAGATTAACGTTCTCGTTTAAGAAAGTAGGTATGAGTAACTTTAACAGACAAACACCACCTATACTTGGCCACACGCGAGTGCAATGAACTGACACATACATATGTTTACGGTAAGATTGAAGCTAGCAGCTAGAGCAGCACAAAATATTTGCAAAAATATAACAGATACCGAAACACTCTATTACTTTCAAGACTTGTTCAAACTGAATGGTCTTTATAACATTACTATTAACATTCACTGCAGAATCATAAATTGGACATAGGTTAAGTCTCTCTCAGTTACATACTTTAATATTTGAAATGGAATTTAATTGGAGTCCTCTAGCAGGTTGCTTCTCACTATCTTTTGAATAGAGAAATTATGGTTTTCAAAAATAGTGGGTTTCCCATTACTTGTTCTCTAGCATTAGCATAATTTTCCACTTTTACTACAGCGAAACACAATGTTGACAAAATTGCAAGAAACTGACTCACCTTTTAGAATTTACTACAGACAGCAATGTGATCATTTACTAAGCAAAACTTTATAAGCCTCAGTCTTAAGAACTTTTAATTTTGAAGTTGGCAACAGCACTTTAATAAGCAGTTTTAATAGGAACATTATTTTCAGCAAACAACATTTACTTTAACTCACTCTCTTGCCACATTAACTTTAACTTTCTTTTTACTATGTTGAAGAGGCATTAATTAGCAAAATACTGGGCTTTAATGTTCTTTCGGTAAGGACACTCGATAATCACTTTAGTTCAGACGGAGGTGTTATGATAAGGAAAACAAAAATCAAGGTAGGTACATGAATTCGATTATAAGTTACCTTATATTTGAGCACACTAACACATCCAATAAGCTGATCCTTCACTGTACATTATTATAGTATTCCGTTACAGTGATTGCGCAATGTGGTGGCAACTGCATGTTGGTAGGTGGATTTGCAGGCATAATTGCTGGACTCTGTCCGTTCTTGGTGGCGATGATGGATACCAATCCCAGAATCGTTCCAGCTATTTACCCATCCATCCGAGGCACTGGACAGTGGCAGAAAAAGCCTCTCTTGGAACCAGCACAATATACAACTTTTACATGGCAGTGCACAGTTTGGTAGCTCGTCCCCGACTGACTCTTGTTCCACCTTTTCTACCTAGGCCAACCACAATTTGCGCGCGCTACATAGTTCCGTTCCCGAGGGGAACCACATTACCTTTTACATACAGAATAACTAAGAACCCTAAGTGAGGGTCAGCAATTTACATAACAGGAAACAAACATTTTAAATAAAACAGAAAATTTGCAAATACTGACATTTCTACAAAAAATTAATCACACAGAAATTACAATTATATACAGTAAGTTTTGTTCCCTCCAAATGGGACAAAGAATTTAAATGACACACTACTTTCCATAGAAACAAACCATGACATCAAAGTTTGTACAAAGAAATGAGTATACAATTTTGTTATCTATTCAATCAAACACATTTACAGAAGCTTAACGATGTAATATTAAATGAAACAAAAGCAATATAAATCCGTACAGCATTAGAGTTATGGTGTTACAACTTCACGTTACTAGTATGCTTTGTCAGAATTAGGAACTGTTAACATGCAACAATGTTTGAAGTTAAACATCCAGTCAAGATCCAAGAGAACTTATTTAAACAGAAATTACGAATGCATTGTTATAGTGAACAGACGACACAGTGTTATAGTGTGTGTACATTCTTGCTTGTTAGTTGCACTATTACGTAACGACCATAAGGCCCACATACTTAGAACATGTACCGCTACTGCTAATGAGATTTTTGTTGTGGATTGGCAGGAGACAACCCACGGGGTTTGGACGAAGCCGAAAGGCACGCATTTAAGCTCACGCAGGCTGGCGTGAGGTCTGGAACAGGACAAGGTATTTAGACTTTAGAAAAAAGGTGGTACTTGGTGGAATACTTAACTTTAATCCATTAATGTTGAACGTAGCTCTTGTCTGTACATTCTTTACAATATCAATAGCAACTGATAATGGCGTCTTGCTAGGTCGTAGCAAATGACGTAGCTGAAGGCTATGCTAACTATCGTCTCGGCAAATGAGAGCGTAATTTGTCAGTGAATCATCGCTAGCAAAGTCGGCTGTACAACTGGGGCGAGTGCTAGGAAGTCTCTCTAGACCTACCGTGTGGCGGCGCTCGGTCTGCAATCACTGATAGTGGCGACACGCGGGTCCGACGTATACTAACGGACCGCGGCCGATTTAAAGGCTACCACCTAGCAAGTGTGGTGTCTGGCGGTGACACCACAATTTTAATGCAACATTTTGGTTCACTTGAAAATAAATTCTGGATTTAGAGTACTTTCTGAGATACATCAGATGACACAGTGGTTAGTTTATGTGACAGCTACACGATTATATCACGACGCTACTAATGAGTGACAATTTACATTGTTGCTTTTGCGGTGTACCTGTTTTATATCTGCACAGTTTTTCTGTATTATTCTGGAAAGTAAAACATGTTTTAGTAGTAACTTTTGTGGTATAGCTACAATGAGACAGCCTTTTCTGTAGCACAACAATACGTTACAGCACAGTACTTACTTCATCACGGCAATAAGCGTAACCACTGCTGGTTGTAAGGACAATTCCAAAAACTTTGTGCGTGCGCAAGTGGTGGTTTATGAACTTGCTATTTTCTCTGCAAGACTCTTCGATGGTGATTGTGCACCTGCACAGTAGCAATAGATGGCTGCTGGCCGTCTCTACAAGAACTATAATGGGTCTGCATCTTTGATGGCCCACCAATACCATTATCTCTACAAGGACTACAGTGGGTCTGCATCTTTGATGGCCCACCAATATCATTATCTCTACAAGGACTGCAGTGGGAGCCGGCCAAAGTGGCCGTGCAGTTAAAGGCGCTGCAGTCTGGAACCGCAAGACCGCTACGGTCGCAGGTTCGAATCCTGCCTCGGGCATGGATGTTTGTGATGTCCTTAGGTTAGTTAGGTTTAACTAGTTCTAAGTTCTAGGGGACTAATGACCTCAGCAGTTGAGTCCCATAGTGCTCAGAGCCATTTGACTGCATTGGGTCTGCAGCTCTGGTGGCCCACCAATACTATAATCTCCACTAGGACTACAGTGGGTCTGCTCTGTGATGACCTACCTACCATTATTCTTCAACTTCGACTGACTCTGCTGTGGGTTTGCTCTGTTGTGGCCCATTATCTCTCTGCATGTCAAGAGTCAGCACTGTCTTTCCGTTGGAAGGACAACACTACTTCTTCAAGACTGCATGGAAATGCACTACTTCCGTGTGCATTCTCTTTTACTGCTCAGACTTTGAGAAAAAAAAACACGGCAATTTTACTGTAATGAATGATCAGGACTGTCTTTATGGACTGTGAGAAAATTTTAGATTCTGACCAACTTTGTATCAATAAGTGTGTGCATTTGATATCTTTGCTATTGTAATTATGAAAAATTTTATCAAATCATTATTGGCCACTGCCCAAAACAATTTGTAAAATTTTTTGTGGGGAGCATGGGGGCTATGCAAGTAGGCTGTTTAGGTTTTTATACTGGTCACGCCACCTAGCGCTCTGTATGAAAATCCCTGCGTGTGCTGTGTGCAGTCGGTGGCTAGTTTGCATTGTTGTCTGCCATTGTAGTGTTGGGCTGTTCGCTGTTAACAGCGCGTAGCGTTGCGCAGTTGGAGGTGAGCCGCCAGCAGTGGTGGATGTGGGGAAGTGAGATGGCGGATTTTTGAGAGCGGATGCTCTGGACGTGTGTCCATCAGAAACAGTACATTTGTAAGAAAGGATGTCATGAACTGCTTTATGTATTATGATTTTTGAACACTATTAAGGTAAATAAATTGTTTGTTCTCTATCAAAATCTTTCATTTGCTAGCTATGCCTATCAGTAGTTAGTGCCTTCTGTAGTTTGAATCTTTTATTTAGCTGGCAGTAGTGGCGCTCGCCGTATTGCAGTAGTTCGAGTAACGAAGATTTTTGTGAGGTAAGTGGTTTGTGAAAGGTATAGGTTAATGTTAGTCAGGGCCATTCTTTTGTAGGGATTATTAAAAGTCAGACTGCGTTGCGCTAAAAATATTGTGTGTCAGTTTAAGCACAGTCATTGTTTAAATTTTTCTAAGGGGACGTTTCAGTATCCTTGGCTTACATGTTGCTCTGTAACAAATAAATTGTATTGTTACGTATGCAATTTGTTTGGTGGATCTGGGATTGAAGAAGAATTGACTTCAGCTTCCTTCGGAGCATGTGTAACAACAAAGTTTCACAGAAAAGCCGACAAGCACAAGATTTCAAGAAGGCACCTTCAGAATGAAGAGTGTTTTCAGTTTTCGGGTCATGAACGAACTGAATATTCAGTTTATAAGGGCCCAGATTCTAGCCGTAAAACATACTGTGGCTATGTACGAAAATATTTCGTAATCGAGAGACTTACTAGTGATGGTTCTTTCTTGGGGAAGCAAGAGATTGCGTTCAGAGGACACTTTGAAGTTGTAAGTTCCGACAACGAAGGCAATAGCAATGTCTTGAGTAACTCGAGCTTTCAGCTATGTAGGCACATTTTACAGGTATTCGGGATCACCTGCTCAACACTACTGGGTTCAAGCGAACATCACAGTTCGAAAGGGATTAATTCAATCGGTTACCAGTGTCATTAATGATAGCATTAAAGAAGAGTTACGATCATCTGAGTTTGTTGCAGTGCAAGAAGATGAAAAGTTTTATGTTTCTTGTTAGTCACAAATGAGTATTATTCTCAGATTTTGTATGCAAGACGGTCCCATAGGAAGATTTATTGATTTTTAGACTGTTTCTAAAACAAAACTCGTCAGCATTTATCAGAAATTGTACTCAATGCACTTGGTCTCTGGCGAGTTGCTGACAAAATAGTGAGTCATGTGTGTGATGGAGCCTCAGTAATGGCGAGTAAACGTGGTGTCAAAAATTTTGTTAAACATTAATGCCCGCGAACTTTATTTTGCACTTTTGTGTTCACAAACTTAATTTAGTACTGTTATATTTTCCAGAAATATCAAAGCAGTTAAATTTATCATTTAGTCTCGTAGCATGCCATTCAATTTAGCAAGACCTCAGAGAAAACACAGCTCTTCGAAAATAAAGGATTTAGATTGCCTCAAACATGTACTACACGCTGGAATTTCTTTTCACGAGCTGTTCCGAGAATAAAATAACGGAAAAAATCGCAACACCAAAAATAATTAATGTAGAGCAATGAAACTTCGAGAAGAAATTTTTCTAGATAACATATTTAACGTGTGTGTAGTAATTTCGGAATTTTTAAGTGAATTTTGTGACGAGAAAGTACATAAATTCCTCGTGACGTATTGAGCAGGTCGGTGGCTGAAAACTGTGACTGCATTTGGTACCGACAGACTTAATATTTGGCGAGCACTATCGATCTGAAACAATCAGTATTTTTGTAGCTATTACGTTTTCGGGAAATGCAACACCATAAACTTGCTAACGTGAGTGAAAGGGATTGTGAGTGACTGTGTTAATACTAGCACGGGATTGGCAGTGATACCTGTTCACCTAAGTTTCAGAATAAATTAATTGAGGACAAAATTTCCAACCTTTCATTTCGTATCTCTCCCGAAACGTAGATTAGTGACTTTGATTGCAGCCTGGTTATCGTCGAAGAACAGTAGGTTTCACTCGGCTTTCCTACTGATGATCTGCTGAGACAATGTTCACAGGTAGCTGCAGGTCCGTCGTAAAGGGACGGAAAGAACTGCGCCGCCGCAGCATTCTTGACTAACATCAACTCACTACGTCCAGTGTCATAGGTAAATAACGCTCACGGCCGTTACAGCGTGTAATTAAAGCAAACCCAATTTTCATCCTCATAGTGGCTGTACTAGCGACATTCCTATGCGACTGGGGCAAATTTAAATAACCATCTTTAAAATTTAGAACACGCCTAGCAACTTTCATTTATGTCGCTCAACTTGTTCTTGGTGTTGCATCTTTTTTCCCATCAGTGTATTTGTTGCAAATAGTCAGTAGCTAAGTAGAAATAAATTAAAATTACATCAATGATGAGAAAGTTTTTCACGCATCTCCATTTTTATGACGTCATATCTCCTGAACTGTGTGTTCTGCAATGATACATGTTTGCATGTACATTCAGTGATGTATGTGTATACTGTGTGCGAAATGTCATGCAAACAGAGTTGGTAGTAAATAAGATATAAATTAAAATATCATTCCTGTTGCGGCAGTTTTACTGTATGAACAGTGAAAATGATGTAAACGATAAACTTATTTCCTTTCATCGTCTAGTGGGAGCTGTCAGCGAGAAAAAGTCTCGCAAATGTTTGAAATTATGTGTAAAGTTGGCTGTAAGTCACTAAGTGCTCTAATTCTCACATGCTGGACGAATCTAGTCAGGCTCTTTGCGTGTCATGAGCAACGTTTCTTTTCCACCCCCACCCCCACTTCTTTGAGGGGCAGGTGGCCCTCATTCCCTCAGTGATTCTATCCAGACAGTAAAAGATGTGTGTATCAGGTTTGGTTGAAATCTATGCAGTGGTTAGGAGATGCGGAATATACATACATACACTTCTATAAAATGTAAGGATTTGCATCGTTTAATGTCAAATGAAAGAGGTCCTCCAGTCAGTTTTTCTGATTTTCATGAAGTTTCCTTTGTTCGCTCTTACATCAATTTGGAATTGATAGGGCATAAGTTTATTTTCATGCTTGTTATGATTTCTGAATGGCGCCATATTAAAATTAAAAAAAAATAAACTGAAGAATTTCTTTCTTGGTTACATAAAAAAGCAAAAAAAAAAAAAACCAAAGACGATAGAAGAAGGTCCAGGAATATCGCCAGATATCGGGTTAAAAATAAAATTAAAACTGAAACTGGAACGTAAAATGATACGATTTAGAAAATGGTCTACTATGAGTTCATATAAAATGTGAATAATATATCTTATTATTGAGGAACTGGCTAAGTTTCAGCTTGTTATCATTATATGAAAAAGCAGCACAATATTTTCTTGTTTGCTCTTTTCTTGTCCTCTATTTTTGAAAAGTTTGCTTCATTGTTTTAAAGTGGGAAGAGAACGTGACAGAAAGCTGCATTCGCCAGAAGAAATGTTTATTAACACTATTTCCAGTTTTAGGTAGTTACTGAAAGCAATACTGACAGTTCTGTGGTTTACGTCCAGAGGGATGCGAAGCGTTAATTGTATGCCACACCTTAAAGTATACAGTTTCTTCCAATGAACAGTCGTGAAACAACTTCATAAACTGAGTATAACTATAGCAGCCAAAGCTTTTACTTCTAGGCACATGTCCAACGAACCAGAAGTGAAGCTATACTCTGACACTAGAGTGTCTGTAAGCAAGACAACGTTGGTCGTTGCCGCGAGTGAAAGATTCACAATGACAGAAGTGCAACTCAGTCTGTAAACAAGAAGGAACTAAAAAAATGGTTCAAATGGCTCTGAGCACTATGGGACTCAACTGCTGTGGTCATAAGTCCCCTAGAACTTAGAACTACTTAAACCTAACTAACCTAAGGACAGCACACAACACCCAGCCATCACGAGGCAGAGAAAATCCCTGACCCCGCCGGGAATCGAACCCGGGAACCCGGGCGTGGGAAGCGAGAACGCTACCGCACGACCACGAGATGCGGGCCAAGAAGGAACTCTGCATGCATCCACCAACTCTGTCTTCCCAATTGCGCTTTCGAATTACGGCCCAGGCTGACTGGGTATTACTATTCTGCCGTTGCTTTTGCATTTAGGAGTGTAAATACGTACATGGATATCTCATACCTAGATGTGCGAATGTCAATCGTTATTTTGTTGTTCAAATATTATTAAAAATAGTGAAGGGCAGATTGTATTCCTCTGCGTTCTAGCTCTCATTTCAGAAACAAATACGCCACATTAACTAACCACATGTTTCTGTGAACTGTCGTTTCATTCACAGACGATCATGCGGACAGCATACTGTTTAGAATAACAAAATTAGTATTGCTCTAAAATGAAGCATAAATAAAACTATTCTAGTAACACCTTATGAAAATAGAACTTTAACAAAGCCAACTGGATTCCGAAGGAGGCACTTCCTGTTACATTAGTAACTTGCTCTAGGACGTGATACTGACAGCGCAGCTGTGACTTTCCGAATGTACAGCTTTCAAATATTCGCGCGCACCTGTATTTGCCAATATTCACCTCTCTGCAGCCGTACGGGAGACACGGCTTTGCGTATGCGTGATGTAAGGGTGCAGTCGTACAGGAGACACGGCTTTCCGCATGTGCGACGTGAGGGTGCTCTCTAGTCTTGCGAAGTAACTACCCTTCGCGCCGCTGACCGGCGCCACCCGTACATCCGTGGCAGCAAGTCGCATAAATTTTACTTACTTAGAACATGCAAACGCGAGCAGAATGTTAAACGTAAAATATCACATACAGACATAATACTAGTTCTGGTTGCAATTACGGAAACATAGAACGTGGCACAAGAATAGGAAAAACATCTTTACTCGTGTGATTCACCAAATTCTGCATCTACGTATATAGAGTTGCCTTAGCCGAACTACCATTCGAGGGTTGGATTCCCTCACTTCCTCATCGAGGACTCGCACTGCCTGGGCTACTCTCAGGGTGTACCTTCGACGTGGAAGAGCCCCACTCGTGCTTGTCGCGTTGTTGCCCGTCTGCACGCCGTTACTGCTGCCCGCCGCCGCCGCCGCCCGGTGCTTGCCGCCGCCGCCGCCGCCGCCGCCGCCGCCGCCGCTGCCGCTTGGTCGCCGTCTGTCGGTGCTCGCCGCCGCCGCCGCCGCCGCCGCCGCCGTCGTCTGTTCGCCGCCGCCCGGTGCTTGCCGCCGCCGCCGCCGCCGCCGCCGCTTGGTCGCCGTCTGTCGGTGCTCGCCGCTTCCTCTTCTGCCGCCGCCACCTGGTCGCCGCTTCTTCAGCCGCCGCCGCCACCTGGTCGCCGCTTCTTCAGCCGCCGCCGCCGCTGTCGCCGTCTCTTGGTGCTCGCCGCTTCTTCTGCCGCCGTCTCTCGGTGTTCGCTGCCGCCTGCGATCATGGACGCCCCAAC
The DNA here is from genome assembly GCF_023898315.1 of Schistocerca nitens. Taxonomy (NCBI): domain Eukaryota; kingdom Metazoa; phylum Arthropoda; class Insecta; order Orthoptera; family Acrididae; genus Schistocerca; species Schistocerca nitens. Next base: position 238,496,786 of record NC_064616.1, on the reverse strand, counting down.
TACCACCATCATCTACACCTCTCCTTCACCTGCCCCCACTGTAACGTCATGGAGTGCTTCCTCTGGGATTCACCCGTCTCATGCACCTCCCCTACTCACAGTCTCCTCCCCATCTATCTCCTCTCCATCGATGTATCCCCACCTGTACGTCACTCCTGCTCCTACCCCTGTTACTGCCTCTGCCCCTGCTCCCAGCCCCCCTCCCACTCCTGTCGCCCGCCGAGACGACTTCCCCCCTCTACCCCCTGCGACTACCGCTGCTTCCCCTACCGGAGTCTCCGCCCGCCGCGCCACAGTCGCCGCCACAGAGCGCCCTACCCTCACATCCGGTGCTCCTGCCTCACAGGAGGGCCCTGCCTCCCACCACCTCCCCATCCATCCAGTCCCTCATCCCTCCTCCCAGGCAACACCCGCCAAAAAATCTTCCAAACGGCCCAGTGGCGACCTCTCCTCTACTCCTTCCTCCAAAAGGCCACTGCCCGCCCCGCCTCCCCCACCTCCCACTGACCCCACTATGGATACCACCCCACCTCCCTCCTCTCCAGCCCCCTCCCTGTATACCTTTGTCCTAGCAAACCCTGATCCAAAATTCCTGGATGCCCGCACCCTCACCCTTGAAATCCGGAAGTACATCCCCAGTGCACCCATCACCCAACTTATCCCTCGCAGAGACTCTGTTCTCATCAAGTCTCCCTCTCCATCCTTCCATACTGATCTCCTCCGGCGCCTTCCCCGCATCACCTTTGGGCCCCACGCATCCCTCACCCCATTCCTTACATCCTCCTCTCCTCGCCAACCCCAACCGCCTCGTCGTCCGCCGACCCTCACTGCCGTCATCACCAAACTCAGCCCTGTGGTCACGGAGGCTGAGGTGTTGGCGGAACTGAATGCCCACCCCTCCCTGGAAATCCGCTCTGCCCGCCGTATTTACAACTCCTCTGGCCCTACTTTCCTCATGCGTATCTTTACAGAGTCCGCCTCCTCCATCGACCACCTCCTCACGCAGGGAGCCCTGATTTTCAACCGCCGCCACCCTGTTGACCCGTCCCGTTCCCCTCCTCAATCTTACCGCTGCCAGCGTTGTCTTCTGTACAATGACCACCTCACCCAGAACTGCAAGAACCCACCCACCTGCCCCCATTGTAAAGCCTCCCACTTCCTCAAACAGTGTCCCAACCTCGCCTCCCCCCCATCCTGCAACACCTGCAATGAACCTCACCCCACCTATTCCTCCAAATGCAAAGCCAAGCCCCCTCCCACCAACCCTGAACTCACTGTCCCCCTTCGCCCCATTGACCCACCTATCCACCCTAACAATTCCCTCCGCCCTCCCCCTACGGCAGAAGACATCATCCGGTTCCTCACCGTCGTCCTGCAGAACATCCACCCCTTCCAGCGCCCCCACACACTCCAGCAGATTTCCCTCGCTGCCCGCTCTGTTTTCCACTTAAACACCTACGCCACATACTCCCACAACCAGGCCCACTTTACCTTCACCCGTCTAGACACCCTCGTTTAAGCCCCTCTCCCCTTCCCGCACCCTTCCCGCACCCACTCTCATGGCTCGTCAACAGTATCGTCTCCTCTACCTCAACATTCGCTCCCTCCTTGCAAACAAATACCTCTTCATGCATACCCTCTCCCAGCACCATGTTGACTCCTTCATCCTTAATGAAACCTTCCTCCGACCCCACCATGTGGTCCGCATCTCCCCTTATCTCCTTCACCGCACTGACAATCCCCTTCCCCTAGCTCGAGGCGGGGTCGCTATCGGCCACCTCCGGCATCTCCCTGTCCGGCCACAACCCCTCCTCAATGACCCAACCGAACACCTTCTCCTCAGCCTCTTTTTTCCCTCCCTCACCGTCACCTGTGCCACTATCTATATTCGCCCCGCCGCTCCTCTCCCCTTTGACTTCATTTCCCATGTTGACCGTACCTTTTCCACCTATGTGATCGCCGCTGACCTCAACATCCACAGCCGTGACCCTGCCACCCTTCGGCGGTGGCATCAGTTCCTTGCCACCCTCCATGGTGACCTTGTTCCTCTCCCACAGCACACCCGTCCTGAAAGTAACTCCACCCCCGATGTTATCCTCGCTTCCCCCAACCTCCTTGGTCGCATTGCCGTTGATGTCCTCGATCCCGTCGGTAGTGACCATCTCCCTGTCCTTCTCACCATCTCCTCTACCCGTCCTGCCACTGCAGCCACCCGCCCCCCTGCCCCTCCAAAGTCTGTCCATGACTACCACCATGCCAATTGGGATGCCTACCGGGAATCCATTGCCTTACAGGTCGACAGCCACCCCCTCACTTTCCACCACCCTGATGACATCACCCATGCCTCTTCCTTCCTCCAGAAGACCATCACTGACGCTGTGGAGGCTCATGTCCCTACCAAACTCATCCACCCTCACCGCCCTACGCTTCCTCCGCAGGCCGTCCTTCTTCTGCGTGAATCCCGCAGGCTCTACCGCTCCTTCCTCCGCACTCGTGACCGGGATACTCTCACCCGCCACCGGCAATTACAGCGACATATCCGGAACCTCCTTACAGCAAAGAAACGCCGGGACTGGCGTCAGACATGCACACGCCTCAACTCCACCCTCCCTGTCAACTCCTCCAAGTACTGGTCAGCCTTCCACCGCCTTACTGGTAGCCATCCCACCCCGCATTACCCCATCCTCCATGACGATCGCCCTTTTCCTGACAACCTCAGTAAGGCTAACCATTTTGCTTCCCACCTATCCGAGGTCTTCTCCATTCCTGACGATCCCCATTTTGATTACTCCCTCTTCCCCTCTGTCCTTGACCGCACTGACACCTCGGTCCCCCCGCTCGCCCCTAGCTTCCAGTACTTGGATCGGCTACCCCCCTCCGACATCAACACTCCCATCACCATGCAAGACATCACACTCGTCCTCCGCTCCAAACGCAACACCGCCCCTGGTCATGATGGCGTCACCTACCGTCACCTCACGGAATCCCCTCCATCCTTCCTGTCTGTCCTTGCTACCCTGTACAATGTCCTCCTCTCCACTGGATTTTACCCTGACCTGTGGAAGACTTCCCGTGTCCTGCTGTTCCCTAAGCCTAACAAACCCCCCTCTGCTACCTCTTCCTATCGTCCCATCTGCCTCACCTCCGTGTTCAGTAAGGTCTTTGAGGCCATCCTCTCTCGCCGTATCCACTGCCACCTTAACCAGCACCGCCTCCTTCCTCTTACCCAATGTGGCTTCCGGCCTTCCTTCTCTGCTGACGACCAGCTCCTTAACCTTACCCATCTTCTTTCCCTCCAACTTAACTCCCGTCGCTCTGCTATCTTTGTTTCCCTTGACCTCCAGAACGCCTATGACCGTGTCTGGCATCCCGGGCTCCTTTTCAAACTCCAGACCTCTGCTCTCCCCATCAACTTCGTCCGTCTCGTTGCTTCCTTCCTCTCCCATCGTCCCTCCTATGTGACTATCCACAATTCCAACTCCCGTACTTTCTACCCCTCTGCCGGCGTGCCCCAAGGTTCTGTCCTTTCCCCTCTCCTCTATCTCCTGTACACTGCTGATATGCCCAAACCTCCCCCTCCTGTTCATCTTCTCCAGTTCGCTGATGACACCGCCTTCCTAGCCCTTTATCCTACCCTTCAACGGTCCCAACGTACTCTCCAAACCCTCCTTGACCAATTCACCGCTTGGTGCAACCAGTGGTTCCTCCGTGTTAATCCCTCCAAGACCCAGGCGATCATCATAGGCCGCACCACCCGTTCCTTCCGCCTCCATGATTTCTACCTCACCATTTATGGCCGTCCTATCCACCTCACTCCTACCCTCAAATACCTTGGCCTCACCCTCGACCGCCACCTCACCTGGACTCCCCATCTCCTTACCATCCAAAACAAAGCTCACAACCGCCTCCGCCTCCTGAAACTCCTGTCCGGCCGGACATGGGGTCTGCATCCTTCTACCATCCTCCACACCTACAAATCCATGATCCGCCCCATCCTTTGTTATGCCAGCATCGCTTGGATTTCCGCCCCTCCCCGGTTCTATAACGCCCTCCAAATCCTCGAACGCCATGCGCTCCGCCTCGCCTTCCGCATCCGCCTTCCGTCCCCCACGCGCATCCTCTATGACCTCATCCCCTTCCCCCACCTTCTCCTTTTCCTTGAACACATCCGCACACTCTATGTTGTCCGTCGCCTTGATCCCCCTCACCCCCTGGTGTCTCCCATCCTCTCCACTCCCGACCAGTTGCCGCGCCTTTACCGTTGTGTCCCTCCCTCTCTCCATCTCCACACCCTCCATCTCCTTTCCCAACACAACTTCCACCGTCTCCCGCTCCCGGATGATGAGCTTCGCCCTGACATCTACCCTTCCTACCAACTCTAACCCCCTCTTCCTGCCTCCTCCTCAGGGCTCCCTCTCCTCCCCCTCCCTCCTTCTGACCGGATTTCCCCTCCCCCTCCATCTCTTGTGCCTTCTTTCAGTGTCTCTGCGCTCCCTCCTGCCCTGTCTCCCCTTTTCCTCTCCCGCCCCATGTGTCTCCTGCCTCTTCGTGAACCCACGGTTACCCCTCCTCCCTTCCTCCCGCCGCTTCCCCAGCTGCCCCATGCTCTCCCCTCCTTTTCCATCCTCTCTGCCCTTTCCCTCGGCAGGTCCCACCTGGTAGTTTTATTCTTCGTCGTGTGTCCTCCGAGTGGGTTTTAAATGTGTTGTTTCGGAGTGTTTTTAATACTGTCGCCGACTTTTAACCTGTGCCTGTGCATCTAGTGACTTCCATGTGTTTTAAGAATCACCAATTGTGTTTTTTAACTTTCTGGTGACTTTTTTAACTGTCCCCAATGAACGTCTACATATCAGTGTATTTTTACCTCCATTTTCTCCCCTTACTCTGTTTTATGTTCCCCCTTTTTACCTCCTTATGTATGTATTATTTTATTCTTGTTTTAATTGTCATATCACTCGGCTGAAGAGCGGCGGATTGTGCTGCTGACAGCCCTCCCCTGCCCATATGGGGCAGGGGAATGAAATCACAATAAAGAAAAAAAAAACAAAAAAAAAAAAAACCGAACTACCGACGATCATCTAGAGGGTTGGATCCCTTCCTTCGAAAGCGTCAGATTGCAAAGCCTCGGCTACTCTCAGGGTGGAAACTCCATCTTCGAAGATTGTGTTTGCCCGTCTGCCCGCCGTTTGCTGCTGTCGCTGTTCGTTCGTCTGTCCTCCTGCCTGCTCGCTGTCCACCGCCGTCGTCGTAACCGCTGCCGCCGCCGCTGCTGCCTGCTGTTCGTCCGTCGGTTCGATGCCGCCTGGTGCAAGTCCGTCTGTCCGTCGCCGTTCGTCTGCAATGAGTACTCCGACCTCCACTGTCATCTACACCTCCCCCTCCCCCTCTCCCACAGTCACTTCCTGGAATGCCGCCCCTGGCCTCCCTCCTTACACCTCCCCTTCCCTTCCAACACATACCGATCCCCCTATCTCCTCCCCTTCTGTATACCCACACCTCTGCACCCTTCCTCCAGCCTCCACACCCTCAACAGCTCCCACTACTACCCCCGCCCTCACGTACATCTCTGTTGCCGCCTCTGCTGCCACCCCTCCGGTGGTCGGCTTCCCCTCTCTCACCCACCCCGTCGCTTCGTCATCTGCATCTGCCGCACGCATCACGTCGCGCGGAGCCATCATCGCCACCACTGAACCAGCTGCTTCTCCCGGCGCCTTCACTACGCCACAGGGATCTACCACCCGCCACCTCCCTCTCCTCCCCGTCCCTCCCCCTCCTGCCAGCCTCCAGTCTCCAAAAAACCCCAAAAGCGCGTCATTACCGACTCTGCTCCCGCCACTTTCCACAAAACGTCAACACCACCTCCCCCTCCCCCTGCCGTCACCATGGACACCACCCCTCCTCCTGCCACCCATACCTCGGCCCCCACCCTCCACACCTTTGTCCTGTCAACACCCGATCCTAAGTTCCTCAACGCTCGTACCCTCACCATGGAGATACGAAAGTACTTACCTGGTGCTCCCATCTCCCAACTCATGCCCCGCAGGGACTCAGTCCGTATCAAGTCCCCATCCCCATCCTTTCACTCAGACCTCCTGCAAAAACTCCCACGAGTTATGTTTGGCCCCCACGCCTCTCTGACACCCTTCCTTTCCGCTTTCACTCCTTGTCAGCCTCAGCCTCCCCGTCGCCCCCCCCTCCAACTACACCGCTGTGATCACCAAACTCAGCCCGGTGATCACAGAGGATGAAGTGTTGGTGGAACTGAACTCCCACCCGGACTTGGAAATCCGCTCTGCCCGCCGTACCCACAATGCCTCTGGTCCCACCTACCTCATGCGGGTATTCTCTGAGTCCGCCCCATCCATTGACCATCTCCTCACCCAGGGTGCCCTGATATACCACCGTCGCCACCCTGTTGAATCCTCCAAATCCCCTCCCCAATCCTACCGTTGCCAGCGGTGCCTGATGTACAATGACCACCTGACTCCCAACTGCAATAACCCCCCACCTGTCCCCATTCCAAGGCCTCCCACTTTCTTAAGAACTGCCCAACCTCGCTGCTTCTCCTTCCTGTAATACTTGCAATGGCCCCCATCCCACCTACTCCCACAAGTGTAAAGCTAAACCCCCCAGCCACCCCTGAGCTTACAATCCCAGTTCATCCCGTCGATCCCCCTGTCCATCCCAACAATTCCCTCCGTCCACCCCCCACGGCCGAACACATCATCCAGTTCCATACCGTTGTACTCCAAAACATTCATCCTTTTCAGTGCCCCCACACCTTCCAACAAATCTCCCTTGCTGCTCGCTCTGTTTTTCACCTGAACACATTCGCCACTTACTCCCACAACTAAGCCCACTTCACCTTCACCTGCCTCGACACCCTAGTTTAAGTATCTTCCCCTCCCTCTCTTCCCCCCCTTCTTCCCGCCATGGTGCAGCATGAGTATCGCATCCTCTTCCAGAACATTCGCTCCTTCCACTCCTACAAATACCTCCTCATGCACACCCTCTCCCACCACCAGGTCAACACCTTCCTCTTGAACGAAACCTTTCTCCAGCCCCACCATTCTATCTGCACCTCTCCCTATATGCTCCACCGCACTGGCGCTCCTGGTCCTCGTGACCAGGGTGGAGTCGCGATTGGCCACCTTAAGCATATCCCCGTCCGGCCACAACCTCTCCTCAATGACCCCACTGAGCACCTTATCCTTAGCGTCTTCATCCCCTCCCTCACCATTACCTGCGCTACCATTTATGTCCACTCGACTGCTCCTTTTCCTTATGACTTCATCTCACATATTGACCACACCTTCTCCACCTATGTGATTGCTGCCGACCTCAACATCAATAGCCACACTCCTGCTGCCCTTCGGCGGTGGCATTAGTTTCTCTCCATAATCCAAGGTGACCTTGTTCCCCTTCCCCAGCACACCCGACGCGAAAGTGACACCACCCCCGAAGTTGTCATTGTCTCTGCCAACCTCCTTGAGCATATCGCTGTCGCCGTCCTTTACCCCACAGGTAGCGATTACCTCTCTGTCCTTCTCCCCATAACGTCTGCTCACCGCCCCCCTCCAGCTCCGCACCCTGCACCCCCTCCCAAGGTCGTCCATGACTATCGCTGTGCCAACTGGGATGCCTACTGGGACTCCATCTCCACCCAGGTCGAAAGCCACCCTCTTACCTATCACCATCCTGACATCATCCACGCCTCGTCCTTTCTTCAGAAGGTAATTACTGACGCCGTGGAGGCCCATGTTCCTACTAAAACCATCCACCCACACCGTCCCACACTCCCTCCGTGGGCTGTCCTCCTCCTCCATGAATCCCGGCCCCTCTATCGCTCCTTCCTGCGCATTCGTGACAGGGATACACTCCAACGCCACCGGCAAATACAGCGACATGTACGGAACCTTATTACATACTGGCGCCAGACCTGCACACTACTCAACGCCACCCTCCCTATCAACTCCTCCAAGTACTGGTCCACCTTCCATCGTCTTACTGTTTCCCTTTGCGCTCCCCACTACCCCCTTCTCCATAACGATCGACTCCTTCCTGACAACCATAGTAAGGCCAACCTCTTCGCTTCCCACCTTTCCGAGGTCTGCTCCATCCCCGATGATCCCCACTTTCATTATTCTCTTTTCCCCACCGTCATGGAACGTGCCGATACCTCGGTCGCTCCACTTGCTCCTAGTCTCCAGTACTTGGGGCAGTTGCCACCCTCTGACGTAAACACTCCCATCACAGCACAAGACATTAAACTTATCCTCCAGTCCAAATGCAACACGGCCCCTGGTCACGACTGTGTCACCTACCGTCACCTTCGAGAAAGCCCCTATTCCTTCCTGACTGTCCTCGCCCATCTCTATAATGTCATCCTCTCTACTGGCTTCTACCCTGACCTGTGGAAGACCTCCCGCGTCCTCTTATTCCTCAAACCCAACAAACCCCCTTCTGCCGCCTCTTCCTATCGTCCCATCTGCCTTACCTCCGTCTTCAGTAAGGTCTTTGAATCCATCCTCTCCCACCGTATCCATCAGCACCTTACTCAACACCACCTCCTCCCCCTTACCCAGTGTGGCTTCCGACCCTCCTCATCTGCTGATGACCAACTCCTCTACGTTGTTCACCTTCTGTCCCTCCAGCTCAACTCCCGTCGCTCCGCCATTTTTGTTTCCCTTGACCTCCAAAATGCCTATGACCTTGTATGGCATCCCGGTCTCCTCTTTAAACTCCAAACCTATGCGCTGCCTATCAAGTTTGTTCGTCTGGTCGCTTCCTTCCTCTCGCACCGTCCTTCCTATGTCACCCTCCACAACACCAACTCCCGTGTCTTTTATCCCACGGTTGGCGTCCCCCAGGGTTCTGTCCTCTCCCTTCTCCTTTATCTCTTGTATACAGCTGATATGCCCAAGCCACCCCCACCAGTCCACCTTCTCCAGTACACTGATAACACCGCCTTCCTGGCTGTCTATCCTACCCTTCAACGGTCTCAACGTACCCTCCAAACCCACCTTAACCAGTTCAGAACTTGTTGTAACCAGTGGTTCCTCCGTCTCAACCCCTCCAAAACCCAGGCAATCATCATAGGCCGCACCACTCGCTCCTTTCGCCTCCATGATTTCTACCTCACCCTTTATGGTCGTCCTATCCAGCTCACCCCCACCCTGAAATACCTTGGCCTCACCCTCGACCGACACCTCACCTGGACCCCTCATCTCCAGACCGTCCAGCAGAAAGCCCATTCCCGCCTCTGCCTTCTGAAACTCCTGTCTGGCCGGACATGGGGATTGCATCATTCTACCATCCTTCACACCTACAAATCCCTCATCTGTCCTATCCTCTGTTATGCCAGCGTTGCCTGGATCTCCGCCCCCACCCGCATTTACAAGGCCCTCCAAATCCTTGAACGCCATACGCTCCACCTTGCCTTCCGTATCCGCCTTCCTTCCCCCACACGGCTCCTGTATGAACTGATCCGCTTCCCCCACCTCCTCCTGTTCCTCCAACATCTCCGCATCCTTTACATTGTCCACAGGCTTGATCCCCCCCACACTCTGGTTTCCTCCTTCCTCTCCACCCCCCGCCCGTTGCCGCGCCTCTATCGCTGTATCCCACCCTCTCTCCACCACCACACCCTCCATCTCGTTCATCAGGGCAATTTCCAACGCCTCCCCCTCCCGGATGACGAACTTCGCCGTGACATCAACCCTTCCGTCCAACTATAACCTGGCCTTGTTCCCACCCCCCCTCCCCAGGGCCCCCTTTTTCCTCTTCCCTCCTCCTCCCAGAGCGGATTTGCCTCCATCCCCCCCTCCCCTGACACTCTGCACCCCATACTTGCTTCTTTCCTTCCCACATCCCTCCCTACCTGGCCCTCTTCAGCGCGCCCTCCGCTCATCTCCCCCATCTCTTCCCCTCCCTCCCTTCTTCAGGTCTCCCTCATCTCCTAGCGCCTGGCAGATCCTCTGTATTGATCATCATCAGTGTGCCGCATCAGTGTTGTGTTTAGCGCTGTTTCTCCTGTGCGTCCAGAGGTGTGATTTTAATTGTGTTCGCCGTCAGTGTTACGTTATGTGCTATGCCATCCGTCGATACCTTTATGCTCCAGTCATACTGTGCCTTGTGTTCTTTTAATCGCCGCAGTGTGTGGCTTTTTGTGTGTGCTACTTTTAAACAGTTTTTTATCTCCTTTTTACAGTCACCCCTTTTTTTTTGTCTATTGCCTTCCATGATGTTACCCCTTTTTTATATCTATGTTCACCATATTCTCTCCTTTGCAATTTTTAAATGTTTTCTATTGTTTGTTCTATGTCTTTCGTCTGAAGAGCAGCGCATATGCTGCTGCCAGCCCGCCCCGATGGGGAATTGAAATACAATAAAGAAGAAAAAAAAAGACCTACCGACGGCGGTGAATAGGCGATTATCATCTGTATCTTGCGATTGATGTCTGCTTCTAATTTTTGGAAGGCTGTATAGCCTCATTATGTAATTAACGTGGCTCTGGATACGAATAGTGTACTGATAATTGTCTGCAGATATGCGTCGAGGATGGTGGGGGTCAGACTACCACACTAACTTTTGATGTAAATAAGTTGTTCTTTGTTATTTGATCAGCGTGGTCTCAAGCGCTTTGTCAGGCTTCGCGAGGCTCGCCCCGTCGGAGTTTCGAGTCCTCCCTCGAGCGTGTGTGTGTGTGTTGTCCTTAGCATAAGATAGTTTTAGTTAGATTAAGTAGTGTGTAAGCCTAGGGACGAATGACCCCAGCAGTTTGGTCCGATAGTATCTTACCACAAATTTCCAAATTTTGCTGTTTGGCTATTTGGGCAACGAGATAACTGATGGCTAAAGTAGAGAGGATATAACATACAGACGGCTCTTCCGAAGAAGAGACATTTGTTGCTGCCCCTTCTCTCTCTCTCTCTCTCTCTCTCTCTCTCTCTCTCTCTCTGATACTACTTCCTCTTGTCCGTCTTTATGTGCAGGCCAACGTCAGGAACCTCTTGATTCATTTTTATCTGTTTTTGACTAATGGATACACTGATTCACGAGAAAGGGTACTGTATACAATTTACAAATATTTCATATGAATTGTCCGAATTATGATTAACTAAAGTTTAATTATGAAAACGACACCACTGCCTCCTACCGAACAACTGCCATAATTCGAGAGAGGAGCAGTCACTTGAGACAGCAGAAAGAGTGACACAATTTGTATCTGGCGTGATCTAACGGTATAGCGTTTGGCTTTGAACTATCGAATCCCGGATGAGCCAATTTTTTCCACTGTGCCTGGAATCCTTACATTCATCTCTCAATGACGAGGAGATTCGCCAGAAACGAAACTTGATTCGGATCGTGCGTTACGCTGTAGCTCCCCGTTTTCCGGTTGAATAACTGGTTAAGGACTTGCATGTCGCCTGATACCCAATTTATTGCAATCGTTTCGGAACAACTGAATAGCAAAAATAACATGTGAAACAAAATGCTTCGATTTTAAATATTTTATGCATATAGTAAAATGCAACACGGGATGCACCTTTGCTTCGTTTATATAAACAAAGCTTTACATCAGCGCAACTTACGGTTCAATATTTTCATAAGTCAAATGTAATTGCGAACACAATTCTCTGCGTCCTGGGGGAAAAAGGTATTATTTGTTTTGACACTTCCAAATTGTGCAGAAGACTGGTAAAAGAATCTTCTTTGACGACGCACTTCGAAATACGACAATTTCAGACTGCCGATTTCTGCTTCCCTCACATTATCAGTTGCAACGTGCGCTCTTATTTAAGCACAAATCTTTCGATTAACGGCCAGTGAGTTACTCAGCTTACAAGTATTCTAATAAACACGACCAATAACGAAAAGACAACCGCCCCCATACATGACGTCAGAGCTACAGTCTGTAGTAATAAAATATTTTTAACAGATATCGTCCCTGAAATCGTTTGAGAATAACTGCATAGCGGTAAAACATGCGAATACCAAATATCTGATGTTTTATTTTTGTGTTTCAAGTAAATTTAATTTCCGAAAAACTACTTCAGCTGCTTCACTTCGTTTACATGCAATACGTCCTTTCAGCAGTGCAGGGGATGATTCAACTTTCAGCTTTCTGCTTTCCTTGAATCTAACCTGTATGTGGACATGGTTCTTTATGTGGCACAGTGAAGTCTTCCGTAAGAGTCCACGGAAAAGAATTGCGGCAATGAGTCTCAACAATGCATCACAGTACGTACTAAAGCTTCACATAAAGTGTTCTGTTACACGACCTGAAAATGTACATCATGCGTGTTCTCTGTTCTACCACAGACAGCCTCGCCGCGCGGGATTACCCGAGCGGTCTCAGGCTCTGCAGTCATGGACTGTGCGGGTGGTCCCGGCGGAGGCTCGAGTCCTCCCTCGGGCATGTGTGTGTGTGTGTGTGTGTGTGTGTGTGTGTGTGTGTGTGTGTGTGTGTGTGTGTGTGTGTGTGTGTGTTTGTCCTTAGGATAATTTAGGTTAAGTAGTGTGTAAGCTTAGGGACTGTTGACCTTAGCATTTAAGTCCCTTAAGATTTCACACACACTTTTTTGAAACAGCCTCCGATACATACTGAAACACTCACGCGCATGCAACTCATGATTCGCATACAATGTTTAGATATATTGGAAACATAACTTACGTCACGATGTGCTCCCATCATTGCGATGAGATGTCACTCCAAACGCCATTTTTACAGGGAAGACACAACACTCATGCCTCCAGACAATTTTCCTGCCTTGCCCTGCTTTCACCCCATAGGTTTTATGAATGTGATGATATTTACTTACTTAAAGATGTTCTGTGAATAATTTTATTCGTAGCCTGCAAACAAAATACGGTGCGACAGTCGTCTAGTCGCTTATACTTAACGCTACCCATGCGAAGCCAGGCCGGGTTACTTGTGAAATATAAATTTAAATATTAGGAAGCCTTTGATGGAGTTTAGACGTTCATGGAAGTGAAACAAAGGCGATAAGCAGTTCTGACAAGAAAATAAGTTTTTCAAATGTGGTGTTACAGAAGAATGCTGAAAATCACACCAGTAGATCGCGTGCCGGATGAGGAGGTACTGAGTAGAATTGGGAAGAAAAAGGAATTGTGGTACAACTTGACTAAAAGAAGGGATCAGTTGCTAAGACATTCTGAGACTTATGGGGAACATCAGTTTAGTTTAGAGGCAAGTGTGGGAGGTAAAAATCGTAGACAGAAAGCAGGATATGAATACAGTAAGGAGGTCCAAGGGGATTTAGGTTGCAGTAGCTATTCGGAAATGGAGAGGCTCGCACAAGAGCCAGTAGCGTGGAAAACTGCTTCAAACCAGTATTCAGACGGAAGACCACAACCACAACCATAACAACAGCAACAGCAACACCACCACCTACTGCTGCTACTACTACTACTACTACTACTACTACTACAAAAACGGACGTTTCAGTTTACAGACGTGTCAAGTCACAAGAACAAAATTTTATAGGTGACACAAAAAGATATTGTATCTGATAGAACAGATGGTTATCCACTCACTTCTAGAAGTGCATGAGACTTCTGTAAACAATATAAACATTGTACTCCAGATTCAGGGGGTAGATGCAAGGGACCTATCTTGACCCCATTCCGGATACCTATGGTGAGGCATGAAGCGTCTTGACATTACACAGTTGGCTGCGAATAACAACAGAAGACACTACAGAACACTAAAGTAAGCAAATACGAGCTAAATGTGGAAAACGAAATGAGAACATAAACAATAAGACCAGAAAGTAGCAACAGCTATGAGTGGAACCGGTAGCAGACAACGACCATATACCAACATACAAGCGAATGAGACTGTAAATAACGAATCGTGTGGTATACAGGACCATAATATGTAAAACAGAGCTTCGAGGAGAAGAAAATGAATGCTAGATACGTATCAATCAACGTTATCACTGTTACCAGTACACTATAATGTTCGTTCGGAGGCTTGTAAGGAGTTAGGAAACAATATGCTAGTTAATCACACTCTTCTTTGTAGTATAGATCGTGTGAGGTACTACTCGCGCAGTTCAATCTTAGAATAGGCGCTGTGGCTGATGGAGGCTACCGTTTGTTTCCTTTATCGTTATGTCACCCGCTTCGCCCCATATGAAAGGGGGCGGGGGGAGGGAGGGAGAGAGGGGACTATCGCGGGTACAAAATTACGCTCCTGAGACAGGAGTATTAAAAAATACAACGAAGATGAAAACATATTATTAAGGGGTAATAACTTTACGTACGGTTTTAAAAATATAAAGGATGAATTCGTCGGCGTTTCCATAAAAAAATTAATATTTTCCTTTTTAAATTAAAATCAAAGGACTAAAAGACGAAAAACCAAAATATGTACATCGAAAAACAAATGTAAGAAAAGGTGAGATCCTTTTAAGGAGCAGTAGTGCACTTTAACTTAAAAGCTGAAGGCCCTACACGGGGCCAGCTGGAGTGGCCGAGTGGTTCTAGGCGCTACAGTCTGGAACCGAGCGACCACTACAGTCGCAAGTTCGAATCATGCCTCGGGCATGTATGTGTGTGATATACTTAGGTTAGTTAGGTTTAAGTTGTTCCAAGTTCTAGGGGACTGATGACCTCAGAAGTTAAGTCCCATGGTGCTGAGAGCCATTTGAGCCATTTGAACCCTACATGGGGAGAAAAGGATTTGAGCAGAAGAGAATGTGTTCTATATGGTTGAGGGGTGCACGGAGGAATATATAGTGGCCCGTTAGCAGGAAACTATGGGGATGAAGGTAGGTGTTGATGTGGATAGTGGGAAGACAAAAGGTGGCAAGGGATTTGGTACTTTGGTAGGGTAATAGTATCAGGAGTAAGGGGATGGGGAGACATGGAGAGGGAAAATGAGAGGGAATACCTGATTTGGAGTTTGTTAGATGAGGAAGAGTAGTAATAGGTAGGACAGGTTAATTCGAAGCTGATCTCATAGTCTGGGAGGTAGTCGGTTGAAATTGGATTGGGATAGTACATGGAGTGTGTAGATGTATGGACACTGGGAAGTGTTTTTAAAGATATGGCAGCACCCTGGATTGCTAATCAGAGGGCTAACGATAGGGTTATTCGAATCTAGTTTGCTGATTGTGTAGCATTAGCGAAGGTGTTTGATGTGATTGACGAAGAGTGGGAATTTGATGAGATGGTTGAGGATCCACATCATGGTAGGTAAAAAGGATCCGCAAAGCAAGGTGAAGTGCATGATGTTCAAGGATTTGAAGGGACTTACCGAAATTCGAAATTTGATGGGGCAAAGATCTGTGCAACATTTTTATAGGAGAGGATGAGTTGGAACAAGGTTTTGTAAATGTGAAGACTAGCGGAGGGGTTCTATCTCAAAGTTCGGCCAACTAGTAGTTTTAGGCTATTGTGGGCTTTCTGTTGGATGGTCAGTAGGTGAGGTTTCCATTTTAGTTACCACACGAGAGTTAGTCCAAGGTATTTTAGTATGTTAGTTAAATGGATGGTGATGGGAAGTGCGTGTAGTTCATCCTATAATTGTTGCCTGGGTTATGGAGGGAATGCTCTTGAGGAGCCATTGTTTCCATTGATTGAGGTAGATTTTGACAGATCGTTAGGATTTCTAGAATTTAGGGTACAGAGTGGGGAAAGTGGTGTCATCAGCATACTGAAGGTGAACTGGCGGAGGTGGTTTGGGCATATTGACAGTGTAGAGAGATAAACGAGAGGAGAGAGGATAAAGTCTTGAGGCATGCCTACAGTGGGATAGAAGCTATAGGAATAGGTATTATTAATAGTGAAAAAGGATGAGCGATTAGATAGGAAAAATGCAAAGTGGCAGAATAGTTAATTGAAAGTGAGTAAGTCTGGAGTTGTAATAGGAGACTGGATTGCTAAAGCCGTCATAGAAATACTCTAGGTCGAGGGGCCAAAAATAGCGATTTATGTTCGTTCAGCTGGTGGGATAGGAGATGAGCAACGGACAGGATCTGGTCATCAGAGAAGTTAGGACAGAAGCCACACTAGGTGACAGGAAGGAAGTGGTGTTGGTCCAGGTATTGATGGATGCTTCAGGGAATGATAGATTCGAAAACTTTGCAAAACACTGAGGTGAGGCTGATGAGGCTGTGTGAGGATGTTAGTGTGGATTGAGGAATACTAGGATTTTGGAAGATTACATTGTTCAGGGTAATAATCTGCAGAGAAAAGAGTGTTGTTATGGGTTTCGATGTTGACTAAAAAAGGAGAGGTTACCCTCTTTGAGGTGTTGGTAGGTAATGCACTCGTGACCAGGGGAAGTCTTTTGTTTTATGTGAATTTGTCGTTTGCTATGATTGGTGTGTTTAATTCTGGCTGTGATCTCAGAGCGAACCTCGGTTATTGTGGCAGTGAGGGTACGGTGATGGTGAGAAGTTTTAGGTTGTTTGACTTGGGGGGTGGTGTTGGAGTGAGGGAGGTATAAGGGCGAAAGGTGATGCATGGGATTTTGCGCAGAAGATCATATGGAAGTTGGGGTTCATGGATTTAATAACTGAAGTTTTGTGGGGTATGAATTGGGCATTATGGGAAGGTGTGGGCCATACTTCTTGATGTCAAGAATGAGCGATTTGTCATTAAGGAATCTGGGATCAGGATAGGATAGGATGAATGTCTGAACAGTCAGGGAAGAAGGTGCAGGAGGGTGGGGAGGTGGTGTTCATGTGTCCAATGGGATCGTGATTGGTATGGGTTTTTTGGGAACAGTGCTAATAGTGGAGGTTTGGGTGGTTCTGTGGTTTCTTCGAGATAGTGGGATAAAGCAGAGGTTGGGGAACTGGAGATGGTGTCACAGCTTGTTGACTGAGTGAGAGATATTGCAGCTTGTGGCGTTGCACAGTAGCACGGCGAGATATTATCTGTGCTGGTAAAGGAGCATGGTAAGTGGTCGGCGTGGGATAAATTGGAAGTGGGGATAAGCAAAGGAAATGGTAGAAGACACGAAAGGTACGGTAGGCGAAACAAGTGATTGCAGATGGGGACGAGACTGTAGGAGGGGGAGGGTGGACGTTAGGTGGTGGACTTGAGGAAGTGTTCCACATAGTGACAGTAGGAGGAGGGATCTGGGTGGTATAGATGAGTGAAGTAGTAGGAGTGTCCGCACTGGGATAGGGAGACAGGACACAGGGCGTAGATGATGATTGCCGGCGACTAATTGTCGCCGAGGTGATGGGGTTAGAGACGGCGACAGTAACGGTAGGGGAGGAGACGACTGCGAAGACAATGACGACGATCCACAGGGGAGGGCTGGGGGGTAAGGATGATGATGCACACACACACACACACACACACACACACACACACACACACACACACACACACACACACACGTTAAGGTAGAATCTAAGTAGCCTCGCATAACAGGTATTGTTTGCGAAGCACAGGAGAGTTCTCCTACCAGTCTGTGCAGGACGGGAGTTGGGCAAATGGACAACTATCTATCTAGAACCAGGGACTGCCCAGGCCAGTCTAGTCAGTAGACGCTTTGAGCAAGGGAATCCAACTTTGGGATGATGGAAGCGACCATAAATGCATTTTCCATTTATGGTTGCTTCGATCAGCCACCGCGCCAAGTGTCAGCTTGGATTGTGCAAATAGTAAAGCGGAATTTATTGTATTAGCATGCAAAAATAGATCTCACAGAATCAATATTTTATTGCCAAAATGAAATGCGGCAGGTATGTAAATAGTTTCCAGTTTTTGAAAATCAAAGGAATGGTTTGCACAGTCATTATTCTACCAAATTTTCCAGCAAGCAAAAGAAAGAAGGCATTTGACTTAAAGCTGAGCTGGCACAGCTAGGGTCGTTCTGATCGATATTTCTGTTTCAATACCTGTTGTATCTGTCCCGATATCATGTTTTCGTTAATTTCATAATATCACAAAATGTATCGCCATTGAAAGCAATAAAAGATATACAGAAAAAATATTTATCATTGAAATACTTATTAATAGTCAAATAAATTACATTTGAAAATACAGCGATACTTCTCTTTAAGCCTTTCCATGCAAGTTTTATGAGAAGTGAATTTACGTAGTATCTATGTAGTATACAGCAGAGTCACGTGCTGTAGGAAAACCTGCACTCCATGCAGACAATCAGATCTGAAGAATATACTGCAGTAGTATTAGGCATGTAGTTGTAAAAGTGGTTCTACTAATCAAATGTTTGTGAATTAAATGTACCTGATGGAATGTATTAGTACTTGTATTTTTCAAGTCACTTTTCTTGCTGTTTTGAGTTACTGACGCACTGAGAATCTGGCAAACATACATATATGTTCATACTCGACAAACCACAGTGAGGTGCATGCGAAACGTTAATTAGCATTGTACGGAGAGGCAGTTTACCCATACAGCACATGCAGCACAAGCACATGCACATGCTGTTAGGAGCCTCGCAGTAACACAGCGCAATTTTCGGGGAAAAATACAATTGAAATTATACTGTCAACGATTATATTGGCATTACAGTGCTGTATTTTATAACACGAGAAATATAGATGATTGACATAACGGTGTATGTACTTTCGACAGGAGCAGATTCAGGGAGGGCCGGGCCGGGCCGGGCCGGGCCGGGGCGGGCCAGGCCGGGGGGGGGGGGGGGGCGGCGTAATTCCCCCTCCCTCTCATTAACAACAGGTTAACCAAAGCATTTAAATCTTTACGTACATCAGTTTCCAAATTTCCCAGTTAACTTTCAGACAATGTCGTCAAAGCGTTGACCCTTCATGTGAATCCCTGTACTTTGTCGTTTTGCGGCAGGTTCGTATTGACAACTCAGTCTCGTAACACATGATGATTTTTTCCGAAAAAGACTTCTCAGAGATTTGTACTTCAATCAAATCGCGGCAGACGTCTATACATAGTTACTTTTGTTTGAGAGTCAAGATATGCGGGACAAACTTTGCACATACTTTTCTATTCTCAAAAACGTTCTGAAGAATGTCTTGAATACTTGATTTAGAGATGTTGCACCACTGCGGCTTGTGTCACAACGTCAACACATTACGGCAACAATCCCTCTAGTTAACACCGTTTGCTCACAACTGACTTGTCGAATGCACATCTGTTGCTCACAGTTGTTAGTTCAAGCTGCACCATAATTACTGCGTTGACATCGCTTATGTGTCAGGAATAAAGTTAGTCCCGGAACATTTTGGATGGATGTTTATAAGATTACAAGTAGGACACTGAGTGACATGAGACAGAAATTGAAAGTCTCTCCACGAAGAGAAAATAGCAAAGTCTGACTTTCCCGAATACAGGTGGAAAGACTGAAAGGAGAAGCATTCCCCATCGTTTACACCATCGTACGGCCTTAGTTTGCATGTCTGTTTTGACAGTCGTAGTGCTAAATGCAATACTGATAGTACTGAGCCCACGATTCACTCTTACGTCACGTAGATTATGACATTGTCAGATTTGGTTGCTGTTATATATCACGTAACAAAATCTGTGACCAAATTTCAGAAAACATTCCTCACACATTGAGGAAGGAAATAAGTTACATGGACATGGATCCAGAAACGCTTTATTTCCATGTTAGAGCTTGTTTTTTATTTTTCTCTTGAAAATTTCATTAATCATGAGAAACACACAGGACAAGAACGTATCAGCACGATATGAAAGAATTTCCTAAACGGATTATTCAAAATGCCCTCTGTTAGCAAGAATAAATGCATCAACCCATCGTCACATTGAATCCCATGCTCCTTATGACGATGATCAATTGCTTTAAATATTGTCCTGTCGGGCATTGCCGTTCTGGAAATCTCTCCTGACACAAACGTCGAGGGCCACAGCCATTACCATCTGCTAATCCATACAACAAATGGCGACTGATGACGTTAGCAGTTAAGTCCCCATAAGATTTCACACACACACAACAAATGGCCATCTGCCAGCTTCACATGTGTGTTCATTTCCACTGCACCGTATATGAAACCAAATCCGTAATGGACACTAAACAGTTGATACTACGAGCTTGATGCTGGTAGAGCAATGTCAACACAAGCATGAAGTGAGTCACCTGAAGGAATTTTGCGGGGTCACCCAGACGAACCATCGTCCCCCTCCCCCTTGGACAAATAAGATTCAAGTTCCCCATCCCCCTTCTCATCCTTTGGTAGTAGAGTAACTGAGTGGGCAACGTCAGTATTTTTCTGTGCGCTGTAGGCAGAGGATCAGGTTTGTTTGACCTCAGGGTGTGGGTATTTGTTGTAAACAATAACAATAAATTAAACGTACAATTATTGTTATTATGCACGTTCTCATTTTAGTTCTGGGCTCCATTCTGAGAGGACCACAGTATGTGTAATCATTATAAATAGTAAATTAATTATATTATTATTCGAATAACTCAAATTTCGTCATTTGAGGCATGTATGCTGTAGTGATAGGATTAGAGTGTGGGTATTTGTTATGAATAGTACATTAAATTTATTATTATTTCAATTACGTAATTTCGTGAGTAATATTTTTGCAATTTTAGCAATTTTTGAAATACTTCTAACTATTAAGATGCAAGTAAATATAAGATGCGATCATAGTCTCCCTACGAAAGCCACACTAACCCCTTGCAAAATGTGGGTGCTTACATATCCGCATCGGAGTCGTGCTGTTTTGCATACATGCTGCAGCGTTGCTCTCAAATGGAAACTTCTTGAGCGCCCATTATACGATGTTAAACAATTTCCACAATGCATTGTTCACACCATCGCAGACCCTTAAATTTTTAAATACTACACCATGATATTTAAATATATAAACTCTTGCTACATACCACATCTACTTCATACCTACTTTACCAGTGTATGTGCTGACATAATTTCTGCAATGTGTAATTAATAACAGCTACGCTATTGCTCAGACTAAAAATGTTAAAGAAATGCCACAAGAGGACATTTAAACAAATGACTATCGCTAAGTCATCCCTACATTACTAGTGTGTGTGTGTGTGTGTGTGTGTGTGTGTGTGTGTGTGTGTGTGGTGTCATAGTGTACCCGTTAAAACGAGTGCATTGTCCTATTGGTAGAAATGATGTCACGATATATTCTACAAAATCTTGGCAAATGTTAACAAGATGTGTGATGCAAGACAATGCTGTGTGACGTCATAGCAAAATTCTGTAAGCAGTGCAGTAATACAACTTGACAGAAAGGCACTGCTACTAAATCTAGCTCTCAGGGAGAGGCATCCAGCCCAAGTTAATAACAGCAGTTCTATCGTATCCCGTAGCGAAGCTCTTCGGCCACTTTTGAGGCTTAGACTACCGAAAAATTTAAGAAAACGTGCAGTTAGTCAGAATATAACAATGCGTAGAAAACAGTGTAAGTTTGTTTTGTATGATGCTATAGTTTCATTTGACCCATCCGTGAGTTGAGAGTTCACTGCGTTATGCATACTATCCAGTTAAACAATTCACTGGAGGCGTTTAGAATGACAAGTAACAGTATCCATTCATTCTGCCTCCGTCTGCTAACTTGTCGTTGCTACAGCACACTTGCTGCACTGCTGTGTACATGTGGAAAATCGCTTATTCCAGCAAGAGACCCAGGATCCGTACGAGTGTTCCAACCCCGTACAAACCTTCCAACTGCTTTTTATGCAGTGAGGTGGGGGGCGACTCCCCAGCTCTTCGGTTGTCCATTCTGAAGTGGTGCCACTCGAGCACACCGAGAAAAGAGGTGCCAGCGTGGTCACGAAGCCAATGTGAATTGAAAAGCTTATTTTCCTTCAATGGTCCACGCCATCTTGGGACTTTATCTCTCATAATACGTTTAACGGGTGACAAAATTATTGTCACCTTAGCATTTGACGATCTTATGGTTCAACAACTCATCGGCAGGTCCGGAATCCCTTGCAAAATTTATGTTCTAGAAGAAATTTCCTTGTCAAGTTTCTCAACTCATTTATTATACACGCTATCGATTCGTGTTCGTAGTCAGTGGTTACAGAATATCAACTTTGAATTTTGTGTCAGCTCAATAATTCGACACTCTTCCTTTGTAAGGGCTGAACGAAATGGTCGCTAAGGTTTCTACATGAGTTTGTGAAACGTTTAAGAAAAGTCTCGGATTTATGGTTCTACTACTCTGTTAAAGAGCTCTTTTATCTATTTATTTATATTTTATTTATTTAGCCTGACCAGATTAGGACCTTACGGCCTTATCTTACATCTGACCAGGTACAACACACACCAAAAATATTAAGAAACCACAGGTAATAATAATAATAATTGACACTAACAATGATAATGCTAATAATAATTGACACTAATATTAATAACGATCATAATAATAACTGACACTAACAATAATAATAATGATAAAAATCCTGACGGTCATTAAAAATTATATAGATTATTTTATCACATTTGAATCCATGTTTAGTGTTATAGAAACACATTTGAAAAAGAAAGAGGAGAAGATGGAAATGGCAGTGACAGTGGCTGTTAGGAAGAACAGAATTCAAATAAAGAATTCTGCTAACTTTGGGAAGGGAAAAGGGTTGACGAGAGTGAGCTGTAGGCTAGTATATGGGAGAGATGTCTATTGTGACAGAAGGAGGGGCCAACAACTGTATTTTGAAGTTTGGAAGAAATCTAATTTCTTGACATTTTGATGAAGATTTTCCGGAGAAAGTTTCCTAATACAAAAAGTGACTTAGAGGACATGGGAGAGTTACATGATGGTACAGAGATTATTTTAATTCGTTGAGAACGAATATTTCTGCTGTGCTTTTTAGGTAGCAGTTTAAGATTTGGAGTTATATAAGGGGGAGTGCAGTGATTGAGAAGACGATAGAGCTAACATACAATATAACTATTGTGTCCAGACTAAGCGCCTACGGCTCCCGCTTCCCGCGAAGCAAACCAGTACAGCGGGCCCCGGACCGAGTAGGGGTTAGCCTGGCCGGTCATCCCGGAAACAGACGTTTCCCAGAGACCACCAGGAGGCGTCCACGGCGCCGCAAGAGGTCGCTACAGCCGCGGACCTCTTTCCTTCCGCTCTACACATGACTGCAAATAGAGCCAGCTATATCCATGCGCCAAGCAGTATTTAGACTGGCGCAGGAGCCTGAAGAGGTTCTTCCCCCTCCTCCAGCCCCCCCCCCCCCCATCTGCCTTTGGCTCGGGAGTGTCATCTTTGTGCCGCCCTTTTCGTACAGTGTTTTACAGTGAGTGTTTTACAGTGAGTGTTCCGTGTTGTTTTTTGTGAAGTGTTGCGAACGGCCATCATACTGTCGCTGGGTGTGCTTTTTATCTCTTGCGAACAGAAACCAGACTGTCGCCGTGTTTTTTAATTGTGTGTGTACTATGTTACTCGTCTGATTCCTGTGTTTTTTACTAACATTGCCAACCCCTTTTGCTTTCTGGTTTAACTTTCCGCATTTTTCCGCCATTTTACACTTTCCGTCACCGTTTTATCGCCTGTTTTTCTTGTTTCTTTTCTTCTTCCGTTTTTAAAATAAAAGTCTGTAGGCTGTAGAGCAGCGTACTAAGCTGCTGCCATCCCGCCCCCTTCGGGGGAATTGAAAATCAATAAAGGAAACAAAAAAACCTGAAGAGGCAGTTCACGCCGAGCGCGCCCACTGGTGTCATCGTAGCCGCCGTGTCATCGTCCACCGCCGCCAGCGTACCGGAGCCATCCTCGCACGGCCTCTATTCGTCCTCGGACTCCGGTGACGGTAACGTGGACTCCGCGCCGCTCTTCATGAGACGCCTGGGGCTTGGTTTGGTGAAGTTGTATGGTTACTACTGACAGTATTGTTTGGAAGAATCTCTGATTTAGTTAGTGGTAGGCTTGGAGGATCAGTCCTACCTCACAAATATTGTTTTGTAAATTCTGAAGAAAGTCTTTAGTTTAAATAAAAACGCTATAGCTCACACTGAGATTTTCCTATCCGCAAACGGCGGATATAGTAATTGTCTACACTTATCGGCACGCAGCCATGATAATTGTTCATAGACGTGAGCGGGATGATAGAAATGGCGTACGTCACAAATGTATCTCACACAAGCATTCATCGCCAGTTCTAGCCTGCTTGCGGTTTCGTACGTACGTTCTTCGAGAATAGCAACACCATAGTTAACTATGGGGAGTATAGCTCGCCCGGCTAGCAGCGCGGTCTAACGCGCTGCTTCCCGTGCCGGAAGGCGTACCGGACCCCGGCACGAGTCCACCTGGCGGATTAGTGTCGAGGTCCGTTGTGCCGGCCAGCCTGTGGATGGTTTTGAAGACGGTTTTTCGTCTGTCTCGGCGAATGCGGGCTGGTTCTCCTTATTCTGCCTCACTTACACTATGTCGGCGATTGCTGCGCAAACACTGTCCCCACGTACGCGTACACCATAATTGCTCTACCACGAAAACATTGTAGTTACACTCGTCTGGAATAACCCTGGGTTCGGTGTGGGGGCGGCGGTGAGGTGGGTGGCCTGTTGTGGGGTTGTGAACCTCTCAGGGCTACGGCGGGACGAAGCCTCTCCGTCGTTTCTAGGTCCCAGGTTCAATACACAGTACACACAATGGGGAGTATTAGTGACTCTAAGACCTTGTTTTTAAGGTTATTGAAAATCTTTTATCTTCTGCAATTCTGGAGAGAATCATGTTGGTACTTACTAATATCATTCTGGTAAGAAATTCCACCTCATTTACAGATTACTTAACACTATCACGGTCAACATTTGATAAACTTAAATTACATTGCTTGGTAGAGGTAACTTTTACTCACGACAGGATCAGGATTAGAAGTGTTTGTTTCCATTGTGACAAAAGTAGTGTTGTAGAGCTGGGTTACTATAAGTTCTAGTTGCTTGGTGTCAGTTTAGATATTCTGGGTTCGGAATGCTACTCCTGTGTACTCCTGTGGAGTATGAGTTCTGTTAGTTAAGCGCTGCGGCACCTCTGTTGGTTCTGGTCTCTGTTTATCTTTATACTATAGAGGGTCACAATATTAGATTTTGGGCATCTCACAGAGGATATGTTGTAGTATTACGGGGCTGGAAAGAAAGACACACATCAGGATGTTGATTTTCATTCTTGCTGCCAGCTACAATGCCACTTGTAAACAAAAATGACGACTCTGTTGCCGGATTTTTCCATTCATCGAGCTGCCCGATTCACCCCGAGAGAGCGATAAACCCCACCTGGCTGATGTAGGTCAGTGCAGCGTCGGGAAATCGATTCACACAAGGGTGTGAGCGACCCCACCACCTCCATCTCTGACTAACCTGTTGCGTACAGCAACAGATCTGAGGCAACCAGTGACGAGGACCCCTTGCTGTGGCTAATGTCTCCTGCCTTGCGTGACCCCGCTGTTGTTTCAGAGCTGAAGAGATCCTTGTTCGTATAATGTGCCTAGCAGAGAAGCATGTGCTGTCCTGGTCAGACTATGCCACGTATTTCATGTAGAGAGCTATAAAAATATCTTAATGGTCACAGAGGAAGAGAACATGAAGCTTGGTAACGACTACCAGCACTACATCACTATACACGGTGAGTCACAAACTATTGCCACCTAGAATAACTCCGAAAGTGTGATAGTAGCTGAAAAGTTTGTGGGACGAATGTTGCATGGGACAACGGGTGCCACAATATGACGTTGGTGTTTCGTTGCTAGGTGGGGTCGCGTCAGACATATGAAGGTCCACTTTGTTTTTTTAATGGGATGCTATAGTTTGGTAGTTTTTTTCTGACAGCGGCTATCGAGACGAATCCTATGATGTGTAACAGTAACGTCTTGGAAGGGCAACTAAGGTCAAAAAAGTGGAATGAACGTCCATTTACAGAAGGTGCAAGAAGTGATGACCATTGGTATCAAAGCAGTGCTGCAATCTTCTTATCATGGATTGAGTGGCATTCCTAATCACTTTGGCACTTATCAGAGTACATGCTCTGAGAATTATCTGTCGTATATCGTGCATATTGTAAATCTTCGCCGAGTACGGCGTATCAATGTAACTTTCCACTGACATGTAAACATCATTGGACGGTTTCCCAATAGAACACTAATAGGAACGGTAAGACTGGTATCGTCGGATCAAGCGACTGTGAATTATGTATTCCTTCGAAGAACAAGTCGATATGCTTCTAATTTACGGAGAGTACCAACGAAATTCAGTGAGAGCTAGAGACTTATACGCTGAAACATATCCTCAACGTACTCACGCTACATGTCGTAAATTTAAATATGTGTACGATAAATTGAGAACAACTGGATCTTTAACGCATCGGAAATATATCGGGCAAAGGAAATTTACTAACGAGGAAACAGAAATTGGTACTCTGGCCGCTATGGTTCGAGGTCCTTGTGTTAGTTCGCGTCAAATCTCAAGGAGATCTGGCATGAGACAGAGTATTGTTGTTCGTGTTCTGCATTGCCATAAATATCATCCTTACCATATCCGTCTCCACCAAGAATTAAATGGTACGGATTGTATGCGTCGCACTGAATTCTGCCGATGGGCTTAACGTTAGATTCAGAGGGATGACAAATTTATTAATTTGATTTTATTTACTGACGAGGCTACATCGATGAACCACAGAAATGTTAATTTGCATGACACGCATTATTGGGCAACTGAAAATACGTGTTAGCTGCGGAAAGTTGCACGCCAAAGACCATGATCGGTGAATGTATGGTGTGGGATTGCGGACGACAGATTTATAGGCCCCCATTTCATCGAAGGAATTCTTAATGGTAGGAAGTGCACCACATTCCTGCAAGAAACATTAGGTCTGTTATTGGAAGAAATATCTTTAGGACCAAGGAAGAGAATGTGGTATCAACACGATGGGTGTCCGGCACATTTTTCGATGATGGCTAGAAATGAGTTGCAGAGACAGTTCCCAAATCGTTGGATTGGACGCGGAGGAGATGAATCGTGGCCGGCTCGCTCGCCAGACTTGACGCCTCTGGATTTTTTCTTGTGGGGATTCGTAAAAAACGTTGTTTATAAAGACGTTCCAACGACACCTGAAGATATGCGAGAGAGAACTGTCAGAGCATGAGCTTTGATAAGTGCCGATGTGATAAGGAATACCACTCAATCCATGATAAGAAGATTGCAGCACTGCACTGAAACCAATGGTCATCACTTCGAACACCATCTTGAGGCGTAGCGCCTTCGCATCGCTCCTGTCACTTGTTAGGACGATATCGTTATAGGCATGAGTCATCGACAGATGTCACCAGCTGACATGGACCTGAGTTTCAGAGCTGCACGTAGTTGTACCAGTAGGCGGCAGAGTTCAGCAGTTGACGGACAGTGCTAGCAGTCGTAGTCAAAACAATGTTGTAAAGTTATGCTTGATTAATATTTAATGTATTTGCATAAATATAATTGTTTTATATGTATTGTAATTAGCAGTGTGAGTGTTGTATGAGTGAGGAATAACAGAAGTAAATGAAAATTGTTTTGTTTTTTCACGAAGTACCAGTTAAACTATACAGGGGATTTACTGTAATTAAATGTGCAGTCAGTTTATGGTACTAATAAATTCTGAGTAGAACACAAATTAATCGGTAATTTCAGAAGTAGTAGTTTTATATTTGATATTTTTCTAAATTTATTTATTTAGCAATTGCCATAGATTGGTTGAAATGGCTCTGAGCACTATGGGACTCAACGGCTGTGGTCATCAGTCCCCTAGAACTTAGAATTACTTAAACCTAACTAACCTAAGACCATCACACAACACCCAGTCATCACGAGGCAGAGAAAATCCTTGACCCCACCCGGAATGGACCCCGGGAACCCAGGCGCGGGAAGCGAGAACGCTACCGCACGACCACGAGGTGCGCTCTGTTGCTATAGAATGAAATGTTTTACTATAAGTGGTCATTGAAGTAAAGCGCGGGTTAGTGCGGGATAATACTGCAACCTTATTTGCTGTTTGTGATATTAGCCAATCAGAAAAATGCAGACTCGCGCCAATCTATGCTGGGAACAAAGCGTTTGGTGTGATCTAAGTCAGTCGGAGCTGAGGGTTCGAACTAGTAACATCTCATTGAAAGCAGCTCCGACGAAAGTACTGTAAAATCGCGGAAAAATGCTAATTACGAGTTCGTGAAGTAGTACAAAGTGTATTTAAGTGGACGGTAGAGTGGAAGTCATATGGAATTTCAGACGGAATAGCAAAATTATTGCTTTCGATTGTTAGTTAAAACCGCGTGGCGTGTTGTGCGATCTAAGACTGGAACAGGTATTACGTGTAGAGCAGAGTGCACAACATTTGAGAGGGCATTTTCATAACTAAACGATCCAGTGAACTCTATTAACTTCGGTAACGGGTGTAAATACCATAAACTGGCTACGTGTGTGATTGTGGTGTGCGTGGGAACTTTACATTGTGTAGCCACTTAGTACGGACTTGGCAGTATTAACTGTGGTCTTTATCGTAAAAATACACCTGACAATTTACATGGCCAAGTTAAAACTTTTATTTCAGTAGCTAGCCACATCCCGTTTACCGGAAAATTCTATGTATGATGCTACCTGCAGTGGACAGTAGTGGTCTAGTATTTTCTACTACAGCTTTTAGCTAGACAAATGAACATTGCTGGACACTGGCAGGGCGGTAAAAGGAAAAGTGCCGCGCCGCATTCTGTAAATGGGCTTTCATGCCACCTTTTTGATCTTCGTTGACCTACTGTTACACATCATTGGATTCGTCTCGATAGCCGCTATCAGAAAATAAGTACCAAACTATAGCATCCCATTTCAAAAACAAAGTTGACCTTCATATCTCTGAAGCGACACCAACCAGCAACAAAAACCCAACGTCATATTATGGCCCCCATTGTCCCATGCAACATTTGTCCCACAAACTTTTCAGCATCATCATTCTAGGTGGCAATAGTTAGTGACTCACCCTGTAGACTCAGCATTAGAGGAAACAATGCACAGAGTAATATCGACTCACGTCAACGCTTGATGTGGGGCGTATGATGTTCGCAGGATGTACCAGGAACCTGGACAACAGAGTTCGAGACGACTACCAGTGTTCATGGCTTGGTGCGCGCTCTAGGGTTATTGTGAAGTTCGGCCCCCCAACGTTTTCGAGACAAGCACTGTCTGCAGCAGTCGCCACGGTGCTCCGCGGTAGAAAATCACTTTAAGGCTGCTATCTAATGCAAAAATAGCATAAAAAATTAATATTTAACATAGTGTAGATTTATGTAGTTTCTCCCTATGCCCGTCTTTCGAATACCTTCATCGCACACTGCCGGGCACGCAAAACTGAACGTTACACGAATCTCCTGCCGCAATGATTGACTGAGAACTCGATGGTTTGCTCTGCGGCAGCACGGTGGTAGACGGCAGTGCCAGACCCCCATTCGTGTACTCGTGGTGGGAAGCCACCAAACGCCAATTAGTTTAAATCGGACTATAGCGGCAGCCATCAGCAGCGCTTCACCCTGTGGGAGACGGTAGTGCCAGATAGGTATTGACAAGCCAATGGGCAGTGGTAAGGCGTCTATAAACTTGGAAGTAACTTCTGAAGGTATTTGCCGAGGTGTTTCCACTGGAGTAGCGATGTGAAATAGACTAGTGATACAACATATAATCAAAAGTATCCGGACACCCCAAAAATCATACGTTTTTCACATCAGGTATATTGTGCTGCCAACTACAGCCAGGTACTCAATATCGGCGACCTGAGTAGTCATTAGACATCGTGAGAGAGCAGAATGGGGCGCACCGCGCAACTCACGGACTTCAAGCGTGGTCATGTGATTAGATGTCACTTGGATCAAAACTCTGTACGCGAGATTTCCACACTCCTAAACATCCCTAGGTCCACTGTTTCGGATGTGATAGTGACGTGGAAACGTGAAGGGACACGTACAGCACAAAACCGTACAGGCCGACCTCGTCTGTTGACTGATAGAGATCGCCGACAGTTGGAGAGGGTCGTAATGTGTTATAGGCAGACATCTTTCCAGACCATCACACAGGAATTCCAAACTGCATCTGGATTCACTGCAAGTACTAAGAAAATTGGGCGGGAAGTGAGAAAATTTGGATTTCATGGACTAGCCGCTTCTCATAAGCCACACATCACGCCCGTAAATGCCGAACGTAATCTTTGGACGACTGAACAGTGAAAAAATGTTGTATTTAGTGACGAATCACGGTACATAATGTGGCGATCTGATGACAGGTTGTGTGTATGGCGAATGCCCGGTGAACGTCATCTGCCAGCGTGTGTAGTGCCAACAGTGAAATTTGAAGGCGGTGGCGTTATGGTGTGGTCGTATTTTTCACGGAGGGGCTTGCACTTCTTGTTGTTTTGCGTTACACTATAACAGCACAGGCCTACAATGATGTTTCAAGCACCTTCTTGCTTCCCACTGTTGAAGAGCAATTCGGGGATAGCGATTGAATCTTTCAACATGATTGAGCACCTGTTAGTAACGCACGGCCTGTGGGGAAGTGGTTACACGACAATAACATGCCTGTAATGGACTGCCCTGCACAGACCCCTGACCTGAATCCAATAGAACACCTTTGGGATGTTTTGGAACGCCGACTTCGTGCCAGGCCTCACCGACCGATATCAGTACCTCTCCACAGTACAGCACTCCGTGAAGAATGGGCTGCCATTCCCCAAGATACCTTCCAGTACCTGACTGAACGTGTGTCTGCGGGAGTGGAAGCTGTCATCAAGTCTAAGAGTGGGCCAACGTCATATTGAATTCCAGCATTACCGATGGAGGGCGCCACGAACTTTCATTTTCTACTACTGAGGTCGCTGATATGGAGTACCTGGCAGCAGGTGGCAGCGCACTACACCTAATATGAAAAACGTATTATTTGGGGATGTCCGGACACTTTTGAAATGGTTCAAATGGCTCTGAGGACTACTGGACTTAACATCTTAGGTCATCAGTCCCCTAGAACTACTTAAACCTAACTAACCTAAGGACATCACACACATCCATGCCCGAGGCAGGATTCGAACCTGTGACCGTAGCAGTCGCGCGGTTCCGGACTGAAGCGCCTAGAACCGCACGGCCACCGCGGCCGGCGACACTTTTGATCACATAGTGTAGTAAGAGCAGAATTGGTCTACGAGTTCGAATGTGGACTAGTCATTGCATGTCAGTTGCGTAAGAAATCTATTGGGGAGATTTCAACCTTTTTAGAGCTGCCCAAGTCAATTGTTGCTGATATTATGACGAAGGGGAAACGCAAAGGAACAGCCACAGCTAAACTAAGACCAGCCTGACCATATGTGCTGACGGATACAGTCCGTGGAGCATTGGGGTGGGTGGTCGTAAAAATTCGCACGAAGTCCACAGAATGAATCACCCCTGATTGTCAAAGTTCTACCAGCAGTCCTGCTAGCATAATGACTGTGCGTAGGGAATTAAAATGGTATGGGCACAATGTTCTAGCAGCTTCTCATTAGCCAAACGTTTGTGCAGTCAGTGCCTTGCATACATTTGTCCCACAAACTTTTCAGCATCATCATTCTAGGTGGCAATAGTCAGTGACTCACCCTGTAGACTCAGCCTCTGTAGCTGGTCGGTGGTTGACTGGAAGTGAGTAAATGGGGGTGCTGAATCACGCTATACCCTGTGGCAACCAGATGGAAGAATTTGGGTTTGGCGAATGCCTGGAGAACTTTAGCCCACCAAGTTAGCCGATGGCACTAACGCGCAGCTTCCTGGACTGTGATACGTGCGCCGATCCCGGATCGAATCCGCCCGGCGGGCTAACTACGAAGGCCAGTGTGCCGGCCAGCCTGGATGTGGTTTTTAGGTGGTCTTCCACATCCAACTAGGCGAATACTGGGCTGGTCCTCATGTCCTGCCTCAGTTACACAACTCGCAGACATTTGGAAACGTTCGCACTCTTTCACGGCTTCCACTAGACACAGACAGCTGGGGTACACTAATTCCGTCCCAAGGGGTTTGCAGTGGCGACAGGAAGGGCATCTGGCCACCTCTTAAATTTAACCACGCCAAACCCGACCGTAAGCATGCCGACCTTTCGAGAACTGCTACACAAAGGAAAAGAAGAAGAGAATGTCTGGAGAGCTTTGCCTACCATCATGTGTAGCGCTAACAGTGAAGTACAGAGGGGGTGGTTTTTTTTCAGTATGGGGATGTTTTTCATGATTTGAGAGTGGGCTTCTTACTGTGCTTAAGAAGACGCTAAATGCGAAAGGATTCGAACACATTTTACAGTACTTTGTACTGTGTGCAGTAGAGGAACAATTCGGAGACACTGATTGTTTGAATCAGCATGAAAATGAACCCTTTTGTACGGCAGCATCTGTGAGGCAATGGTTTTTGGACAATAAAATTCCTGACATGGACTTGTCTGCTCAGAGTCCTGACCTGACCTGAACCCAGTGGAACACCTTTCGGATGAGACAGAACGTTGACTTTGCTCCATACCCTCAGCGTTCCCAACAGAGTTCAAGCCGTCATAAAGAAGAATGTATTATATTGAAGCTAGGACAACTCAGCTCCAAGTTCATTTGGTGTTTTAAAACATGTACTAACCGTCGCCAGCCTATCCAGGTAATGAAACAGTGAAGTATTGGAAAAGCAGAAGTATGAATTTTGCCTATTTTCTTGCTATTGTTTAAATTGCTTCTTCAAATAAATATTACTCCA
This sequence comes from Schistocerca nitens, assembly GCF_023898315.1. Taxonomy (NCBI): domain Eukaryota; kingdom Metazoa; phylum Arthropoda; class Insecta; order Orthoptera; family Acrididae; genus Schistocerca; species Schistocerca nitens. The sequence goes on along the minus strand of NC_064616.1, from coordinate 238,464,094 downwards.
CTTAAACAATGTTTGACTACACCCTTATACATAACGTTTTTAAAGGAGAAAAAGCCCAGTAGGTAACTTCCAGGAAGATAAAAAAATTTGGCCAGTGGGGACCTTTAGAAAAGCACTTTCCATAATCAACAAACTCAAATACTAAAATACTTAGATACTAAGCACAAACGTTTTATATAGAACATTTCACTTCACGAAGACCTCTTGCTTACTGGAACTTACTTTCAAAACCTATTATTCTTTGAACTAACTCTATATAGTCATTTAACAGATTCTACTAACTTGGTTTCACTTTCATTGAATTGTACGTAAGCAAACTTTTATTATAACACTTTGCAATGGTTAAGAAAACTTTGTTATTGTCAACACAAAAACAAGTTAAATGGTGCCTCTTTATATTAACTTGGAAATTCATAAGTCTGTAAAAAAAAAAAAAAAAGGTTACTCGGATTAATCAAACACCAGGAAGGGACTCTATATACGTGTATGATTAGGATAAAATAACAGGGTGAACCAGTTTCTTTAAAGTTGAAACACAGTTTAAATTATTGGTCCACGCTGTACAAAAGTAAAATTTGAAGAAAAAATCTTATCTGTTGGCTACAGGCTTGGGTGTGGCGGACAATTATGACGGCTACACTACCCACAGTACGGCCTGCAAGTATCTTCCTGTATGGGCTCAGTTTCTCTTCTTGGCGTCGTTCAATTTTACATACAATAGCCCAACAACTCGCAGCTATGACGTAAGCCTTTTTCAGTCTTCATCCGAAGCATTTTTGTGCAAATTTGCAGGCAAAGCTTCTCCTGCTCCAAAAGGGTGTTGCCTCAACCGCTGCTGCCAGAGACTGTATTACTTACTTCGTGCCCTTGCTCTAGGCACCGCGCCAATACGTCCTTACCACCTTTTCCACTCCTCAGAGTCATTTTCGTTTCAAACAAAAGCACACTGGCCTTTACATAACACCTATCTCTTACATTGTCCTTAGCGTGACCATTTCATACTATTGTCAAATTTACATCAACATGAATAGTTTATACACACAAATATTTTTAAATGCAAATGTTATGAGAAAATTATTTAAGGTAAAAAACAATTTAAATAGTATTTTACATACATTAGTCACATACAACGCAAAGAACTTCAGTCTCCAGTATAAGACACTTAACTTTACAAATACGTAAAATATAGTACCAGTATGCTAAAATTTGAACCATAAACAGATACTGTTACAAGTCCCCAACGAAACTGCAACCGTCAGCAACCAAGTGTCCCGCAGCTCCTAAATGCGGATACAGTACGTTAATATTTTTGTATTCTATATTAAAGTCTCGCAATTTGTTATTCTGCCAATACATGTCTGTTACTTTCCAAACCACATATAAGCTTTTCAGCATTCCTTGTCCCTTCAGCACCCTACCATAAAGCTCCATATCTGCGAACACTCTACTCTAAAATAAATGATTCATTTTAATAGCAATCTTCCCCATCATTGAGAATGGTACTGGCAGTATTCGACCGTTCGGCAATAGGCGTGACTGTATTATATGACATGGAGATACACTATACTGCCCATTAGTTCCTTTAACAACTGGAAATCGAAGAAAGAGATTCCATCTCATGGTGTCTGGAAATGTCAGTTTGTACAATGATTAATCAAGGCTAACCATGGGAATGTACATGAACAGAAAAGGTCGATCATGCTGTAGTCGTAACCCTGACAAGAGCTGACATTTCACACGATGACTGAAATACAGTGCGCGCCAGATTTACATATCATCAGGTTTCTCTGGATAACAAAAATATATATTTTAAATGCAAGCTTACAAGTTTATATCTTCTGATATTTTCAGTGGCACGAGAAACCCGGAGCGATAGTGGAACTTAGCTAGCCTGTAGGTAGCAGTTGACTCCGGGTTGCCGATTCGTCTCCCGATTAAATCACGAAGTCGTTTTGTTCCATGATCAACATGAAATGCTCTTACTAATTCTCTGATTGCATACGATCTCACCACGAGACTTTGCCAACAAGGTTCATTGCGGTGGATACCTACTCCACGACCTGAACTTTAAATTCATCTGCCTTAAAAAGCCAATAAGGGCGTTCCTGACGGGTTCTGTTTAATAACTCGCTTCCAGAAGTAAATGATACTGTAGTTATTGGTATTAATTTCATTTACAACCCTAACTGGACGTTACTACAAGAAACCGTTCACTTTTACAGGTGAGTTCTCATGGAACTCTGCACATCTGTTAGATTTCCATTGTCTGGGTGGCCCTAATCGTCTACCTATCTTTACGTTCGTGGTTTTGTAATTCACAGTAAGAGACTGCTTAACGATTACCATATTCTTAGCGAAAGTTAATAATTGCGAATTAGAGGAATTACATGGTACTAAGACACCCTAAAATACTTTCATACTGGGTGGTTATAATTAAAGTTAAACTTTCAAACCGCTGTAGAAGTAGCACCACTGGTCACAACGACATAAAATTGCAACGGAACATTATGGGAGAGGGAGAAAAGGTATGAAAACTAAAACTAAACTCCTTCCACACAGGCCAGGAAGGCCCAAAGGTACCGACTGGCCGCCGTTTCATCTTCAGCCCACAGGCGTCACTGGATGTGGACATGGAGGGGCATGTGGTCAGTACACCGATCTCCCGGCCATATGTCAGTTTCCGAGACCGGAGCCGCTACTTCTCAATCAAGTAGCTCCTCTGTTTGCCTCACAAGGGCTGAGTGCAGCCCATGTGTCAACAGCGCTCGGCAGACCGGATGGTCACCCATCCAAGTGCTAGCCCAGCCCGACAGCGCTTAACTTCGGTGATCTGACGGGAACTGGTGTTACCACTGCGGCAAGGCGCGGAAAATGTATAACAGAAGAAAAATAAATAGTGACAAAATGAAGCAATAGATGGCGCTGAAAGCATCATAATTTTATAGTGATCGACTACAAATGACAAATGAATCATACAGCAATGCCCAAGGTGTAAGTTTGGCGTTAAACAAATCAGTGTGCATGGGTGTACGGGTGTGATACTGTTAGTTACGTAAGCCCATCCACCACGGCAAGGCCATATCACATCGGATGGGAAAAATAAGTTTTTAACTGTCCTGAAGCCAAAAACCGCATAAAAATCATCAATGAAAATCAAATCGGATTATTAATTTCCGTGTGACTTGTGCAAAACATGTTCAGTTATTAATTTTCATGTGACTGGTGGAAAACAAGTTCAGTATACTGTCCACAGTTTTCTGCAACAATCTGAAATCGAGAAACAGCATGTTCCACAAATCATCGAAGTGTTCCCGGGGTCACGTTCAGAATGCGCTGCGCAATGCGTGCCTTCAATGCAGCTAATTTTTCAGACAGCCCCACAGACAGAAGCCACACGGATTAAGATCAGGTGATCGGGACGCCCAGGCTGTAGGGAAATGGCGGCTGATAATTCTAGCATCTGCGAAATCGCGCTTCAGCAGCTGATTAACTGAATTTGCAATGTGCAGAGGTGCTCCATCTTGTACAAACATGATCCCATCCGCACATCCACGCTGTTCGAGAGGTGGAATGACGTGGTTGGTCAAAAGACATTCATAGCGCTTACCAGTGACGGTTATAGGTAACAGGATCGGAAGCACCTGTCTCTTCGAAAAAATGTGGCCCTATGATAAATAATGTCGTAAACCCGCACCACACAGTGACATTTTCAGGATGAAGTGGTACTGGTTGATTTGCGTGTGATTTTTCCGTTGCCCATATTCGACAATTCAGCGTATTGACGTATCGTGTCAGATGGAAGTGGGCTTCGTCTGTCCACAAAATCTCCCACGGCCAATCATTGTCCACTTCCACGGGAGCAAGAAATTCTAAAGCCAAGGTCTCTCCTGCAGGTTGGTCAACAGGGAGCAACTCGTGCACATGGGTAATTTTGAATGGATAGCAAAAAAGAATGTTCATAGGATTTTACGCACCGTGCTCACGGGTATGTCCAATTTTCGGGCAATTCTCCGTGCACTACACGTTTTTACACCACCACTCGTCTCCTCCTACATTGCTGTCGCCACTGCTTCCACTGACGTCGAATAAATTCATTTTCTCCCTCTACCAGGCTGCACACCAAAAGAACCCGTCTTTTCGAATTTACGAATCAGTTTCTCCAGACCCACGGCCGTCATAGGACCAACGCCCTTTTCAAACTCTTTAGCGTCCGAAACTTCTGCAGAGCGACGTATGCACAGTCATCATTCTTGTAATACAACTTTACAAGCAGAGCGCGACCCTGCATTGAAACTGTCACGGCGAACGTCCCAGAAGCGAAAGGAGGAAAAACCGTGTGCAATGGGTCGTGCGCATGACAGATGTATTCATCTGCATAGTCTGACCCGTACAGCGCCATCTATTGATCAATTTTCACACTATTTTTTCTTCTGGCGTACGTTTCCTCCATTCTCCGAAAATATTCCGTTGCAATTTGACGTCATTCAGACCAGTGGTTTTATTTCTACAGCGTTTTGAAAGTTTAGCTTTAATTATAATCATCCTGTACACCCCAAGAGAAAGAAAATGGGCACCTCGAAGGAGTTATCCGAATGGGCCGGAAATCGCTAGATGAGTTTTACATATACACAAAAACAAATAATTACAGTTTCAGAAAAATTTGGTGATTTATACATGAGAATGATCCCTACAAGTTGATGAAGTCAATAATGTGTTGGTCCAGCTCTGATCCTTATGCTGTTAGTTATTCTACTTGGCACTGACTGATGAAATTGTTGGATACCCTACTGAGGGATATCGAGCCAAATTCTATCCAACTGGCGCGTTAGATCGCTAAATTTCCGAGCTGGTTGGAGGGCTCTAGGGGGGTTGCCTATAATGTTCCAAACTTTATAATCTTGGGAGAGATCCAGCAAACTTTCTGGTGAAGGTACGGTCCAGAAACACGAAGACAAGCAGTAGAAACTCTCGCCTTATGCGGATGGTCATTACATATCTGAAATGTAAGCCCAGGATAGTTTGCCATAAAGGGCAACATAATTGAACATGGAATATCGCCGACGTACCGCTATACTGTGAGAATGCAGCGGATAAAAGCCAAAGGGGTCCTGCTGCGAAAACAAATGGCCACGGGGTGGGCGGCAAACAGATTGGTATCCCAACGCTATCCAGGGTATCTCCAGACACATATTCGGCCTGTAATCTCTTTGACTGGAGTATAAATGTCTTCACTGTGAATCCCGCTTCGAACTGACAAGTGAAGACGTGTCTGCAGTCAGGATTGATGGTCTGGGGTACGATTCCTTTCCGTAGCAGGATCCTTTTGGTTGTCATCCACGTCCTTACAGCACAGCGGTACGTCGACGACATTCTACGCCCCGTTTCGTTGTCCTTCATGGCAAGCAATCCTTGGCTTTCATTTCAGCAAGATAAGGTCCACCCGCACACGGCGAGAGTTTCTACCTATTGTCTTCGTGCTTACCAAAGCCTACCTCGGCCATCAAGATCCCAGGATCGCTCCTTAACTGAGAACGCTAGGAACATCATGGGCAGGGCCCTCCGTACAGCTTGGGATTTTGACGATCTAACGTGCCAGTTGGACAGAATTTGGAACGATGTCCTGCAGGTCATCCAACAACTTTACCAATCAATGCCAAGCCGAATAACTCTTTGCATAAGGGCTATAGGTGGGCTAACGTGTTGCTGACTTGCTCAGTTTGTGAAGCTCTTTCTCCTCAATAAAGCATCCATTTTTTCTGAAGTGGTAATCAGTGGTTTGTCTGTACATGTCCATCACATCTAGCGATTTCCGTCCCATTCGGATAATTCTTTCGTGGTGCGTCGCTTTTTTTGTCTTATAGTGTGTTACCTGATTTCTGTTCGTTTTCCTTTCGGGAACATTTTGAAAAGGTTTATTAAAATTTTAGCACTAATTAATTAATAGCTTACTCTTTGAACAAAATATCACACTTCTATTCAACTCCGTGTACCTGTACCTTGGCAGCACAATAGCAGTAAAATACAGGGGACAGGTAAAATAATGTTAACACCTGTACTTACTTGGGAATGGTTTATTAATAAGGGGTTGGACCTCCATTTTCCTGTAATACAGCTGCGATTCTTCTTGCTTTACTGGCATATAATGATTGTATAGTCTCTAGTGGAATGTTATGCCACTCTTCAATCAGAACCTCTTCCAACTCCCGTAGTGACGAGGGAGGCGGAAATATGCTCCGGAGTCTGCGCTCCGATATCGTCCACAAGGGTTCGATGATGTTCAAGTCCGGGGACTGTACTGGCCAGGAAAGTAGCTGCAGTTCAGTTACATGCTCCTCATACCACGACTGTACTGTCTTGGCTGCATGAAAGGGTGCGGGACAACATTTGAATCATGAGGTGCACCTGATCACCTAAGATGTTCATATAATCGTTGGGTGTAACACTGCCTTTGAGAGTAATGATGGGACCAGCAGAATACCATGATGTGGCTGCCCACACCACCACACTTCCACCTCGATGCTTAACCGCCGGACTCATGCGATCACGGTCGTAGCGCTTCTTTTGGCGTTCTCCAGACGTAAACCCGGCCCGGTGTTGGACATAACGAAAACGTTGACTCGTCGGAGTATATGACGTGTTTCCATTGATCAGCCGTCCAGAATTTATACTAGTGACACTATGTTTTACGCTTCTTTGCGTTGGTTGTCGTCACTAATGGGTTCGATGTAGCAGCCCGTCCGTGAATGTTCGCTTTATGGAGTTTTCGGAGGACAGTGTTGATAAATACGGGGTCTGACAGATGGCTATTGAGCTCTGAAGTCATTTTAGCCGCCGTAGTTTTGTGCTGTTTTTACACAATTCGTGTTAGTGTACGACAATCTCTATCATTTAGTTTTGGATTGAGCCCACTATTACGTTTACACGGTAATGTCTTTAAGTGTTTTATTTAGGCTGTCATGACTGTTGACGCAGTTTCTCTTAAAACATTCAATAAGTTGGCTGTCTTTGTTACTGATGCTTCAGCTAATCGAGCCCCGACAGCCAACCCTCTACGGAGCTCTGTTAGGTCTTTCATTGCACGTCGTCCTTGACCTCTGAATGCAAATACGAAGTATGCACTGTTCGTCAACAACCTGCACTGATTCCTAGTCCGTACTGAACACTCAAAGCCCGGCGCGACACGTGCCTTACCTGCGTTGTTGGCCGTCAAACACAACTATCCCATTACAACCACTGTTCACATTAATTTGGTTATCCCCTGTACGCACGTCTGTTGGTGTCACACTACAGACTGCTATATCAACGAACGCCAGCAGCATTTGCGGCATGGAATAGTATATTGTTTCATTATGCTATTTTCATCAGTATAATAGGTACACAGGGTGACGTAATGCAGGGTTGGCATAAGATGTGGAAAAAATGAAAGTGTACGTTATTTTGTCACGTTACGAATCACACCACCATACATACCGCGCTATATTTATCTGCTTTCAGCAACCAATTACTGTTCTGGACATTGCAATCATAACACCATGAAGGCGGCACGCAGTGAACTTCAAACTGGTGTGGATTATGAGGGATCCTGCCCACTCATCTCTTATGCGGTGCCTAAAGGATGCTGCTTTCTCGTATAGCTATACAACAATTCAAGAAAATCACATTAACAGTTTTTATTACCATAAAGTAGATTGACAATACTTAACTTTGATTTACAAGAACGCGTCGCAAGCAGTTGGCGACCTGCAAACAATCAGTGTCCTTCGCTATATACAATGTCCGTGCAAGTAATGGATATGGATCACAAGTGACATCTCTACTAGTGTCCGTCTTCTACTGTCCGGCCGAGTCAGGCAGGAACGGCGCATATATTCTCTTCGGCTAGAGGCCTCTCCTGTCGCCGTGCGGTCCTAGTAAGCGAGTTAATGGCCGACGTCGTCACACAACCTTATCTGCTCTTGCCTTCTTAATCTTCGTGCCGGCATCTTTCGTTACGCCGGAACAGATTATACCACATGCTCAGATATGCAAATGTTAAGCATTTCAGAGACACCCCACAAATTATATTGGTGTAACACCATGTACAATCTCTATAATAGGAAACACTACGCAGCGGCATTCTCATTGATGTACAGCATTTGAATACTGATGGCTTGTAAGAAGATCGCGTTATGCTTCATGTGTTAACGAGAAACGTCTCTCAGATTGAGTCGAAATTCGACAGCATGAGGATCGTGGGCCATCAACACTGTAGTTTATTGTCCCATCATTATGCTACTCATGTTGATCAGTATTCAGTGACCGTATGAAACGTCCCCTTTGGAAAATTAATGGATTACTGTGCTGGTAACCCTCGTACGTTATTTGATTTTCAACATCTGAGCAAAACTGAACGTACTCAGACATTTCTCTCTTTACTTCTTCTGATCATCACTAAACTGACACACAATATTTTTTGCGCAACGCAATCTGACTTTCAATAATCCATACAAAAGAATGGCCGTGACTAACAATAACCCATATCTTTCATAAATCGATCACCTCACAAAAACCGAGGGCGGTGGCGCAGTGGTTAGCGCACTGGACTCGCATTCGGGAGGACGACGGATCAATCCCGTCTCCGGCCATCCTGATTTAAGTTTTCCGTGATTTCCCTAAATCGTTTCAGGCAAATGCCGGGATGGTTCCTTTGAAAGGGCACGGCCGATTTCCTTCCCAATCCTTCCCTAACCCGAGCTTGCGCTCTGTCTCTAATGACCTCGTTGTGAAAGATCTGGATAGAGAACAGACAAAGTATTTACCTTAATAGTGTTCAAAAGTCATAATATGTATATATATCAGTTCATGACATCCAGTCTCACAAATTTACTCTTTCTGATAGACACACGTCCAGATCATCCGCTCTCAAAACTCCGCCATCTCTCTTCCCACATCCACCACTGCTGGCGGCTCACCTCCAACTGCGCAACGCTACGCGCTGTTCACATCCAACTGCCCAACACAACAATACCAAATATTCCAACAATGCAAACCAGCCACAGACTGCACACAGCACAGCCAGTGATTTTCATACAGAGTAGAGATGGGTCGAACTCGTTCATTCCAGTGAACTACTTCATTCATTTCACTCTTTGCCGTGAAGCGTTCAAATGAAGTAGTTCATTCGTGAAGTACGGAAGCCTGTCGAAGTTGCCCAGTTCGCCGCTCAGCCGCAGCTACGCTCGCTTCGCCTCGCTCGTACAATGAAGCTTCGTAATACTTCATAATTTTACCAACAGATGGCCGAACTATGCAGTAACGTGCACGCAACGTTTTACGCTCTTACAGCGTCTGAGTTAACTTAAATAGAGCATGGTCGAAGGGGACAAAGGAAAGATAAACAGAGAAGCCTGTCACATATAAGGAAGGTATTACATTTAATCTTGCTCGAAATTTTCTCATGAATCGTCCAAAAAAGTCTTTATATGCCAAATGAAATATTATTTGTTGTATTCATGAACTGAAAAATAGGGCTACCAATGAAATGCAGTCCAATTTTATGTTCCTTGTAAAATTTAATCCAAAATAGAATGAGTATGTTTACCACTGTCACAGTCTATATACCTACGTTAAGTAATTATTCAGAAGTTTTCCTGTAGATTTTATTTTTGTTGAGAATAATAACCCTCCAGATTTAAAACGTAAACTGTCACCTGTGGTCATTGTTACGATTTCAGGTAAAATCCCCCTTTCAGTGTTATTACCAAACCTTTTATTTTCATGTTGGCTGTGCGTGCTCACACAGCCAGCCCCTTCGTTTATATCTGTAATATTCATTTGTCTGCAAGCGCTGCCAACGGTAGGCTACCCGTAGACGCGAAGTATAGCTGCACAAATAGTCACGAGTAATGTCAGCACTGCACGTAGCAGCTGACGATGCCTTCCCCTCGCCCCTCACCGCCACAACCCCTCGTAAACCTATCGTTCCCCACAAACTCCGCGCGATTCGTCGACAGGCAACAGAGGGAGGACTGAAGTGAGTGACGTAGCGCCGATGTAGTGGGAGAGGGAGAGGGGAAGAGAGTGAGTGAACTAGAAAAAAGTGTGGAGTGTGCTATCTGTGAAGAGATTGAAGTACCAGTTCATTCAAATTGAGTGGTTAGTTCACACTTCACCGAAGTGAAGCGTTCATTTGAACGACTCATTCACGAGCTCCCCATCACTAATACAGAGCGCTACGTGGCGTTACTAACATAAAAACCTAAACAGCCTACTTACACGTCTTGCGAATAAGGATTCGATAGTTTGAGAAGGGCCATGCAGTACTTTCTATGTACGCCTGCATGACTACTCTCAATTAATACCCAAGTGCCTGACTTTTTAATTTAAGTTGTACGCAATTATGGTCCCTAGGTATTCGGTTGAACTGAGAGGCCTTACATTAGAGTAATTCACCGTGTCACCGAAATTTAACGAATTACTTTCAGCACTCATGTGGATGACTCACACTTTTCGTAAGCTGTCACTTTTCTCTCCATACGGGTATCTTCTCTAAATCATATTTCAATTGATTTTGATCTTCTGATGACTTTACTACACGGCCGGCCGGAGTGGCCGAGCGGTTCTAGGCGCTACAGTCTGGAGCTGCGCCACTGCTACGGTCGCAGGTTCGAATCGTGCCTCGGAGGTGGATGTGTGTGATGTCCTTAGGTTAGTTAGGTTTAAGTAGTTCTAAGTTCTAGGGGACTGATGACCTCAGTAGTTAAGTCCCATAGTGCTGAGAGCCATTTGAACCATTTTACTACACGGTAAACAACTGCGTCATCAGCAACAATATAAGTGTGGCGCTCAAATCGTCTTCTAAATCGTTTGCATAGATTAGCAAGGGAAGAGGGCCTATAAGATTGCCTCGGGGAACGCCAGATATCATTTTCATTTTACTAGACGACTTTCCGTCAATTTTTGAATACGATGACCTTTCTGGCGGAAATCACGAAATCACTCGCAAAACGGAGGTGATGCTCTACGTGCAAGTGGTTTAATTGATGGATGGTGCCAAAAGCCTTCTGGAAATCTAGTAATATGTAATGTATTTGAGAGCCCATGTCAATAGCACTCATTCATTGCTTCGTGTGAATAAAGCGTCAGTTGTGATTCACAAGAATGGTATTTTCTGAATCTGTGACGTGTTTCGATAGATTTCTTCGAGGTAATTCATAATATTCGAACGCAATACATGTTCCAAAATCCTACTGCAAATTGACGTCAGTGATACGAGTCTGTAATTCAGCTGATTAAACATATTTTCCTGTTTTGAGTATTGGCTTGACCGGAGTAAGTTTCCACTCTTTAGATACGAACCTATCGTCAAGTAAGCAGTTATATATGACTGCTATGTATGTAATATCAGTATACTCTGAAAGGAACATAACTGGTATACAGACTTGGCCGGCAGACATGCCTTCATTATGTGATTTCAGGTACTTTGCTACATCGAGGATATCGACTTCTAATTTTTGCAACTGCACTTCGCTAGAATGCCGGAATATTTATTTCTCCTTCTTTGGTGAAGGAATTTCAGAAAACCGTTCCCAGTAACTCCTCCTTAGTTGCAGTCACCGGTCCCAATACCATTGTTAATGCGCAGTAATGGTAATGATCTTGCCTTGGCGCTGGTACACTTTACATTAAAATCTCTTTCGATTTTCTGCCAGATCTCGAGACAGATTCGTGGTGGAAACTATTAAAAGCATCTTACATTGAGGTAAGCACTAGAGTTCGAGGTTCTGTAAAAAATCACCATTCTTGTAGATTTTGCCTCCTTTTAAATCTTCCTACCGGTTTTCGTTGCTTCTGCAGGAGTCTTCTGACCAGTTTTTTGTACCATGCGGGATCAGTCCGTCGTTTATAAAATTATTTTATAGAAATCTCTCAGTTGCTGTCAATACTACTTCTTTGAATACAAGACACGTCTAGTTTACATATACGTAATTGGTTTGTAAAGAGTGAAGACTGTCCCTTACGAGGGTGTCAAACGAATTTTTATCTACTTTTTTAGAAATAGATATTGAGAGCCATTCAGGATGCCAACGGCCCCAAATAACTAGTGCCCGAGAGGACAACTATTTTTCTATCGCCCGTGCAGGATCGTACTGCCTTGTGACATGCTTTGAGTCAGGCAGTGGGCAAGAACACAAGTATCAGCACCGACAACTCCACAATATCTGGAGCAGCACGGACTGTCAGCATTGTTGCAGCTTCCCTTGATGCTGTTGAAGAGAGAGGCACGTTGACATGGTGTGGCCAGAGGCAAAACTGGACGCAGGCGAGGCACAATATCATCATTCTAGATGAGTCTCGGTTCTGCGTATATCACGTAAGACGTGTGCTTGTGGAAACCTCTGATTAGAACGAACGATGCCATTTTGCATTCGTTATCGTCATATGCGCCTAATACCTAGCGTGGTGGTATGGAGTAACACTGGATACACTACATGATTTACTGTGGTTTGCATAGTTTGTAATGTGGTTCAGTGGGCGCTATATTTGTGATATTTTGACGCCAGTGGCTTTGCCTTAATGTTGCCCATGATTTACTGACCTACTTATATCGCTCCTGTCTAGAGCCTGTGTATCGTAAGAATGATTCATGTGTGCACAATGACAAATGGTCTGAAGCGGATTCTGTCGAGTACTTAGTTCTTATTTTCATCCACCACAGTACAGTAGCGGACAGAGACATTCAAGAAATAGGTCAGGATAATGTTTTTGCGAGTTGTTCTGTTTATTTCTTGAAGGTTTATTTTGTTGATTTATGTTTGTACAGTTTTGTATATGCTTTTTGTAGTGTGAATGATGCGTGAATGTGGTCTAAAGGCCGGCCGGAGTGGCCGAGCGGTTCTAGGCGCTACAGTCTGAAACCGCGCAACCGCTACGGTCGCAAGTTCGAATCCTGCCTCGGGCATGGATGTGTGTGATGTCCTTAGGTTAGGTAGGTGTAAGTAGTTCTGAGTTCTAGGGGACTGATGACCTCAGAAGTTAAGTCCAATAGTGCTCAGAGCCATTTGAACCATTTTTGTGGTATAAAGTAAATATGTAGAGCATTGTTCTACTAATGAACGCTGTAGTGTGAGAAACTTTTAAGGCAGTGTGAATGCAGACGTCAGGGAATATTCTATCAAAACATGTTAAGTAAGTTTATCGTAAAAGGAAAGCTATTTCGAGTGCAAATGAAAATAGTTGATAACGTAAAGTATAAACAAAATATCAGAAATTTAATATTTATTTCGGGAAAAAGTATAGTTCGAAAGTGTTTTATTTGTTGATTGGTTAGTCACGAAAAGCGCGGACTAACGCGGGACTATAATGTTTTTCTATTGGTCTTAAGGAAAACTGACCAATCAGAATGGAGTATTCTTCACCCGTCTGTTCTCTTGGAGATATAGAACGATTATAGCAGTCTAAAGTAGTCGTATCCCTGCCTTTGAATGGTACGGTCGTGTGAAGTATGAGCTCCGAAGGAAGTTACAGTTTGCCGGTTTTAGTTGTACTACATGCCTCAAAAGTGCTTTAAAGTGCAGGCATATTTATTCCAGTGTGTTTTTTATAAAGTACTGATTTTTAAAGTAATTTTGGGTATGAGAAAAGACAGTAATTCCGCGTGGCATATTGAGCAGTTTGGTGACTAAAACCTTCAGTGCATTAGACACCGATAAACGAGCATTTTCATTTAACAACAATCCGTGCTTAGTAGCTGTTCAGGTTTCGGGAAATACGTTACTATAAACTTAATAACGTGAATGAAAGGGTTTCTGGATGACTGTGTTAGGATTATCACGGGCTTGGCAGTGAACTTTTTATTCTCGACTTCAGGATATACCGAAGTTTTGCCACTATTTCCAAAAATGGTTCAAATGGCTCTGAGCACTATGGGACTTAACACCTGAGGTCATCAGGTTCCTAGAACTTAGAACTACTTAAACCTAACTAACAAAAGGAAATCACGTACATCCATGCCCGAGGCAGGATTCGAACCTGCGACCATGGCGGTTGCGCGGTTCCAGACTGAAGCGCCTAGAACAGCTAGGCTACAACGCCAGTATTTCCATCTTTCATTCAAAATTAAGATCTTTTCCCGATTTATTGAACAGTTACGTTGTATGCAACCTGGTGCGAGTTGCAGTTAGATAGGTTTCCGCTCGAATTTCCTACCGGCGATTTGCTGCAACGAGGTGCAGGTAAATGGATGAAAGGTACCGCCCATCGCACTACTTAGATACAGATGGTGTAAAACTTTTGGACTGGCTAGCACGTTCTCCACAGCTGTGACCCACTGAAGGTATCTGGTCATGGGTTTCTCAAAGACTGGCACACCATCACTCACCAGCCACTACGATTGATGAACCGTTGCACAGAGTCGAACTGACATGGATTGATGTACCTGTATCTGTCATAGTTCAGTTACAGTTGAAGCTATTGTTACCGTGAGAGGTGTCTGCTCTGAACTACATTTCGCAACGTGTGTGGCACCAAATCATCACCAATTTTGAATCATTTATTCTTCCTACAATACTGTACACGCAGAATGAATAACATTTCGTTATTTGGTATCATTTCTGGTGTTGTGATGTTGATGGTCAGCAATATACCATTTCAATATAATCTAGCTGTATAACATTCAAGCCGGCCGCGGTGGCCGTGCGGTTCTGGCGCTGCAGTCCGGAACCGCGGGGCTGCTACGGTCGCAGGTTCGAATCCTGCCTCGGGCATGGGTGTGTGTGATGTCCTTAGGTTTGATAGGTTTAAGTAGTTCTAAGTTCTAGGGGACTTATGACCTAAGATGTTGAGTCCCATAGTGCTCAGAGCCATTTGAACCATTTTTATAACATTCAAACTTACACGCATTCCGAAAAGAAAAAAGGGTTTATGAAAAGAATGTAACTGAGAACGAATGCATAGGACGGGGACAGCAGAGGCGGGAGAGCGAGAGGAAGGAGACAGTCGGAGATGTACAGATGCTCGGCGGCTGCTGCGCAGTTTCTGGGTTTGTCGATAATGTGGGACATTCCATAGCAAGGGGAGGACGGCAGCCACAGGTGGCCAGCCCAGCTGGTGTAGGCGTTGCGTTAAGTCTGCAGCTTGCAATACTATTCTCCCGACTGTCAGATTTCCGTCTTGTGCTGATCTTTAACATTCCTGGTCCTCTCCTCTTCCTAATCTTCCTCTGCAGGCTAATCGCGGACCACCTTTACAAAGCTTAGTCAGTGATATACTTCCACCAACACTCCTTTAACTGCTATTTTTTTCTGTCTACTACTCTACCTGTAATTACATATTTATCAGCGCCCCTCTCTACGATAACATAAAAAAGATGAGTCGCTCGACCTTCTACTGCAGCTTGTCCCCTTGTGGTATGAGATCACTTCTACTGATGATCACTTACTTTATCTTGTGTTTGACGGTTAGTTAGTTACATGTTTCACGGAACGTTTGCACGGCTCGAAAATGTAGCTGGAATCGGGTTACAAGCTACAGAAGCACTTCACTTTTAGATGTGCGAGTAAATGCTGGTTTGTTACAGATTACTATGTAAATCTGCCAAAAATACGAGGGCATGTTGAAAAATATATTACTGAATTTTATTATTCTGTTCTCAATATCGGTATACGTATTAGGTATCATGTGTATTACTCCAACTTTTCCGCTCGTTAAAGCAAGTTGTAACCTGCCGCTAGACGACTCCGAATTGTAGCGTGTAACATGACGGTAGTAACGTACCTACAGGTGACTAAAGTAAAGGGATATTGATATGCAGATATACAGATGGCGATAGAATCACGCACCGGTACACAAGGTATAAAAGGGCAGTGCACTGGCTGAGCTGTAATTTGTTCTCAGGTGACTGATGTGAAAAGGTTTGCGACGAACTTATCAGTTAAGACAAGGCGGCTAAATCTGGCGTTAATGGACTGCGGCAGCAGACAACCGACACGAGTGCTTTTACTAACAGCAGCGCCTCTCCTGGGTTCTTGACCATATCGTTTGGACCATAGACTGGACAACCGTGGCCTAGTCAGACTGTAACTCCCCCCCCCCCCCAACAGAAAAAAATATAATGTATATTGCATTCACAATTAGTGTACAAGATGAGTCGCAATTTCAGTTGGTATGAGCTGATGATAGAGCCCAAGTGTGGCACAGACGCCACGAAGCCATGAACCCAATTTGTGAACAAGGCACTGTAAGAGCTGGTGGTGGTCCCATAATCTACATTTACATCTACATCCATACTCCGCAAGCCACCTGACGGTGTGTGGCGGAGTGTACCTTGAGTACCTCTATCGGTTCTCCCTTCTATTCCAGTCTCGTATTGTTCGTGGAAACAAGGATTGTCGGTATGCTTCTGTGTGGGCTCTAATCTCTCTGATTTTATCCTCATGGTCTCTTCGCGAGATATACGTAGGAGGGAGCAATATACTGCTTGACTCTTCGGTGAAGGTATGTTCTCGAAACTTCAACAAAAGCCCGTACCGAGCTACTGAGCGTCTCTCCTGCAGAATCTGCCACTGGAGTTTATCTATCATCTCCGTAACGCTTTCGCGATTACTAAATGACCCTGTAACGAAGCGCGCTGCTCTCCGTTGGATCTTCTCTATCTCTTCTATCAACCCTATCTGGTACGGATCCCACACTGCTGAGCAGTATTCAAGCAGTGGGCGAACAAGCGTACTGTAACCTACTTCCTTTGTTTTCGGATTGCATTTCCTTAGGATTCTTCCAATGAATCTGTCTGGCATCCGCTTTACCGAAAATCAACTTTATATGATCATTCCATTTTAAATCACTCCTAATGCCTACTCCCAGATAATTTATGGAATTAACTGCTTCCAGTTGCTGGCCTTCTATTTTGTAGCTAAATGATAAGGGATCTATCTTTCTGTGTATTCGCAGCAGATTACACTTGTCTACATTGAGATTGAATTGCTATTCCCTGCACCATGCGTCAATTCGCTGCAGATCCTCCTGCATTTCAGTACAATTTTCCATTGTTACAACCTCTAGATACACCACAGCATCATCTGCAAAAAGCCTCAGTGAACTTCCGATGTCATCCACAAGGTCATTCATGTATATTGTGAATAGCAACGGTCCTACGACACTCCCCTGCGGCACACCTGAAATCACTCTTACTTCGGAAGACTTCTCTCCATTCAGAATGACATGTTGCGTTCTGTTATCTAGGAACTCTTTAATCCAATCACACAATTGGTCTGATAGTCCATATGCTCTTACTTTGCTCCTTAAACGACTGTGGGGAACTGTATCGAACGCCTTGCGGAAGTCAAGAAACACGGCATCTACCTGTGAACCCGTGTCAATGGCCCTCTGAGTCTCGTGAACGAATATCGCGAGCTAGGTTTCACACGACCGTCTTTTTCGAAGCCCATGCTGATTCCTACAGTCTCCAGAAAAGTCATTATACTCGAACATAATACGTGTTCCAAAATTCTACAACTGATCGACGTTAGGGATATAGGTCTATAGTTCTACACATCTGTTCGACGTCCGTTCTTGAAAACGGGGATGACCTGTGCCCTTTTCCAATCCTTTGGAACGCTACGCTCTTCTAGAGACCTACGGTACACCGCTGCAAGTAGGGGGGCAAGTTCCTTCGCGTACTCTATGTAAAACCGAACTGGTATCCCATCAGGTCCAGCGGCCTTTCCTCCTTTGAGCGATTTTAATTGTTTCTCTATCCCTGTGTGGTCTATTTCGATATCTACCATTTTGTCATCTGTGCGACAATCTAGAGAATTAACTACAGTGCAGTCTTCCTCTGTGAAACAGCTTTGGAAAAAGACATTTAGTATTTCGGCCTTTAGTCTGTCATCCTCTGTTTCAGTACCGTTTTGGTCAGAGAGTCTGGACATTATGTTTTGATCCACCTACCGCTTTGACATAAGACCAAAATTTCTTAGGATTTTCTGCAAAGTCAGTACATAGAACGTTACTTTCGAATTCATTGAACGCCTCTCGCATAGCCCTCCTCACACTACATTTCGCTTCGCGTAATTTTTGTTTGTCTGCAAGGCTTTGGCTATGTTTATGTTTGCTGTGAAGTTCCCTTTGCTTCCGCAGCAGTTTTCTAACTCGGTTGGTGTACCACGGTGGCTCTTTTCCATCTCTTACGATCTTGCTTGGCACATACTCATCTAACGCATATTGTACAATGGTTTTGAACTTTGTCCACTGATCCTCAACGCTATCTGTACTTAAGACAAAACTTTTGTGTTGAGCCGTTAGGTACTCTGTAATTTGCTTTTTGTCACTTTTGCTAAACAGGAAAATCTTCCTACCTTTTTTAATATTTCTATTTACGGCTGAAATCATCGATGCAGTAACCGCTTATGATAGCTGATTCCCTGTTCTGCGTTAACTGTTACAAATAGTTCGGGTCTGTTTGTCACCAAAAGGTCTAATATGTTATCGCCACGAGTCCGTTCTCTGTTTAACTGCTCAAGGTAGTTTTCAGATAAAGCACTTAAAAAAATTTCACTGGATTATTTGTCCCTGCCACCCGTTATGAACGTTTGAGTCTCCCAGTCTATATCCGGCAAATTAAAATCTCCACCCAGAACTACAACATGGTAGGGGAAATCTACTAGAAATATTTTCCCAATTATCCTTCACGTGCTCAGCCACAACAGCTGCTGAGCCAGGGGGCCTATAGAGACATCCGATTACCATGTCTGAGCCTGCTTTAACCGTGACCTTCACCGAAATTATTTCACATTTCGGATCTCCGTCAATTTCCTTCGATACTATTGCACTTCTTATCGCTGTAAACACGCCTCCCCCTTCACTGTCCAGCCTGTCTCTGCAGTATACATTCCAATCTGAGTTTAGGATTTCATTACTGTTTACGTCTGGTTTCAGCCAACTTTCTGTCCCTAGTACTATATGGTCGTTGTGACCTTTTATTAATGAGAGCAGTTCTGGGACCTTTCTGTAGACGCTCCTGCAGTTTACTATTAGCACATTAATATTGTTATTCCCTGTTGCATTTTGCCTACTCCTACCTTGCCGCGTCTCAGGAGGCGTTTTTTCGGGCCTAGGGAGGGACTTCTCTAACCTAAAAAACCCCCATGTGCACTCCACACGTACTCCGCTACCCTTGTAGCCGCTTCCGGCGTGTAGTGCACGCCTGACCTATTCAGGGCGACCCTACATTTCTCCACCCGTTAGCGGAGGTCGAGAAATTTCCTCCCCAGGTCTCCGCAGAATCGTCTGAGCCTCTGGTTTAAGCTTTGCACTCGGCTCCAAACCAGAGGACCGCGATCGGTTCTGGGAACGATACTACAAATAGTTAGCTCTGATTCCACCCCGCGAGTGAGGCTTTCCGCCTTCACCAATTCCGCCAACCGCCTGTACGAACTAAGGATGACCTCTGAACCCAGACGGCAGGATTCATTGGTGCCGACATGAGTAACAATTGGCAGTCGGGTGCACCCAGTGCTCTCTATCGCCACCGGCAGGGCCTGCTCCACATCTCGGATGAGACCCCCCGGCAAGCAGACAGAGTGAACACTGGCCTTCTTCCCCGACATTTCCGCTATATCCTTAATGGGCTCCATCACCCACCTAACGTTGGAGCTCCCAATAACTAATAAACCCCTACCCCCATGTGCCTGCTCGGACCTTGCTGAAGGAGCGGCCACATGTCCACTCACAGGCAGAGCGGGCGATGCCACACGGCCAGCCTCCACATTTACCCTCCGCCTCGTGCGCCGCGAACGCCGCTGAACCCGCCACTCCCCTTGGGGAGAGGGTGGCCCAACCGCGCCCGGTACCCGCGGAGATGTCTCGACAGAAGGGACAGTGGGTGAAGCATGTAACACCTGGGGTGAACCATGCGATGCACCAGACTCCCCACTGCCGCTACACTCCGAGGCAGCAGTCTGAAGACGGCTGACCGCGGTCATCAGCACGTTCAGCTGTTTGCGAACAGTGGCCATCTCCTCCTGTGTCTGTACACAGCAGTCACACATCCTATCCATCCTAAGAAATCAACAATTTAGTGTAGAAAGTTAATCAACTTTTAACTAGACAGCTAATTCACTAAAGGCGGCTGATTGTTGACAACTGTGGTTGCTAGCCACATCTTGAAGAAAACAATGAAAATAGCACTACCTGTCTCTGGACTGTATTGAAAACAAACACTAGCACTACTGGCACTATGACTGACTAAAGGGACTCTCTCTGACTGTATTCAAAACAAATACGAAATCTATGAAACACTGCTACTAGCCGTCGACAATTGAAGCTTCCTAAAAGCAAAAACACACGGAAGAAGAAGTGACAAGTAAGAAAAATACAGTAAATACTTAAATTAAGGTAGCTCGCAGCACAGCAGACGTGAAGCAGACGGCAGTTACGACGACACTGACGCTACTGGCAATGGTGTGAGCTGTGTTTTTCTGGAATGGACTGGGTCCTCTGGATGTTCAGCTACTTGGAGACAACTTACAGCCATTCACGGACGTCATATTCCCAAACAAAGATCGAATTTTTTTTGGTTGACAGTGTGCCATGTCACCGGGACACAATTGTTCGCGATTTATTTGAGAACGTTCTTGACAATTCGAGTGAATAGTTTGGCCTCCCTGATCACCCGACATGTATCCTATCTAACATTTATGGGACATAATTGAGAGATCAGTTGGTGCACATAATCCTGAATGGGCAAAACTTTCGCAGTCATAGGCGGCTATAGAGGCAGCTTCCCTCAATATTTCTGCAGGGGACTTCCAACGTCTTCTTCAGTGGATGCCACGTCGATTTCTTTGCCGGCAATAAGCATGTCCGACACGATATTAGGAGGTACTCCGTGACTTTTGTCACCTCTGTGCATGTGGGTGCGTGAGAAACAGCGAGCTGTAATCGAAAGTACGAATTCGAAGAGTTCGTCCACACACAGAGCGCCCTCTCTCTCAAGGATGATAATACCAGACCACGCACGACCGCTGCGACATCTGCAATACCGACGCTTTGGGTTGAGTGTCACCGATCATCCACCATAGAGTAACGATATGGCCCCATCCGATTTTCATCTGTTTCCGAAACTTAAAAAACACCTTCGAGGCCTTTAATTTGACAGTGATGAATCGGTGCAAGCAGAGGTGACATTGGGGCCCTGTTAACAGTCAAACGTTTTCTTAGTGACGGTATTAACAAACTGGTCTCTCGTTGGGAAAAATGTGTTCGTCGCCAGGGTGACTATGTTGAGAAACAAATATATAGACGTGAAGAATAAAAATGCAGAATGTTAACAACGTTTGTTTTATTAAAAAAGAATTAAGATTTTTCACATGAAATATTCGTATGCATAACTTCTCAGCACGCCGTCGTAATTAACGTTCGCAACGCCAAATATATACTCTTTATTTTACATTAAGTAATACCGCAGCTATTTCGCATCAAAGGCACACGATCTAATAGTTTTGCCGCAACTTAATTCAGTCATATTTTAGTAAATGGTAACTTCAGAGGAAAGTGATGAAAGTAATTTTTTCGACTACCGTCGTCATGATGGTAAAGAGTACGTTAGCCAAACAGTCTTGTGAGTTCCACATGTAACAGCATTTTCTGCTCTAAATGGGAGGTACGTTAGTAGGATAGCATGCCCGGTGCAAGCCGAGATAACGATCTTACCACATTCAGTTTCATGTACCACATCCGGTGGCAGGTCACACACTTGGGCTCCTTGATGCCCCCACTCCTTCTCCCCTGGGGAACCACTAGGAATTGATCAAGGTCACCCTGGGGAATCACCCAGGCCGTTGTGCAACTGTATTCAAGGTCATGACGTAATTATATAATAGTCACGTGTTATAAAAACGATGGAACACCCATTCTCTCCCCTCTCCTCACCTGTCAACCCATCCCCTACCCTGACGTTTCCTTCCCTTCCCTTCCCTTCCCTTCCCTTCCCTTCCCTTCCCTTCCCTTCCCTTCCCTCTGGACCAATGATAACAGGGACACTTGAGACGAGCTATTCTGTAGCTGGACAACATAGGAAGAGCATGTGTTTATTTGTTAATATGCCGGCCAAAGTGGCCGTGCGGTTAAAGGCGCTGCAGTCTGGAACCGCAAGACCGCTACGGTCGCAGGTTCGAATCCTGCCTCGGGCATGGATGTTTGTGATGTCCTTAGGTTAGTTAGGTTTAACTAGTTCTAAGTTCTAGGGGACTAATGACCTCAGCAGTTGAGTCCCATAGTGCTCAGAGCCATTTGAACCAACCATTTGTTAATAACAATATTACGTGACACCGGCAGAGACCACATCCAAGAAGATCTGTAAGCACCTTGTTACGTGATTTCCAATATTTTCGTCAATTTTAGTATTTTTACCGGTTTTTCCTATTTTGCAACTGGGGAGGGCACTCTGAAGCTGGGGTGCATAAGGAGAGGTCGAGTCTATAATTTAACAACAAATTACATCACTCTAGGTCCATTTGTTAATAACAATTTAATAGTACGTAGCACCAGCAGAGACCACACCTAGGTAGATATGTGAGTACTCTCGTAATTCCATATTTTAGCGCATTTTACACATTTGCCCCTTTTAGTATTTTGTCCAATTAGGCAAGATGCACCGTCTGTTCCTGACCTCATGATGCTCCCAGACAATCTCAACCCTGTAAGAGCCTGAATTAGATGCTAGCGATATTGAGACACACGTTCCCCACCTTCATCTTTTATAACTGGGGCACCTGAGTGCGTACCACAGGTTGTAGGTTGTGTGTTTTGGTAATCACAAATTAGGACACTACAGGTCTATTTGTTAATAAAAAATTAATATTTTGAGACACCAGCAGACAGCACACCCAGGCAGATATGTACTTATTCTCATATTTCCACAATTTTACCATATTACCCGAGTTGTGTGTGTCAACATTGTGTCACGACGTCCCATCACCACGTAGCACATTGATGTCCATCGTGTCGTGTACATGTGACGATGCTCTCAGCATTGTCCACATTTATGTTCATTGCTAAGCCACCACTCCATTACTAGTGTGTGACGTCATGGTGTTCTAAACGAACACACTGGCAGAAATAGACGTCATGTCAATGACGTCATAGAGAGTTCTATAAGTACTACCGATTTCTTACCAAAGACATTGTATAAGAGATACCACACTACATAACAGCTTTGTGTGACGTCATAGAAAAATTCTGATGGCGCCAACCAAAGAATGGCCTGCTGTATTTGTAGCACAGCACTGAAAAATACGTAACAACCCCAGCGAAAATCACGTCGTCTGCAGAGTATCCCGTCCCCTCAGACTGCAACGTGTGGCTGTGTAGTCGCGAACGTTGAATCTTATGGAGACAGTGTCAAGCAATGGTCCATAAATTTCCAGTATAATGCACACCTGTCTGGTGCCTAACACTGCTACTATATCAGTTGTGGATTATGGATCTCCCGCCCTCGTTCATAACGGCAAACTCATCTCAAGACGTCGGTGAAAATATCAGTCTGGTGCCAATACACTTCGCTGTCCCAAAAATGGTTCAAATGGCTCTAAGCACTATGGGACTTAACATCTAAAGTCATCAGCCCCCTAGACTTACAAGTACTTAAACCTAACTAACCTAAGGACATCACACACATCCATGCCTGAGGCAGGATTCGAACATGCTACCGTAGCAGCAGCGCGGTTCCGGACTGAAGCGGCTAGAACCGCTCGGCCACAGCGGCCGGCTACCGCTCCCCCCCCCCCCCCATATTCGCTGGATAATGCCAGTACGGTATGCAACTCATCGTACGTTCGTGATCACCAGATCACCTATTAAGCAGGTGAATTCTCCATAAATCCAGTAACTTAATGCCGGACTTGTTACTGCTACTGCCAATCAACATACTCGAAAACACAACTGAAAACCGACATTCAGAATCAACGTAAGATAAGAGAAAATTGAGCGATCCTCTCTCTAGCACCGTTTTTTTGTGAGAGGCTCCTATACTGTGTGTGTGTGTGTGAGAGAGAGAGAGAGAGAGAGAGAGAGAGAGAGAGAGAGAGATTTTGTTCGGAATCAAACATATGTAAGCAATGGACAGTCAGTAAAATAGGCTTCTCTGGAACTTATCTTGCTGTACGTATAGCCCACATCCGTTAAACGAACATGGCAAGGGTCTTAGACTATCTATAAAATCTCGTAGTTTGTCGTAACACACCACGGCAAGCCTAAACATGTCACGCATGTGATAAATAACTATCGAACTGAAGACTGATCGTAGGTAACAGCATACTGACTAGCACTGTGTAGTGGGACCATGACACCTGAAAAGACGACGCTTCTGCGAGCTACAGCTGCGAGAGCATGTAAAGATAGTTCGGAGTCTTGGTTCTAGAGGAGAAGACTGTGTCATGTGGAAATTCAACCATTCCAAAATAGATGCAAGTATAACTGTTTTGTGTAATCGACTTCCACGTTAAAACTATAGGCATACAGCACCTAGCTATTTTTAAGTATAGTCTCGAGATATGGTATTGGATCCTGCACTGGATTGCCCGTTCGCCCAACTTAAATCCCATCGAGCAAGTGTGATATGCGCTAGGGAAATGTACTCGTTCTGCAGCACGTCCACATGTACCAACAACCATCCATCAGTTGTACCGCACTGGTGGAGGAATGGAATCCTTTACCACAAAAATATCACAAACTTATGGATGAGTATGGAAACATGTTGCTGAGTATGCATTGCTCTGGCAGTCAGCGTTAGTATCATAAAAGTGGTACACAAACACTGAATTACGTCATAGCATGACAATATGACCACCAACAGCAAATGCCTTTTACTAACGATGATTATTCACTGTAGTAGCAAAAAACCATCGGGTATAGGTCATCATGGCGAGACTTCCCGTCACATGATCTTCTACATGTGATTGAATTCACACTATATAGCGTGTGCCGTGACGTGGACACCCAAGAGTCGTGGGATAGGGGCGTGGAGTCCAGCAACGATGAGGAACATGCATAATGCTCCTCGGCACACCAAAAATGGATACTCATCGGTCTGTATTTAATAAAGAACCAGCCCACATGTCTATACAAATGTGACATACAGCCCGACAACCGTACAGAACAACCTGATAACGCTGTCCTAGGATCGTTGTAGTATATGGATTACTTTCATACAGTTTTAAGTGGAACTAAGACGTGTATTTTGATGAAATACTACGTATAATCTAGACTTAATCCTATCAGTATCAAGATGTTTAGATAACGCGCATTACCAAGTAGGATAGGAGGTACTTTTGCTCACCCGAATAAAATTAAAACAAAAACAAAATTCGTTAACTGTTGACTTGTATTGGCAACATGTTATTTTAAAGAGTTACTGATCTGAATGTAGCGTCGAGCACCTGAGAACACCTTTCAGAATACTCTTAGCAATATCAGTGCACGTTGAATAATGAGCACTTCCAACATCGTGATCACCACAAGAAGAATTAAGAAATTCAGATTTAGTTCATTCTTGTTAACTTTTTACTCTAAACATACTTTTTAAAAAGAAATTGATGTGCAAGTAACGGCATGAACCAGGAAATATTCAATACAACATTCGTTGGTGAAAGTGAGATCTGTTATTGAGAATTAAATTTTTGTATTAACTTTAATGGAAAAATATAAAATATGTATGGAATATGGTAGCAGAATCCTTAAAAAATATTTTTTTCAAACTTCAGAATGTAAAATAACTGATTAGATTACAATATTTTCAAGAGATAAGCAAAAAGTACCATCCACACCCACTGGTATTGCGAGGGTTAACTCCTTAGTTCAACGTTTACGCAACCACTGTAGTAGTCTTAAATGGCTCGGAATACATTTTTATACGAGCAAATTAAAATTGTAGACAGATAGATGATATCTTGTACAAGTCAAACCCCGTTAGTTGATTATCCATATTTATAACAAAAACATGTTAGTAGAGAATCCAGATGACAGCACTTTTACGAGAATACAACACGGCTAAGGGTAGAGTGGATGCGAGTTTATTTTCAGTGTGCATAGCGGCATACTAGAGAAGGGAATTCACTTTAGAGACACCTTACCCACTTTATAAAAAATGGTTCTAATGGCTTTGAGCACTATGGGACTTAACATCTATGGTCATCAGTCCCCTAGAACTTAGAACTACTTAAACCTAAGGACAGCACAACACCCAGTCATCACGAGGCAGAGAAAATCCCTGACCCCGCCGGGAATCGAACCCGGGAACCCGGGCTCGGGAAGCGAGAACGCTACCGCACGACCACGAGCTGCGGACCCACTTTATAGCAAGAGAGTAATTATTTATTATAATTATAATAACTCATGACGGTAAAATGTGAGACAGAATGGATACGGGAGGTCACAAGCAGACAGATATAGAAATCGAGATGACCCGAACGATTAATTTCAGACTATCCAGTCACATAGCGTTAAAGCAATGAGACACGAAGGAGAATCGACGCCGACGGCGCCTTAAACTATCCTTCGCCGACACACTTTCGCTCTCCACCAAGACACTTCATTGTATATGTCTCGGAATCAGTAAATTTGACATAGTTGATACAGCCAGAGAGAACACTGTATGAAAAGGCTTAAGTACGATAAATGGGCTTAAAAAATAGACAAACGCCAAGCAGTAATATTAGGAGTTAAGTCATGTATTATATATCAAACTAATGCTACACATGTTGCCCACAGAATCCCTTTGTTTCGTCGTTTGTCAGCAAACTTCTCATGATTCGCTAGTAGTAACGTCAACCCGCAATCAGTGTGTTTCGATTCTGAAATGATACCAGTTTATACTGTATCCAACTATTTTTTCGATTACAAATGCATATAACGTGCCACTAGTATGTATTGGCTTGGAGAATGCCACAGCGTTCAGAATAAAGTAACACTACCGTTCCCTCACACACGCGTAGAACTTTGGTAGTATGACAATTTCGTCTTACCTCTCTAGATGCCTTCGTCG
Source organism: Schistocerca nitens (assembly GCF_023898315.1). NCBI lineage: Eukaryota > Metazoa > Arthropoda > Insecta > Orthoptera > Acrididae > Schistocerca > Schistocerca nitens. Next base: position 238,437,078 of record NC_064616.1, on the reverse strand, counting down.
TCGGTCGATGGAAGGAATGGTGATACCTGCTGGAAACCAATACGCAAACTGGCATAACTGTGTGTATACAGCAGAATAACGTCAACACACTACCTGCAAAAGCAATCCATTAACGTGTGTGTGTGTGTGTGTGTGTGTGTGTGTGTGTGTGTGTGTGTGCGTGTGTGTGTGTGTGTTTCTGCCGTTGGTAATGGCACTTACAGTAGACATTTGGAGGACTTTGGAAGACTAAGTATATACCCTGGCTGGATTGGGGCTCTGTATCGAAGTTGAATAGCACAAAAAAAAAAAAGAAAAACAACCTCTGTCTGGTCTTGGTTGGTTGATTTGGGAGGGGGGACCATATCTGCTCATGAAAGCATTAAGAGCATATTAATGTTTTTAGACGTACACATGGAAAAAAGTTGATAAAAGTCAAAAATATAGAAAGGGTCAAAAATTCGGTAAATAATCTGGATATTAAATGTTCGTTCAGGAGATACCTGCATTTACGCGTCAGCGAAACAGCAGAACGATTCACACTAAGCCATCGGGCCACATCAGTTTGCGACTGTCCTGCTTCCGTTCTTTTGAAAGTCGCGAGTTCTATATGTTCTTATCTCGTGTTTTCTACTGAAAATCTCGTGCTTGTACTCTTGTTAACTTTACTATTACAGAGATCGCTTAAACTTTATTTATTTTTTTTAATTATTGGTCCTGTGCGCAAAAAATAACTTACTTGCTCTTTCTGCTGCCACTGTTTGATCTGCTGCATTCCATTATTTAACAAAAACATAAAAATACCTATTATTCATGCTGAGTGCAATGCATGTTCTGTATGTGCGGCTCCTGCTGTTGCTGCTGCTGCTTACTACAACTACATATAATTCAAGAGAAAGTGTTTGGTCAAATCTAAACTCGATAAATGATAACCCAAACAAAAAACTACATTCTGAAAGCGATTCTATCTCATTCAATTAACACAACGCTAGAAGCTCTTTGAACAATCGCTTCGTTTGTAAATCTGCCTCCAGTGGCATTAAAGCAATATTACAAATTAATCAAACTCTTGAGACAGCCTGAAATACTTCTTAATTGAATACATAGTGAAACAATTCCCTGACAATTACAAAAGAAATCAATGACAAAAATCTAACAATGGTTTCCCTTAAGAATTCAACTCCTATCACACAAACCCTTTTCTTTAAATTAATAAGCGTGCTGCAAATTATAAAAAATATTAACTAAATACCAAATCCTGTGTCACTGCCGGCGGACACGGCAGTACGGCAGTACGGCAGCTCGGCGACGACCCCTCGCCAACACACGTGCGTACCAGAGCAGGCGGGCTCCTGCACTGGCTTCAAAACTGCCACTAGTTAATCCGCTCGCTGCGAAGCGCGACAACAATATCTCAGATTCCAGAGCTTGTGTATGCGCACTGTAGCCAACCTTTATATTCTAAGAGAGTATTGCCAAATCTCATAACCCCCAACCTCATTTTTGAAAATTTTGCGGGGTGATTCATGCCTAACATATTGGCAAGGAACAAACAGTAAATTTTTTTTACAAAACGACGATAAATTAGGCAAAGAGAAAAAATGTTACAATTTATATCCAGTGACTAAAAGTATTTCTTGCTTAGCATCTAAGTAAATTTTTTATATGAAAATGTTGCTAGCCTAGTATATATGTAATAAGGAAACATCAAACGAAATATAACAAGTTTCCTACATAAGTAGATAAAAAAGATCATATAAGTTTTGACATATGTGTAACAGTAACTACTTAAGCATGGAATAGTCTCCAATAAGCTAATATAACCTAATAACCAGTAAAAAAAAATTTATTTTGTGCATTTGGGCACTTACTTTTCCATGACATTAATCAGTAGTGGCCTGACTACATGATATCTTATGTTTTTATGCTCGCAGTTCCCTCTGGTCAAAAGAAACCAGGTCTACATGTTTTAAGTGCAGCAGACTCAGGGACTTCATATCCACTGACAACCACACTAATATTCCCACATCCGTTAATTTATGGCGTAAGCAGACTCAGGGACTTCATATCCACGGACAAATACACCTGAAGTCTAATTTTCCTGTGGTGAGACAGTTTGACAACGTAGGCAGACTCAAGGACTTTGTGTCCACTGACAACTATACGTAACGTTCATTCTCCCAGGATGACACAGTTTGACAGTGTTGGCAGACTCAGGGACCTCATGTCCACTCACAACCACACGTCACTGCGTTATTGTGTAAGTACCTCCTGGAACTTATATAGTACAAGTCTGGGTCGAGTATTTCTCTATACTCAAAACGTCATATTTTATAGAAAATTGATTCTCCCTTTAAAATACGATATCTCTAATTACATAAATGAAGCAAGGAATGATATTATGTCATATAAACAGGCATGTGAGCTCTGAGCTCATTTAAATGTTTTCTTTAACTCTATTACCGCAGCAATTACAGATTTGTGGCATATATCTCAAGTCATGAATAACGTGAGGCTCACCACACGGTGGCAAATTCAATTTTCTTTAAATTTCTCGCCACAGCAATCACCGATTTGTGGCATGTATTTTCCAATTCAGTCATAATATGAGGCTCACCACATGGTGGCAAGTTAAATTTCTTACGATTAGTTTGGCCAATAACAGTGGCAAAGTTTTGAGTGTGACCACGAACCATTACAAATATGGCACCACACAAAAAATATCATTTCAATTTCAAGGCATAAATCTTGTGCCGTAGAACTCTAATTACCAAAATTTTTACATTACTAGTGATGCTGAAGAAGAATCTTACAACATATGTTACAATAATTGTTATGTACATTTTCGTTATAAAATATTTAAATAATCCTACAAATGGAAAAGTAATTCCATATTGATGCTCTTATATATAATAAAAGTTACAGAATCATTTAGAAAAAGTGTAGCCAAAGGCTTGCCAAATCAATTCATATATATGTACAAAATTTAGTGAATGATTACGTGACATTGCGTCAGAATTTTTTACACTCTAATTACTAAGTTATACCAAATTTATAATTATCGGTCTGTAATGACTGTCAATGTTTCTGATGTCGAACGTAAATGTGTGTGGCATAGCGTCTAAATCGTTTTTATATGGAGTCCTCATTGTCTGTTTGGAGGCCTCCCTAGTCTTTGTATGAATCTGTGTGGCCATACCTTGGACGGTCACAAACAACAAGAATAAGAATCATCCTACAAAGAACATAATAAAAAAATAGATTTACAAAATACAACACACAAAACCCCTCCATCTGCCCAGTACAAACTGAAAGAAATGGCTTATTCATCAAGGTGACAAGAAATAAATTTATGACATGACAAGAGAAAAATCATCACCTTACAATTAACCTCGTGCTGGAATCGGCACTGCATCACTAAATTACAATCATGAAATAGAAAACACAAGATAAATATTAAATTGACTTATGTTACACTACTATTTACACATTCATAAAATATGGCAGATACTCTTGCCTCTTGGCGTAAGAGTCATTTCGCTCTGGAAAGAGAAAAGAAATAATTTAATGCAGAACATAATTATCTAGGTCATAGCTCGGTGTTTTTGTCACGGCCGACTGTTTCTAAACGTCTTTTTTCTCGCGATCCTTAACGGTAAGCTTGCTACGCTCCGATCTGAAAAAATCGTCTACTACACAAAATTGCGTCACGTTAAGTGCTTTCGTTTCTGCAATGGAGAAAACTTCCGTTGCGATCATGTTTCCTGTAAGAAATGCAATAAATTCAACCTTAACAACAATAAGAAGAGAAACAACACTATCATTCTTACCATTCCACAATTTCACAGACAAAAAAAAATATTCTTGACACTCATTCATCACATAATTCAACACTTCGCTGTGTATTTGTATCAGAACACCTTTTGTGACTCATAGCCATGTCTTAACTTTGCTGTGACTTAGATTTTAAGTAAATGTGCACTCTACCTTAACATTACTGTCACTTAAGTTTCACGCAAATGTGTATAAGCTATATCTTCCTTCATAGAATACCATTATGGGTTTCTTCGTTTAGAAGTGTATCTTTCTTACCTTCTCTTGTTCTATAAATGTCTGCAAAGTGCTCCCTCATTGTGTCACACTAATCATGAGTGGTCCATAAATCCTAATACGCCTTACCTGGCAAACTAATAAACACGAAAAAACCACATGAATCATCACTCTTCAAACTATTTCATAAATCTGAAGTAGTGTCATTTCGAAGGTTTCCTAATTATACTATTACCCAGCAAATATATCTTCTCAATTCAGAGCCACTTTTACACTATATTTTACCGGAAGATAATGTCAACACTTTCTGTTATTTCATGTTATTTCTCCCTAAAAACATACATAGTTATTTCTTGCACTTTCCTTCAAATAAGTCACGAAAATTTCATTCTTTCAGTGAACAATCGCAAGATGTCAACAGCTGGTATAATCCTCTCGTCAGAAATGTCCTTTGCAAAGTTCTCATTCTCTCAAACAATACAAATCGTTCGTAATCATTCATTCTTGGTCTTTCATACAGGATAGATTGACAATAAAAGATTAATAGATAAACAGGTTAGTCAAAGATTATGAAACAGTACCGAAAACTAAAATCGGAAGAATATACTGTAACGGCTGGGGCACCTATGCTTGCCAAATATATATTTACTAAAGATCAGTAAACCCCCTAGGGCCTTATTTCTTGAAAATTTTAATGTGTGATAAGTGGTGAAGACCTCGCGATTTATGTGTTCGTATTGTCTCAACTTCCACAGAGTTTGTTTGTGCAATGCGTCGTATACGGAAGGGTCCTTCATACACCATGAAAAGCTTCCTACTCAAATATTTTACCTTATGAGATAGGCGATGTGATCTAAGCAATACCGTTTGACCTACCTGTAAATTATTGACGTTGACTCGTGGATTATGCAGTTTCTTTCTTCTGTCTGCAGCTTTCTTGATGTTCTGTAATGCTATACTTACCACTTCATGGTGTCTTAAACGTCGCTGTGGTGGTTGTTTACTTTTCAACACAAGCAGTGGGGGCAGGGTAGTGGAATCATTAGGTAGTTCATTAATAATGTTTTGGAAACCAGATAAATGTACGTCCCAGTTTCTATGTTGGCGATGGCAGTACAATCTGCAAAGTTTAGCTAACTCCTTCACGATATGTTCTGATGGGTTACATGATGGCATAAAACGTGATATAAATACTGGTTTAAATTTCCTGCATCGCAAGGTTTGCAGCCAACTGTTGGAACGGAATTGTGGGCCATTGTCACAAATCACCTTGTCATCGTGCCCTACTTCCTTCAAGAAATTCTTGACGAATGCTGTGGAAACTGATTTTGCTGTAGCTTTTCGTAAAGGTGTGAATGAGACAAATTTCGAAGTAAGCTCAACAGCTACGAAAACATATGAATGGCCTTGTCTAGAACTTATTACTGGTCCGAAGATGTCCACGGCAGCCATCTCTTTTAATTTGACTGGGATGATTGTAAATAGTGGTGTTCTGTGTGTCACTGTTGGTGGTTTTCCTTTCTACCATAACTTGCATATTGCCAGGACTTTACGGATTCTCTTTTCCATATTGTAAAAATAGCATGTGTCTCGTAATTTTTGAAAACATTTCTTCGCACCAAAGTGGGCATAACTGAGATGTGTGTGCAAATGAGTTTATTTACAAGTTCGTCTGGTATGCATAAAACCCAAGAAGGACTGTCAGGACGTCTGCGTCTGAATAAGATGTTATCACGTATGTTATAAAACTATCTTATAGCAGGATGTGACTTACTCTCCCACTTCCTTTTTATATGCTTCCAAATCGAATCCTTTTCTTGTTCACGAGCAATGTCAGTTAATGAGGATGAAATGAAATTTTCAAAAGCAACCTTCTGCATGTAGAGTAAGCTGTAATTATTTTCTAGGCACTCTTCCTCGTTACTTTGGGCTAAACCAAGAGGTGCTAGTGAAAGCGCATCAGCAATGATGTTTTGTGAACCTGGAATATACACTCCTGGAAATGGAAAAAAGAACACATTGACACCGGTGTGTCAGACCCACCATACTTGCTCCGGACACTGCGAGAGGGCTGTACAAGCAATGATCACACGCACGGCACAGCGGACGCACCAGGAACCGCGGTGTTGGCCGTCGAATGGCGCTAGCTGCGCACCATTTGTGCACCGCCGCCGTCAGTGTCAGCCAGTTTGCCGTGGCATACGGAGCTCCATCGCAGTCTTTAACACTGGTAGCATGCCGCGACAGCGTGGACGTGAACCGTATGTGCAGTTGACGGACTTTGAGCGAGGGCGTATAGTGGGCATGCGGGAGGCCGGGTGGACGTACCGCCGAATTGCTCAACACGTGGGGCGTGAGGTCTCCACAGTACATCGATGTTGTCGCCAGTGGTCGGCGGAAGGTGCACGTGCCCGTCGACCTGGGACCGGACCGCAGTGACGCACGGATGCACGCCAAGACCGTAGGATCCTACGCAGTGCCGTAGGGGACCGCACCGCCACTTCCCAGCAAATTAGGGACACTGTTGCTCCTGGGGTATCGGCGAGGACCATTCGCAACCGTCTCCATGAAGCTGGGCTACGGTCCCGCACACCGTTAGGCCGTCTTCCGCTCACGCCCCAACATCGTGCATCCCGCCTCCAGTGGTGTCGCGACAGGCGTGAATGGAGGGACGAATGGAGACGTGTCGTCTTCAGCGATGAGAGTCGCTTCTGCCTTGGTGCCAATGATGGTCGTATGCGTGTTTGGCGCCGTGCAGGTGAGCGCCACAATCAGGACTGCATACGACGGAGGCACACAGGGCCAACACCCGGCATCATGGTGTGGGGAGCGATCTCCTACACTGGCCGTACACCACTGGTGATCGTCGAGGGGACACTGAATAGTGCACGGTACATCCAAACCGTCATCGAACCCATCGTTCTACCATTCCTAGACCGGCAAGGGAACTTGCTGTTCCAACAGGACAATGCACGTCCGCATGTATCCCATGCCACCCAATGTGCTCTAGAAGGTGTAAGTCAACTACCCTGGCCAGGAAGATCTCCGGATCTGTCCCCCATTGAGCATGTTTGGGACTGGATGAAGCGTCGTCTCACGCGGTCTGCACGTCCAGCACGAACGCTGGTCCAACTGAGGCGCCAGGTGGAAATGGCATGGCAAGCCGTTCCACAGGACTACATCCAGCATCTCTACGATCGTCTCCATGGGAGAATAGCAGCCTGTATTGCTGCGAAAGGTGGATATACACTGTACTAGTGCCGACATTGTGCATGCTCTGTTGCCTGTGTGTATGTGCCTGTGGTTCTGTCAGTGTGATCATGTGATGTATCTGACCCCAGGAATGTGTCAATAAAGTTTCCCCTTCCTGGGACAATGAATTCACGGTGTTTTTATTTCAATGTCCAGGAGTGTATATAACAGTGAAGTAAAATTCCTGAAGAAACAAAGCCCAACGTTTTAAATGGTCGTGATTTAATTTGGCTGAAATGAGAAATTGTAACGCCCGATGGTCGGTGTATACTTTTGTGTGCTTGTCTTGCAGATAGTAACGAAATTTATCAAACGCCCATACTAAGGATAATGCTTCCAGCTCCGTGACTGAATAGTTGCGCTCTGATTTTGTTAATACTCGACTGGCAAAAGCTATACTTTTGTGAGTAAGAATTCCATTTTCAACAGTTTCTTGGAACGAATGGACACCAAGCCCAGATCTTGAGCTACCTGTCGAAAGGCAAAAATCAAGGGATAAATCAGGATGTGACAATATAGGTGCATTCAGTACTGCAGTTTTCAAATCGTGGTAGTCTGTTTGAGCAACATGATCTCAGTCCCAAACTGTGTTCTTACCTGTTAGTTGAGATAAGCCAGGTGTTGACAAGCTTTGTAGGCTAATAAAACGACGATAAAAATTTATTAGTCCCAAAAATCCTCTTAATTGTCGCTTGTTTGTTGGTAGGGGCATTTCTTTGATTGCATTTAATTTTTCTGGATCAGGAAGAATGCCTTTTGTTGTAACAATGTGGCCAAGAAATTTGATTTGCGTTCTACCGAAGTCCGATTTTTCTAAATTGACTGTAATGCCATGTTCCCGAAATGTTCGTAATAATTCACTTAATACTTGGTTGTGTTTTGTCCATGAATTTTCTGCGATCAAAATGTCGTCAACATAAGTGGTGATCCTGTCTTTTAAGTGTGTCGGTAATATTGTATTCAAAGCACGGATAAATGCAGCTGACGAAACGTTGAGACCAAATGGCAATTTTCGAAATTGGTAACAGTTTTCAAAACATAGGAAAGCTGTGTATTTCCTACACCTCGGATTTAGTTCTATTTGCCAAAAACTACTTCGTAAATCCAAAGATGACATCACCTTCACTCCATGGAATTTTTGCAATAGTTCATCTAGTGTCTGTGGTCTATCGGTTTCAGGTTGGATTACTGTGTTAATTTGTCTGCAATCAAGAACCAGTCTGATGGAATTATCCCTTTTCTTAACCACATGTAATGGGCTATTATATGAACTCACAGCAGGTTCGATGATTCCCTGCTCTAACATGGATTGTATTTCCTGTTTCACTTTGTCTCTGTATGTCAATGGGATGACGTATGGTGGTACAAAAAATTTATTATGCTCCTTGACCCTGAATTCATAAAGAAAGTTACGTATTGTTCCTGTCTTGTGAGAAAAAACTTCACAATTTGTTTGTAATATTTCAAATAACTAATCATTTCCTACATTAGGATCCACTTCGTCTCGGTAAATATTCCTTTTCATTAATTGTTCTGTACTAATGGGTTGTTCTGTTTCACAGTAAAACGTAGTGATGTTATCTGTGCAACTATTAGACAAATTCAGTGATTGTTGTGTCTCAAGCGGAAAGAGAAAACGCAGATAATTCACTTCCTCATCCTCCTTTGTTAGCCATCCTTGAAATTTAAGCGTGACTAACATTTGATTTACTCGTAACATGACTTCAGCATTACAAAAGTTTAACATTGCTTTATATTCACGTAGGAATTCCACACCCAAAATCATTTCTGTTGATAAAAGAGGGACTACTAAGAAATTTGCAGAAAACTCGTGTCCTTGACACCTGAAAACTAAAGAAGTCTGATTGCGTACGTCTATACTCCTTCCTTGAATGACTCCCTTTAATTTGGTCTTTAATAATGGCAATGTTGGACAAACAGATACCTGTTCACACTTCTTAAACATTGTCTCGCTAATTACATTCACAGGGCTGCCAGAATCAAGTACAGCTGAAAGTAGAGTATTTCCAACCGAGATTTTTATAATTGGATGAGCATACATAATTTCGTTGTTATCATTTTCTTGTAATAATGTGTCTCTAATGTCCTCCAATCCAACAAAGTTAACATAATTTGTGTATCGGCTTTCCGCCGCTACAAATGGTTCGTTTGTAGTCCTTGTTGCTAGTCATTGTTGTGCCTGCTGGTATTGCCGCGAATTATTGCTTGGGTTGGGTGGTCTGATTTCTACATTGTCGCCACACTCTAAATTGGAATTTCTGCGATCCTGCCAATTTTGATTTGTCCCCTCATCATAACTGTTTTGGTTCTCATAATTGTTATGACTATAATTATCACGTGGGCTCGATGCTCTGTATTCTGCATGAGCACCGCGTTCCGAATTGTAATTTGCGTGTCCGCGCCAATTTCGGTTGCCCATACCGCGACCATTCCTTCTAAAATAATTTTCATTTCCATAACGCCTTTGCTCTCATGGTCCGCGATCTCTATTACTGTACTGAAAGTTCCTATGATCATAAAAATCATTTCTCTGGCGTCTATGATCTGTGTTATACGGTTGATGCCGCATATCACGTCTATCTTCTTCCGCCCTGTACGCGTGAGGTTCGTCCGAGTTCCATACGCGTTTACGGTCACCCCGCGGATTATTATTTTCCCAATACTGATTACTATAATCTCTTTGTGTGTTTTCATAGTTGTCAAATTCTAATTCTTGCAAAAGAGCTTGGAATGCCTCCAAGTCATCTTTGGACCTACCTGCCAAAATTATGGGGCGCAATCTGATCGGCAGTTTTGTCAAACAGATACGAATTAATTCCGACTGACTGTACGGATTCGTTAAATATCTGTTCATGCGCATCATGTTTTCAAAATATTGCACTGGAGTTGAAAATTTCGACTGCTCATAACTTTGCATCATAATGATGTAATGTGTTATACGATCTTGTGTAGTCTCTGTCCAGTAAGCAGATAAGAATGCGTGATAAAAATCACCATATGTGTGACATTCACGTACTATTGAGCGCATTCTTGTTGCAGGCCCTCCTTCAAGATAACTGCAAATGAATTCCAGTTTGTGGCCAATTGGCCGTGTAGGTGGTAAAGAATAGTCAAATTGTTGTAACCACTCTCGAGGGTGGATTTCGTGACTAGCATTCCGAAAAATTTTAAATTTCCTAACTGTGAGAAAATGCTTATAGTCAAACTCGTCATTTTTCTTAGCGGATGAGTTTTCTTTTACATCATGACTCACGTTTCCTTCATTACGTCCCGCAAACGTGTCATATTCACGAGAAAAGTGGTCGGCATTTCCATAATTAACGCGCTCATTGTCGTTACCAATTTGGTAATTATTGGATCTACCAGTGTCATTGCTGCGATCGATCTTTTCTTCGATGCTGGCAAGCTGTTCCTGTATATTTTTTACGTCACGTTTGTTTTGCTGATTGTCATATGCCCTTGTTTAAAACGTTGCAGAGACTGAAATTCTTCGGTATCCGCGATCGGTACCGGCTGAGTGTCATCTGACCTCGTATCTAACCCGCTACTCAGTTCCGTCACTTTCATAGATAATTTATCTACCTGTTTAGCTACTGTCGTTAATTGAGTTTCTATCTTTGAAACTTCATTGGTGGTCTGTAACTGCAATGACTCAATATTTTTGGCTAATTCCTCTACTTGCAGTTCTTGTTGTGACGTCTGTCGTTTCACTTCAACAATATCAACATTTTGTACGTGATCAAGTCGGGATACGAGATTGTTAATATCTGATTTGAATTCTTCATGTAGCTGACTTTTCAACTTACTGGTCATTTCTTCAAATTTACTATTTAAATTGTCATTCACCTCACCCTGAAACAATGTGAGATTCTCATTAATTTCGTCCTGAAGTGATTTGAAATTCTTTGCATTATTGTTGTTAAATTCAGTGACTTTACTCTGCTGTCTGTCATTAAATTCGGTGAGTTTACTCTCCTGTCTGTTATTAAATTCAGTGAGTTTACTCAGTAATAATTGTAAAACATCATTACTGGGGGCAGGGAGTACAACGTTACTCTTCTCTGTTAAAGCAGAAGCAGTACCCGCATTTCCACTAACAGAAGGAAAGGCAAAATTACTCCGCTCTATCGGAGTGGCAACCACACCTGAATTTCCACCGAAAGTGGGGAAAACGAAATTACTCTGCACTTTAGAGGCGGAAGCAACGCTGGAATTTCTCATAATGAGTTCGGTTTGCGTCACTGTATTCTCACGTCCTAAGTTGCGTGTAGCACACAGTTGTTCATCATGCATTGTTGGCAAATGATCGCCTACATTCCGATTCTCCGTTGTATTGTTCGAAAATTCCCGGATCTCAATATTCTCAAAAGAATTTTCTACTCCCTGTTCCGAATTTTCGGAAACTGCGTTTGGAACCGCTCCTACATTCATGTTCGCCACCGTATCTACGTTCGTGTTTGCAGTAGCATCTGCATTATTTTCCATTTTCTTTTGTGCTCTCGTCCTCATTGTCGCAATACGAACGAAAACATGTCACTAAAATACACCGCTATTCTAAAAATTCCACTGTTCAATTAACTATTACACAATGCACCAACAAATTCAAAGACAAAACTGCTGTTAATACAAAGCAGTGCGCAAGAGATCAAAATGCTGTGCCTCCACTAATGATTACTGTTCCGTAAGCTTGCAGTTGGCAGTAGAAAGACGAAGCATATCTAACTACGATTCATCCAAAAAAAAAAAAAACCCTATCCTGGTTGGCATGTCGCCAGGTCAAAGTCGCGAGCTCTACATGTTCTTATCTCGTGTTTTCTACTGAAAATCTCGTGATTGTACTCTTGTTAACTTTACTATTACAGAGATCGCCTAAACTTTATTTTTTTTATTATTGGTCCTGTGCGCAACAAATAACTTACTTGGTCTTTCTGCTGCCACTGTTTGATCTGCTGCATTCCATTATATAACAAAAACACAAAAAAACCTATTATTCACGCTGAGTGCAATGCATGTTCTGTATGGCGGCTCCTGGTGTTGCTGCGGCTGCTGCTACTTACTACAGCTACATATAATTCAAGAGAAAGGGTTTGGTCAAATCTAAACTCGATAAATGATAACCTAAGCAAAAAACTATATTCTGAAAGCGATTCTTTCTCATTCAATTAACAAAACGCTAGAAGCTCTTTGAACAATCGCTTCGTTTGTAAATCTGCCTCCAGTGGCATTAAAGCAATATTACAAATTAATCAAACTCTTGAGACAGACTGAAATACTTCTTAATTGAATACATAGTGAAACAATTCCCTGACAATTACAAAAGAAATCAATGACAAAATGTAACAATCGTTTCCCTTAAGAATTCAACTCCTATCATTATCTGTCCGCAGCTCGTGGTTCCCAGGTTCGATTCCCGGTGGGGTCAGGGATTTTCTCTGCCTCGTGATGACTGGGTGTTGTGTGATGTCCTTAGGCTAGTTAGGTTTAAGTAGTTCTAAGTTCTAGGGGACAGATGACCATTGCTGTTAAGTCCCATAGTGCTCAGAGCCATTTTTTTTTTTTGAACATTATCAAAATTACCGTCTGCTGCTACGCATATACACAAACCCTTTTCTTTAAATTAATAAGCGCGCTGCAAATTATAAAAAATATCAACTAAATACCAAATACTGTGTCACTGCTGGCGGACACGGCAGTACGGCAGCTCGGCGACGACCCCTCGCCCAACACACGTGCGCACCAGAGCAGGCGGGCTCCTGCGCTGGGTTCAAAACTGCCACTAGTTAATCCGTGCGCTGCGAAGCGCGACAACAATATCTTAGATTCCAGAGCTTGTGTATGCTCGCTGTAGCCAACCTTTACATCCTAAGAGAGTATTGCCAACTCTCACTTTCTATTGCCATCCACCGTAGAGAGTCTGGTAGGCAGTTTCTCTGTACCATACTACACCGTCTGTGACTGCGTACTGACGTACGCAGTAGATCAGAGTGTCTGGAGGTATGTCTTGGATGTTTAGCTAGGAAGCTCTGTATGAGTGGTCTATTACAACCACTACACAATCTGTCTCCAAATTGGCCGAGATCTGTGCTCAAGATTGAGAGAAAGTGAACTCGTTATAGATCAGTTGGAATAAATTAATGAAACATACCGTTATTTTACCGTCCTGTGTCTTATTCACGATATAAACGTACAAAATGTCATCCATACGTCCGTACAATCCCGTTCTCCACGGAAGATGGCATCCTGGACAACGGAAAATCGTGCCAAAGATGACGTAACGCCATCTAGCAAACGATGCGATGTTTACCGGGTAGTCCCACTTCCACAATCGCTGTGTACACAGTCACAGACGGTGCACTATGGCACAGAGAAGATGCTTACCAGACTGACTGCGGTGGACGGCCATAGAAAGAACGGAAGCAGGACAGTCTCAAACTGATGTGTGAATCGTTCTGTTGTTTCTCGGACGTGCCGACAATTTATAGAGACCAAAACTGTATCCCGAAGACCAGGGCAGGACTGACCGCATGTGACTTCAGAAGAGAGGACCGTCATTTGGCTTTAAGGGCACGACAGTAACGCCTTAATACTGCACAGTAACTGGCATGTGAGCTCGCAGCATCCGCTGAAGGTACTGTATGGAGTCAAACGGTGTGCAGAAGGCTTCGGCAGAGTGGCCTTTATAGTCGGAGATCTGCTGTATGTCTACCTCTGACGCGTCTTCACAGAAGAGAACGTCTAGGGTGGAGTAATGAACACGCCAAATGGGCGGTCGAAGAATGGGCCAATGTTGTTCTCACAGATATATCTCAATTTAGCCTGGGGAGTGGTTCTCGATGGCTTTGCACCTGGAGGGAACGCGAAACACAGTTTCGGGGCCCAAACAATGTGGAAAGAGACCGATATCGAAGAGGATCCCTAATGGCGTTGGCAGGGATTATGTTTACCACTCGAACCCCTATTCATGAAATTGTACGGGTGAATCGGCAAGGTTTAACTGCTGTCAGGTATCGTGACGTGATCTTGGGACCTCATTTGCTGTTGATGCGAGGTACTGTTGGCCCAGACTTCGTACTGATACACGATAATACTCGACCTTACAGAGGACGGGTGGTTGATGTTTTCTTGGGAACGGAAGATATTGCACGCATGGCTCGGCCTGCTCGCTCTCCCGATTTGAATCCCACAGAGCATATCTGGGATGTAGTGGGGAGACGGCTTGTATCACGCCAGCATCCACCGACCACTCACCAAGACTGTGAGCAGCTCTGCAGGAAGAATGGTCGTTATTGCCTCAACATGAGTCTGATGGCAGCATCCACAGCATGCCCTTTCGTTGACAGGCTCACGTTAACTAGTTGTCTCAATGTGTGTCCAAATCCGTTAAGTTGGAAAACACGAGAACATTTTTGTCTACCGTTATACATGTTGTAGTTGTTTACGTACTGAATTATTTGCGTTGTTTTTTTACTTTACCGTCATCTGTTTATACTGTAATGTGGCGAAATAAAAGCAAGCTTGCAAAATTTCCATTTGTTGCTTTAATTTTTTACACCAGTGTACATATACAGAGGGAAGGAGAGACATGGCGTTACAGATAAATGTAGGAAACAAAAATCATTATCTTGATGATGTAACAGGTCGAGGGGAGTAGTGACGAGTAAATATAAGAGGGGCAGTGACAGCACCTTTGCATTACTAGTGGAACGATGGTGCATTCTGAAGAGACAGGATGAAATTACCATACTCCCATTAGTTCTATGTGAGTGTGTGTGTGAGAGAACGGTATTATTATTTTATTCTGAATGCTCTGGCATTTTGCAACCCAAATTCATTTTAGTTGCAAGCCATATATCTTGGAATCGTAAAAAACAGTTAGATACAGTTTAAAGTTGTATCATTTTAGAATCGAGACACATTGATTGCATATCGGTATTGCTATAGGCGAATCATGGGACGTTTTCTGATAAAGTATAAAAAAGGACTCTATAGGCAACGTGGGTAACACAAGTTTTAGCTACAGGTCTCAGATTAGCTCCTAATACAACTGCTTGATGTTTGCTAATTTTTAACCCCACTTATCGTACATTTACTCTTTTTGTCGAAAGTTCTCTCCGGCTGTTTCAGTTGTGCTTTCGAAACATATATAATGGCGTGTTTTCGTGGTGAGTGAAGCGTGTTTGGTAAGGATGGTCTAAGGCACCGTCGGCGTGGATACTGCTTTGTATCCCAGCGCTACAGCGCTGTGGAGAGAGAGTGTAAACTTAATCATCAGGGTCGTCACGATAGCTACATCTGTCTGCTTGTGAGCTCCAGCGTTATTATAATTTAAATAAACAACTAATTCCTTGCTGTAAAGTGGGCAGGGTATCTTTAAAATGAAGTACCTCCATTAATATGCCGTCATGTATATAGAGAATGAAGCCGCATCCACCCTACCATTGGCCTTGGAGTATTCACATAAATGAGTGTAATTACAACCACACTTACAGGTTATCACCGAAAGCACCGTCATCTGGACTCTTTGCTCATATGTTTTCGATATCAATATGGATAATCGTCTAACTGTGTTTGACGTGTGCAAAATATAACTATCTGTCTACAATATTAATTAGGGACTCTGTTACGCCAATTCGTGCCGTTGATGCGAGCTCATATATAAAAAAAATTAGTCTGAGTCGTTTACTAGTTAGCACACTGGACTCGCGTCGGGAAGTTGACAGTTCAAACCAGCGTCCGGCCATCCTGATTTAAGTTTTCTGTGGTTTCCCAAAATCGCTTAAGGCAAATGCCGGGATAGTTCCTTCGAAAGGGCAGAGTCGCTTGCCTTTTCCATCCTTACCCAATCCTAGCTTGTGCTCCGTCTCTAATCACCTCGTTATCGACGGGACGTTAAACACTAATTCCCTCCTCCTGAGTCGTTTACTACTACTACATAGATCCCATAAGCGTTGTATTACAGACTTAAGTCTAGAGTATGGGTATTATTTTGTCAAAATACGAACGAAACAATACGTTGGTGTGCTACCTGGCTGGAAAAGGAGTACCCACGTTAGTTTTAAAAGCAGAACTGTGGGGGGTATTAGGGGTATTATAGTTCTGATTGGCCCAGGAAGAAAAGTTGGTGGTGAGGGATATGCTTGGCGCTTTAACTGTTAGCAGCGATTATCCACAAACACGTCGGTGAGTTACGATAGGTTTTGCTGTGGTGGGATATCTTCTTCCTAGAATGACTGAGTGTCATTTGTGCCAGCTACCATATCGGAGGTGATTACAGATACTCTGTGCAAATTTCTCTACGACTCCTGGGGAGTTGTGGGACACTCCAGTTCGCGATCTGGTGATCACGATCGTACGAGCAGTTGCATATCGGACCCGCATTATCCATCGAATACCGGGGGGAGAACGGTGTGTGTTGCACCACTCTATGTAATTTCCACCTACAGCTTGGGATCTGTTCGCCGATATTAACGAAGCTGGTGGATCCCTCATTCGGAACTGCAGCAATGTCAGGCGCTAGACCAGCGTGCTTACATCGCAACATTGCCGGACTCTGTGTGACAGCAAGCATCGGCGTTCGTGTCTACACACACAGCTATCCTGCAGACGACAAGATTTACGTTGGAGTTGTTACAGATACTGAACAGCTCTCTAGAGGTGCATTTTGCACCACAGCGCTGAAAATTCAGTACCTTTGACTGGAGGTATCAGAATTTTACTATGACGTCAGATAATCTAGTAATGTAGTCTGGCATTTCATATACGATATCGCGGGTTAGAATCGGTAGTGCTTATAGAATTCTCTGTGATGTCATCGACACTACGTACTATTTCTGTCAGTGTGTTCGTTTCGGATAGTACGACGTCACACACTATTAATAGTGTGGTGGCTTAGCAATGGTACATAAATGTGGATTTCTCGATTTGCTGTAGGATTTTGGAACGTATACTGTGTTCGAACACCATGAAGTACGTCGAAGAAAACGATTTATTGACACATAGTCAACACGGGTTCAGAAAATATAGTTCTTGTGAAACACAACTAGCTCTTTATACTCATGAAGTAATGAGTGATATCGACAGGGGATGTCAAATTGACTCCATATTTTCAGATTTCCAGAAGGCTTTCGATACCGTTCCTCACAAGCGTCTTCAAGCCAAATTGCGTGCCTACGGAGTATTGCCTCAGTTGTGCGACTGGATTCGTGATTTGCTCTCAGAAAGGTCACAGTTCGTAGTAATAGACGGAGAGTCATCGAGTAAAACAGAAGTAATATCCGGCGTTCCTCAAGGAAGTGTTATAGGCCCTCTAATGTTCTGATCTATGTTAACGACATAGGAGACAATCTGACTAGACGTCGTAGATTGTTTGCTGAAGATGCTGTCGTTTACCGTCTTGTAAAATTATCAGATGACCAAAACAAATTGCAAAATGATTTAAATACGATATCTGTATGGTGAGAAAAGTGGAAATTGATCCTGAATGAAGAAAAGTGTGAAGTTATTCACATGAGTACTAAAAGAAATCCGCTAAATTTCGATTACGCGATAAGTCACACAAACCTGTAGGCTGTAAAGTCAACTAAATAATTAGGGACTGCAATTAAATATAACTTAAATTGGAATGATCACATAGATAATGATGTGGGTAGAGCAAACCAAAGACTACGATTACCTGGCAGAACACTTAAAAGGTGCAACAAGTCTACTAAAGAGACTGCTTACACCACGCTTCTCCGCCATATTCTGGCGTACTGTTGTGCGGTGTGGGGTCCGCATCAGGTGGGACTGACGGATGACGTTGAAAAAGTTCAAAGAAGGGCAGCTCGTTTTCTATTATCACGAAATAGGGGAGATAGTGCCACAGACATGATACTTGAATTGGAGTGGCGATCATTAAAACAAAGACAGTTTTCGTTGCGACGGGCTCTTCTAATGAAATTTCAATTACTGGTTTTCTCCTCCAATTGCGAAAACATTCTCCTACACAGGGAGAAATGATCATCACGATAAAATAAGAGAAATAAGGGTTCGTACAGAAAAATTTAAGTGCTTCTTCTTCCCGCCCGCCGTTCGCGAGTGGAACGGTAGAGAGACAGCTTGAAGGTGGTTCATTGAACCCTCTTCCAGGCACTTTATTTGAATAGCAGAGTGATTACGTAGATATAGATGCAGATGTAAATGTAGATGTAGACGAATACGAGAGCATCATCACATCGACGTGACGCGATGGAGCTCATGATGCGACGTGGTGACGGTACGTCGTGGCGCGATGTTGACACACATAATTCTGGTAATAGGGTAAAATTGTGGAAAAATGAGAAAATTACGTATCTGTCTGGGTGTGCCGTCTGCTGGTGTCTTCAAATATTAATTTGTTATTAGCAAAAAGACCTCTAGTGACGTGATTTGTTACTAACAAACTGACACAGCCTACAACCTATGGTGCCCACCCAGCTGTCCCAGTTGTAAAAGATGGAGCTGGGAACGTGTTTCTGGGAGCATCATGACGTAAGGAACAGAGGGGTGAATCTTGTGTGATGGAAAACAAAATAAAATTGGTAAACCATATGAAAACAAAGAATTCCGAGCGCTCTTACATTTCTGACTAGGTGTGGCCTCTGGTGGTGCTACGTACTACAAAACTGTTATTAACTGAAACGAAAAGTGGCGTGATTTGTTGTTAACATACTGAGTCAACCTTCCCCCTTTGCTACCCAGCTCTAGAATGTTTATCTCAGTTATAAAATAGAAAAACCCATTACAAATACTAAAACTGAGGAAGACATTGAAAAATACGTAGAATTGAATGTACTTACATGTCGAGCTGGGTGTGGTCTGTGCCGGTGTTTCCTAATATTGTTATTAAGAAATAGACACATTTCGCCGGCCAGTGTGGCCAAGCGGTTCTAGGCGCTTCAGTCTGGAACCGTGCAACTGCTATGGTCGCAGGTTCGAATCCTGCCTCGGGCATGGATGTGTGTGATGTCCTTAGGTTAGTTAGCTTTAAGTAGTTCTAAGTTCTAGGGGACTGATGACCACAGATGTTAAGTCCCTTAGTGCTCAGAGCCATTTGAACCATTTTTAGACACATCCGCTCCCTATGCTGTTCAACTCCATAGTAACGCCTGCCACAAAAGTGTACTAGTTATAAAAGATGAAGGTGTAGAGGGGTTGCATGATTCTCATCGGCCCAGAGGGGCGGTAGGTGAGGGTAGGAGGACAGGGGGTTGCCGCCACTTTTGTGACATCTGACGACTATATGTTTACGTCCTTACCTTGAATATAAATAGTACAATTGCCTGGATGAGTTCCCTGTGTGACCGCGATCAATTCCAGGTGATTTTCCGGGGGATATGGAATAGGGGAAGCGAGGAGACCAAGTGGATAACCTGACACCGGATGTGTAACATGACACTGGATGTGATAATATCGTTATCTTGGCCTGAGCGCTCACTGGTATGCTACTTACGTTTTGCTTTCTGTATACATCCAGTATTTATGTACAGAGTATTGCACAACTCCTATTGTGGCTTCTAGGTATTGTAGAGGTACTTAGTACATAAAAATTTGATAAGGAACCCATATATGTTTGAAGATAGGATTACTTTTACTGAACGCACCCAGAGGAGGAGTGAGCTCGGATATGTGTCCCCTACAGAAGTCCATGATATGGAGAATTTTTCGAGCACCAGCCGTCGGGTTCTCTTCTACGTAACGAAGTACTTCCTCTTCCAAGTCAAGACTGCGACGCTTCTGTGGAGCACCACGGTGAACCCTACCAGCTTCAGAAGTGCTAATTTCTCGCGGCCGTTGTTATAGACGGAGGAAAACAATATGTGTTGTCATAATTGTGATACAAACTGACGACGATTGGTTGATTTGGGAGAGGGGAAACAACCGCGAGGTCGTCGGTCCCAACGGATTAGGGAAGGATAGCGAAGTGAGTCGGGCCTGCCGTGTCAAACAAACCATTCCGGTATTTGCCTGAAGCGATTTAGGGAAATCACGGAAAATCTAAATCAGGATGGCCAGACGCGGGTTTGAACCGTCTTCCTCCCAAATGCGTGTCCAGTGGGGTAGCTACAGTGCTACTTCGCTCTGAGATTGAAGACGGCGCCCTTTTCTGAGTTTATGTGGTAATGCAAACTGGGAGATGTGAAACCGATCCGATCTTCAAAGTTACTTGGTACCGCTTGACAAAAAAGTAAAGCACCCAGAGGGACAGGAGGAAACGAAATGAAACTTCACTGGCTGAGAAAGTACGTGATGATGTTCCAGTGATTACGAAGTCGTGACAAATTTAGAAATAACTCTGCAGGATGAGCCCATCTATCAGTATGACGTTGCACCCTTCTCTGGCTAGGATGAATTCACTGCTTAGTTTGCGAAGGTTGTCATAAAGTCTTAGTTTCCTCCTTGAGGCAAGCTGTCCCACAGCTGTTATAACTAGTCTTTGATATCCTCGATAATGAAACTGAGACGAAGTAGATGCCCGAGCGGGTTCCACGCATGCTTTGTCCGGGACAAATCTGGGAGTGTTGTTGTCCAGAGGGGTACCTCAACGCAACTCAGGCAATTAATACAGACACGAACCGTGTGTGGACGAGAATCGTCCAATTTAAAAATGCTCTCACGATACTGTCGCATGAGAGGTAATAAATTTGGACGCAGGATGTGTGGGATGTACCGTTATGCCGCCATAGATCCCTCAGTAACTACTAGCTATGTCTTGAATTCATACCTGATGGGCCCCAAAACCATAACGCCAAGAATGACACCGCCGTTCCTCTCCAAGGGATTGGACGGATGTGACCTCTTTGCAGGTGCCACTGTACTCGACAATGCTGGTCGTCCGGTGTAGTGCAGAACCGCGATTCTTGGCTGGACACAGTGCGACGCCAGTCATCCGTAATCCATGCTTCTTGGTCGCGGTGACACAGTAGATCGAGAGATTGTAATAATGAAAATTGTACTGAAATGCCGGAGGATCTGCAACGAATTGACGCATGGTGCAGGGAATGGCAATTCAATCTCAATGTAGGCAAGTGTAATGTGCTGCGAATACATAGAAAGAAAGATCCTTTATCATTTAGCTCCAGTGTAGCAGGTCAGCAACTGGAAGCATTTCATTCCATAAATTATCTGGGAGTAGGCATTAGGAGTGATTTAAAATGGATTGATTATATAAAATTAATCGTCGGTAAAGCAGATACCAGACTGAGATTCATTGGAAGAAACCTAAGGAAATGCAGTCCGAAAACAAAGGAAGTAGTTTGCAGTTCACTTGTTCGCCCACTGCTTGAATACTGCTCACCAGTGTGGGATCCGTACCAGATAGGGCTGATGGAAGAGATAGACAAGATCCAACGGAGAGCAGCGCGCTTCGTTACAGGATCATTTAGTAATGGTGAAAGCGTTACGGAGATGATAGATAAACTCCAGTGGCAGACTCTGCAGGAGAGACGCTCAGTAGCTCGGTACGGGCATTTGTTGAAGTTTCGAGAACATATCTTCACCGAGGAGTCAAGCAGTATATTGCTCCCACCTACGTATATTTCGCGATGAAACCATGAGGAAAAAATCAGAGAGATCAGAGCCCACACAGAGGCATACCGACAATCTTTCTTTCCACGAACAATACGAGACTGGAATAGAAGGGAGAACCGGTGGAGGTACCCAAGGTACCCTCCGCCACACTCCGTCAGGTGGCTTGCGGAGTATGGATGTAGATGATGATGTAGATTTGTAAAAATGAAATTCTAACAAAATTTCAATTTGGTTTTCAGAAAAGCTTTTCAAATGAAAATACTATATATGCTTTCATTGATCAAACATTATATGAATTGACTAAACGAACACCACTTATTGGGATATTTTGTGATCTCTCAAAGGCCTTTGATTGTGTGAATCATGAAATTCGTCTAGATAAGCTTAAGTATTGAGGTATTAGTGTGACAGTTCACAAATGGTTTCATTCATACTTAACTGGAAGCATGCAAAAGGTTGAAATGAACAGTACAGATAGTCTCCAAAAACCACCGGATTCGTGTAGCTGGGGAGGTATAAATAATGGTGTTCCACAGGATTCAGTCTTGGGTCCATTATTGTTCTTAATATATATTAACAACTTGCCACTCTATATTCATGAGGATGCAAAGCTAGTTCTTTTTGCTGATGATACATGTATAGTAACCACACCCAACCAGGAAAAATCAGCTGAGGAAATTGCCAATAATGTCTTACAGAAAATTATTAAGTGGTTCTCTGCAAATTGACTCTCACAAAATTTTGAGAAAACACAGTTTATACACTTCTGTACAGTAAATGGTATATATATATATATATATATATATATATATATATATATATATATATATGCAACCCATAAACACACATACACTGCAACAATCATCTACCAAGATGTCGTGGCCAATATATATATATATATATATATATATATATATATATATATATATATATATATATATATTGGCCATGACATCTTGGTAGATGATTGTTGCAATATATATATATATATATATATATTGGCCACGACATCTTGGTAGATGATTGTTGCAGTGTCTGTGTGTTTATGGGTTGCATTTTTTCATATGACTTGTCAAGCCAATGGCAGCACGGCATAACACCATTGATAAGTATAGACTATGAACAGAAGTCTGTTGCTAAGGCAGAATACTCAAAATTTCTGGATTTGTGCACTGACGAGAAAGTGAATTGGAAGAAACATATCGATGATCTGCTGAAACGGTTAGGTTCAGCTACTTATGATATTGGGGTTATTGCAAATTATGATGATAAACATATCAGTAAATTAGCCTACTATGCCTATTTTCACTCACTGCTTTCATATGGCATCATATTTTGGGGCAATTCGTCATTAAGGGAGAAAGTATTCTTTGCACAAAAGCGTGTAATCAGAATAAAACCTGGAGCCCATCCAAGATCACCTTGCAGGCATTTATTTAAGCAACTCGAGATATTTACAGTACCTTCGCAATACATATATTCACTTATGAAATTTGTCATTAATAACCCATCCGAATTCAAAAATAAGAGCGAAGTGCATAGCTACAACACTAGAAGAACGGATGATCTTCACTATTCTGGATTAAATCTCACTTTGGCACAAAAAGTGGTTAATTATGCTGCCACAAAAATCTTTGGTCATTTGCCAAATAGTATTAAAAGTCTGACAGATAGCCAACGAACATTTACGAAATGTCGTATTCGTGATCTATGGAACAAGGATTAATGTATGTATGCATGCATTCTCGCTACCGGGTTTCGCGCTGGCGCACTGGCCGATTTGGCGGCTAAGAGCTAGACGCTAACGGTGAACATGCCAGAAGCTACCGTCGCACGTGCGTACACTCGCTTTCTTAATGTTGATTTCACACTAAGTACCAGAGTTTCACCTGAGTGTCACATATAGAAGAACTGCTGTGGCGGTTGTCTTCATTCAGGGTGCATCGGGTGTGCGCTTACTGTTCAAAATCAGACGCTGTGGCAGAAGATCTCCATTTTTACGACTCGGGCACCATTACTACCCGTCGCACATGCATTTTCAGCGGAGAGAAACCCTGACCAACAGCATCCGTCGAACAACTATAGTTCACTTGTCAGTGTGTCAAGCGTTGTGAGCCACGATACTCAGAAGTTATTTCGTTGCACACGTATGTTCATGTCACCACGCTTGACCGTCCACTTCTTGAAGGGCACATATAGCCGTCAAAAACATTATATAAATTGCTGGTCTTTGAAGATCATTTCTTCATATGGCGTTTGGTTTCCAATGAAAGTTCATACAAGTATTGAGTTACAACAATATACATAACATTATAGCTTATACCTATGGCTGACATTCCATCCATCGCTTATATTACGAACACAAATTTCTTAATTTTTAAAACGTCATGAATTTTTCATTAACTGGCTTCTGTTACTACAGTTTGATTGTTAGCTTCAACTTCTCTTCGTTCAAATCACATTTACAAATTAATTACATATCACATTATTATGACAGAATACAAGCATATGACACATTTATCTTTCATTTTATAGATAGGCTTTTATCACTTATGGGAGCTCATTCCTTCCAAAGGTAGACGAAGGAGAAAAAATTGGAAATAGAACTGAAACGTTGCACACTACTGGCCTAACTACACTTGGCGCCGTCTCCTTTGTCTGGGACGGAAGAAGGGAAATACTCACCTACTGGTTCAAAAATTTATGAGGAGATGTTACTCGTACAATGATGGACTAGTTGCCAAGGAACTTTTGCTTCATTGAAATAATGTGAACTGACTAATCACCCAAGTAGTATCATATTATTTCTGCATGTGTTAGTGCTGTTTACTTCAATTCATGTGTAGCTTAGGGTGAAACATGACGTTTTTACGATCGTAGACTTGTCTTTCTCAAATACCTTGAAACGTCAGTATTCAAGCTTTCAAGTGACACGATAAAAATTAACTGGTTTTTGTAAAATCCCATCCTTAAATGTTTATGTGTACTCTACAGCGAATAGGAACTGGTAAGTGCCACGGAGACACACTGCGACGATGCATATTTCATTTTTATTTGCCTTATGACCTTCGTATAAATATCCTTATAACTAAATTGTTTACTCAACGTGCGGCGCATTTCTTCATTTGGTACCTGCTACTCTTGACGTAATTCTCTTCTTCTGCTATGTGACGATACACTGGTAGCTGAAAGAAAAAACTTGAAACTAACGTAAAACTAATTGCATTACGTAGCTCGATGGCCACTGATACATTCGGTCATTGCATGCGTCCGCAGATACTTCCATATTTTGTTTAAATTCATAGACATTTGTTTATTGTGTTACCCATTATCATCAATTACTCTGCAAAGAAAATTATTTGTCATCTCTCACGGCATTTTGTCGTTAGCCTTTAGCTTACACGTCTCGTGTAGTTTTTCATAATACATACTTTTAGTTGTAAATATGTTGTATAGAACTTAGTATTTAACTAAGTCTCTGTGTACAATATATATATATATATATATATATATATATATATATATATATATATATATATATATATAGGTTCCTTAGTCTTTAGATAGTTGAAGTATTTGCGTAGTATTTCCGTTTACTTTGTATTCAAGTTAGGTACACATTGAATTCCTATTTTGGTTGCGCCTTCTGACAGTCTGTCGCACATGCGCACAGGTCAGTGTCTCCTCTCCTGCTGCTGACGTCAGCGCGTATTGTTGAGCGCGCGACCGCTCAGCCATAAGCTAATATCGTTTATACTTTCGCTTCGCATAAAGTGATGTGTTACTTCTCATTGCTGTTAATTTTTGTGTCTTCGTGTACAAATCAAAGGGCAACGGCCTTGCCACAGTGGATACACCAGTTCCCATGAGATCACCGAAGTTAAGCACTTTTGGGCATGGTCGGCAATTGGATGGGTGACCATCCAGGCCACTATGCGCTGTTGCCATTTCTCGGGGTGCACTCAGCCTCGTGATGCCAGTTGAGGAGCTACTCGTCTGAATAGTAGCGGCTTCGGTCAGGAATACCATCATAACGACCGGGAGTGCTGTGTGCTGACCCAACGCCCCTCCTATCCGCATCCTCCACCGAGGATGACACGGCGGTCGGATGGTCCGAGTAGGCCGCTCGTGGCCTGACGACGGAATGTGTGTGTGTACAAATCAAAAGAATTACTTATGCCTATAAACATTACTTTATCTTAAAAAATTTCACTTAGAATTATGTACACTATGTACAATTATCTTGCGATAAAAAAAAATCGTTGCCACGCTTCGTCATTTTGTAAAGGCTTTTATATCTTTGTGAGGGTGGAGACCCTTGTCTGTTCCTGTTTTCTCATAAACTAACCAGTACGCTCCAGGATATGGTATTTTAGAAATTACATATGGGCCTGAATAGAAAAATTGCCACTTCTTATTCAGTTTGCCAGATTTTGTCGATTTAGGGTGCGTACGTAAGAGGACTCGTTGCCCTTCAAAATTTGTGTTTCAGTTTCTTGTTATAAATTTTCCTTTTATACTCGGCCCTGTAACTATGGCTTGTTTGATTTTGTCTTGTAGTGTCATTTCTGTAGTGCGTACCTTTGGTATAGGCGACTCCCACTCATTCGTATGTTTTGACTGAAACGTCAATTCATTCGTTGTTAAACCTGTTGAAGAATGCGGAAGGTTATTGACCACTTACATGAAAGGAGTTACGCATTCTACCCATCAGGTGTGTTTGCAAAACGTATGGCAATCAGACTGTTGTGCTGTACCTTGGATTAATAACGTTCTGATACCCGCAGCCTGCTCTGTTAATTTACCAAATTCCTCTAAACCTTGTGGTAACCTGGACAAGGCATTCGCGATAACATTCTGACTTCCTTTAATACAAATGATCTCAAAACTGAATTCTTGTAAATATAGACACCACCTAGCTAATCGACGGTGTAATAGTTTAAATGTTAAAAGAAATGACAGTGATTGATGGTCACAATGAACTTAGGTATTCTTGCCCCGCAAAAAATATTCAAACTTTTTAAATGCCCATATAACAGGAAAGCTTTCCAATTCTGACACAGAGTAAGATCTTTCTACTTCCGATAACGCGTTACTAGCAAAACTGATGACCTTGGGTACTTCCTTACCTTCTTCCTCTCGCATCTGGAAGAAGCATGCCCACCGCCCTTGAGATGAGGCATCTGTGCATAGAGAAAAATCCTTGGACATGTGACGATAGCTAAGAATGTTTGCATTGAGTAATGCCTGCATAATGTTATTAAAATCCTCGTGACACTTGTCATCCCATAACCAAATCCTATTTTTTCGTAACAAGTTGAGCAATGCATCACTGTTCATCAGTTGTTGTGGTACGGACTTACGAAAAAACAAAACTAGTCCTAAAAAGGCCTTTAGTTGCTTTTTATTCCTTGAAGCTGGAGAATTGCGTATGGCATCAAGTTTCATCGGATCAGGTAATATAACTTGTTCTGACACAACATTTCCGAGAAATTTGACTTGCTCCTTACCAAACCTAGACTTTTTTAAATTGGCTGTTACTCTGTAATCTGCAAATCCTTGAAGCACCTGTTCAATGAGTCTGATATGTTCTAGCCACGTGGGTGTGGCTATTAGCATGTCGTCTACATAAACAGTGACTTTGCTAAGCAATTCTGTCCCTAAAACCTAGTCCAATGCAAGTATAAACATTTCTGCGCTAATATTCAGTCCAAAAGGTAGAACACGGAATTCGTAACTTCTGCCACCACAAGCAAATGCTGTATATTTTCGACTTTCTTCGTGGAGCTTTATTTACCGGTAGGACATATTGAGATCGAGTATACTAAAATATTTTGTATTGTCAAACTTCAGAAGCTATTCGTCCAAGTTGTCTGGTCTTATGTGTACTGGTACTATAATGTTGTTGATACCTCTGGCATCGTGAACTTATCTTACAGAACCATCTGTTTTGCTTACTGGTAATGTTGGACTACAATAGGGTGAAAATGGAGGTTGTATAATTCCCCATTTAATTATACGATTGATCTCTTCCCTTACTGCCTCTCGTTTTGCCCATGGAATAGGATATAACGTTACACAAAATGTTTCATGCGGGTCGACTTCAAATTTATATTCGTAATCTTTGATTACTCCTGGCTTCTTACTGAAAACATTGGCATACTTAAATAGCAAGTTAGAAAGGTCTTGTCGTTGCATCAAATTTAGTACCTGTGTTTCACTTAGTTTCTGCTCTACCATTTCGTAAGTAACCTCAGTGTTTGCTTCTTGTTCAGTATCAAATTTGTATGTGAAATATACAGCTGGAAATGAATATTGTACCACTACATTTGACTCTAGTTTGGTTTTGTTACTTTCATTAGGTGTTCTGACTAAATCAATAGAAGAGATCTGATCCTTTACAAAAAAAAGTGGCATTTACCATTACCTTTGTCAATCTGCGTTTTGTATGTTCTAATCGTGTCTATGCCAATAAGACAATTAACTATAAGTTTGTCGATTATAATAAAGTTGCACTTCACTGAAAAATGTTCAATTTGTAATGGGATAAGTGCCTGATGTTTAACCAATTTAGTCTTACTGGCTGTTGCAGTTTGCACCTTGAAATTTTGAACAGGAAATGTTGGGAAGTTGCCTCTCTTCTTCAATTCACAAAAAAATGCATTTGACATTAGGTTAGTAGTTGAAACTGTATCTAAAGTTAACTGTGTGTCAGTGTTAAATACTTTCACCTTAATGATTGTTTGTATTTATTCTTCCTTGACTTCATCTACTGTATCTTACTCATGCTGATACGAATCATCCTTGATGTCACTTTGTTTTCCAAACCTTATAAAACATGTTTGTAGTTCTGCCTTGCCCCCACTCCCTGAGAGGTGAATGGCCTGTTGCTTAACTACGACCGGTTGGTGTTTTCCGACGCCGTAGTGTGAATTAATTCGTTACCTGTGGAAATTTCAGTCAGTTGCTCTGTGTGAGTACTTTGCCAGATCGTGTTGTTAGCTACTGTGCAGTTATTTTGCTGCCCAAAGGTAGGCTGCGGTACAGCGTAAGGCATGGCATTGTTGCCGCGCGATGACCTCTGCTGCGGCTGACTGTTTCTATTCATGTTCGGCATAGGGCCTTGTGATGGTGAATCGTAATTCGCTCGTGCATTGAAATTACCCTTATTGTTTTGGAAATGTCTTTTAAATGGTTTGTTTTTTCCTTTCCTGTTACCGTACTCATTACCTCTTGGTATGTAATTTTGCTGTTGTGTGTACCATCCTTACTGTGTGTTTAAATCACGTTTTACTGACTGATTTACATAACTATGTTGTTGTTGTGCCTGATTTTCTGTTGCTCTGTTGGGTACAGGTCTTTCGTCATAGATTAGGTCGATATAATCAAGCACAGAGAGAATATATTCAGCGTGGTGCTCTGGCGTTGTGACTAATTTTGCTCTTATGTGAGACGGTAAACGACTTTTCAAAATTTTTAACACGTCCACCTGTGATATTGAGTTCGTCCAGTAGCGTGTCTTGTTCAGGTATTTTTCAAAGTATCCACGTAGACTACCGTATTTGTCATTGAATGGTGCAGGGTTGGAAACCTCGCGCCTCAGTCTTTCTTGCACTGCCTCAGACCAGTGTTTGTCGAGGAAAGCTCGTTCAAATTGGATATAAGTGCTGTAACGTTCGGCCACTTCAGTTCCTATAAAAGCACATCACCTAGCGTATATCCCACGACAAATCTGATTTTCTGTGCTTCTGTCCAGTTGCGTGGAAATACATGAGGAAAAGCACTGATAAATACTACGAGATTCATTCTTCTACCTTCGGTAGTGAGTGTAGGACACTGTCGATGTCTCAGCAATCCTTCGTCTGCAAAAATAGTTAATAGACACATGGCATTTTCGGTTGTATTTGGTTGGTTATTGTAGTTACTTGTAATTGCGGCTGGTAATTGTTCAGGTATTGGAGGTGTGGGTATCTTTACATTTTGCACTCTACAACTGTCACTGGTATCTGCTGTGGGACTCGTGACAATTTATGGATAAATACCAACAGGATGTGGTTTGTTCACTGGAGCCTGTGTATTATTTATATGCATATTTCGAGATCCGGTAATATTTTCTTCTAAAAGATTGCGGATCCTATTTTCCACCGCTTGTAGATTAATGTTTACCTTGTTCACTATTTCATTTTCTTTTTTCTGAATAGCCTTTTCTACTATATCTGTGTACAACTTACAATCTGTTACTAACTTCTCTGCAATGGTATTACCATTATCTAGCGTACCTGCTTCAGCTTGACTAATGATATCATTCAAATTTTCATTGATCTTCTCTCTCTCCTTCTCAGCACAAGCTGAGTCAACTTCTATTTATTTAGTTAGAGAACGACAGTGGTTACCTTTTTTACAGACTAACACAACTGGTTTTGTGTGTCTTCAATGTTTATGTTTGAGTCTGTGATTTTCTTTATCTGTTGTTCTCTAGATCATTATGGTTGTTAAAAGAATCTACCTTCTGTTTTAACTCCGTAATGTCACTGTTAACTTCAGAAAGCACTTCATGCTTTACCTGTGTTTTCATATCATTCAATTTTTCGTCGATTTCAGTGCGAAAATTTTTGGCTAAGTCATCGAATTTCTGTGAGACCGTGCCTTGCCAATCCTTTAATACCTCCTTTTGTTCTGGTTTCATAATATTTAGATCTTGTGTGACGGCGTTCAGATTGTGTGTCAAACTATCAGTTTTGGTATTTATGTATTGTTTCATATCACTGAAATCTGGTGTTCATATTGTGTTTCATATCATCAAATTTCACGTTCATGTTAGATAATAACTGCCATAGCAGTGCTTCAGTTTTACCACTGTTGTTACTGTCAGCTGTACTTTCCAAGTGGTGTTTATAACATGTTGTCAAAATTCATATTCGAATCGGTCTCCAATGTTTGATTCATTAGCCAAAGCCCGTCGGAATGCACAAAGGACATGAATGGATGCAGGTGATCAGACAGGATGCTTACGTACGGGTCACCTGTCGGAGCCGTATCTAGACATATCAGGGGTCCCATATCACTTTAACTGCACACACCCCACACCATTACAGAACCTGCACCAGCTTGAACAGTCCCTGCTGACATGCTGGGTTCACTGATTCATGAGGTTGTCTCCATACCAGCATACGTACATCTGCTCGATACAATTTGAAACGAGACTCGTCCGACCAGGTAACATATTTCCGATCAGCAACAGTTCAATATCGGTGTTGACAGGCCCAGGCGAGGTGTAAAACTTTGTGTCGTGCAGTCATCAAGAGTACATGAGTAGGCCTTGGGCTCCGAAAGCCCATATCGATTGTGTTTCGTTGAATAGTTCTCACGCTGACACTTAAATATTTTTGACTATGCGAATGAAGACACATTTTTGTAGAATATAATACGATTGCGTTATTAAAATGTTCTGTGCTTATTTGTATTTTTTGGCCGTCGGGCTTCGCTAACATTTTAATTGTAGCTGCAGGCAGCGGACTCCGAAAACACCGGCGCTTGTCGTAATCAAGATAATCCTCCTTATATGTTCTTCTCCTTACTTCAATAAATTAAAAAATACTTGATTCTGTTGTTCAATATAATATTATTCACGCACACATATGATACATAGAGTTCCCAATACTTTATATCTGAAATCGCACAGTTTCATCGTCCTTCTACCCACGAGAGAGTGTAAGAGTAACAAACAAAAAAACTGTACGAAAATTGAATGTTCTTTTTCTTTAATTTGTTTGCACCTTACTGTAAGTAGGCTGTTTAGGTTTTTATGTTGATAACGCCACGTAGCGCTCTATATGAAAATCACTGACTGTGCTGTGTGAAGGCTGTGGTTGGTTTGCATTGTTGGAGTATATGCTATTGTAGTGTTGGGCAGATGGATGTGAACAGTGCGTAGCGTTGGGCAGTTGGAGGTGAGCCGCCAGCAGTGGTGGATGTGGGGAGAGAGATGGCGGAGTTTTGGTAGCAGATGATCTGGACGTGTGTCCATCAGAGACAGTAAATTTGTAAGACTGGATGTCATGACTTTTGAACACTATTAAGGTAAATAAATTGTTCTTTATCAAAATCTTTCATTAGCTAACTAATCCTATCAGTAGTTAGTCCATTCAGTAGTTAGAATCTTTTATTTAGCTGGCAGTATTGGCGCTCGCTGTATTGCAGTAGTTCGAGTAACGAAGATTTTTGTGAGGTAAATGATTCATGAAAGGTATAGGTTATTGTTAGCCAGGGCCATTCTTTTGTAGGGATTTTTGAAAGTCAGATAGCGTTGCGCTAAAAATATTGTGTGTCATTTTAGTGTTGATCAGATTAAGTAAAGAGCGAAATGTCTGAGTACGTTCAGTTCTGCTCAGCTGTTTGAAAATCAAATAACGTAAGGGGTTTACCAGCACAGTAATTCAATAATTTTTCTAAGGGGACGTTTCAATGTCAGTGCGTCAGCCCTGTTTCCTAAAGAAATATGTTAAGCATTTGCATTTTGTAGTTGACAAGGCCTTAGTATCAAAGAAAAGACACAACACAAGTGAATGGAATTCGGGAACAGCGTTCACTTTCCATACACCTAATCTTGGAAAATCTTTGACAGGCATGGCCAAGGTCACAAAACCTATCAGAGCAAACGAATAAAAGTAAGTTAATCCTCAATAAAGGTTCTGGGCGATTTAAAAAGTTGAATAAGAAAAGAAGTGCAAAATATTAATGACTTTTTTTCTATATGAGTTGTCGAATAGTATATAATGGATAGAGTCATTACACTTAAATCATTGAATATACCTCACATAATATTAGAAAAACTGTTGCGCTCGAAATTACTCCGTCGAAGACCTGTGTACCATCTAATAGTAATTAATAACATGTAGTTTCCATAATTTTCTAGTTTTCCTCTTCTTTTTCTGCGTTTTACTACAGGATACTGTGTTTTGCGATCAACACAATCTTGTACCTACTCAGACAGCGTAGTGTAACAGCGCTTTCGTTGTGGACAAAAGATGAGTTGAGAAGTAGTGGAACCCGACTGTGGGTTTAAGTGTGTTCGTATTGTGTTCTACAGCGTCTGCTCATTATTTTCCGCAGTTTATGTAGATGTTGAGCTCGGTTCTCTTTTCCCGACTCGCATAAAAAGCATGAAACATGCTAAGATACGAGAACATTATATACGGCTCCAGGGGATGTAGAAATGTCTTGTAGATAGTATTTTGATGAGGAACACATACCTGAAAATGCACAGTTAAGGTAAGCGCGGATTGACAAACAAAGTGAACGACCCAGGATGTATGGTCGGATGTCATTGAAACTACGTCAACGTACACTCTGTCGGTAGGTATGCAAAAGCTTAGAGTTGCAGTTTTCCGTGACAGATAGAACTACTTCAAGTGTGCATAAGTGTTCTTCGTGTTTAGTGTTGTTAGAGGCTTGGTAGCGTATCAAAGTGGCGTGAACAGCGTCATATTTTGGGAGGTTACTGTGGAGGACACAGAAATGACGCGTACTCTTGAAAGACAGCGTTATTATATAATCCGTCGGCAACTGAAAGTCGCCTCATTGCCAGTACCGATTTGGCTGGCTGACCGAATCGTGCACTATCCAGATTTGTGAGGCATTCCGATGTGAAAGTGACCAGACAGGTGACTGCATGGGAATGTAAGGGCAAGCATCCTCGTCGTTTAGTTAAAGCTTGACGAAGTCTGACCGCTACCCGGCAGAATCGCCGTATTGTGCACCAGGAACACAGTAACATAGTCACATCTGCTCCTGCCATTCTATAACAAGTAATAGATCCGCTGCAACATTCCGTTGTCATAGCGTGTCATCAGAGTCACCACTGTTTGTCACCAGAAAGTCTAACATGTTATCGCCACGAGTCAATTCTCTGTTTAACTGCTCAAGGTGGTTTTCAGATAACGCACTTAAAAAAATTTCACTGGATTCTTTGTCGCTGCAGTCCGTTATAAACGTTTGAGTCTCCCAGTCTGTATCTGGTAAATTAAAATCTCCGCTCAGAACTATAAAATGGTCGGGAAATCTATTCGAAGTATTTTCCAAATTTTCCTTCAGGTGCTCTGGCACAACAGCTGCTGAGCCAGGGGGCCTATACAGATATCCAATTACCATGTTTGAGCCTGATTTAACCGTGACCTTCACCCAAATTATTTCACATTTCGGGTCTCCGTCAATTTCCTTCGATACTATTGCACGTTTTATCGCTATAAACACGCCTCCCCCTTCACTGTCCAGCCTGCCTCTGCGGTATACATTCCAATAGTTTAGAATTGCATTACTGTTTACATCTGGTTTCAGCCAACTTTCCGTCCCTAGTACTATGTGGGCGTTGTGACCGTTTATTAATGAGAGCAGTTCTGGGTCCTTTCTATATACGCTCCTGCAGTTTACTATTAGCACATTAATATTGTTATTCCCTGTTGCGCTTTGCCTACTACTACCTTGTCGCGTCTCAGGAGGCGTCTTGTCGGGCGTAGGGAGGGAATTCTCTAACCTAAAAAACCAACATGTGCACTCCACACGTACTCCGCTACCCATGTAGCCGCATCCTCCGTGTAGTGTACGCCTGACCTATTCAGGGGGACCCTACATTTCTCCACCCGATAGCGGAGGTCGAGAAATCTGCACCCCAGATTTCCGGAGAATCGTCTGAACCTCTGGTTTAAGCCTTCCACTCGGCTCCAAACCAGAGGACCGCTATCGCTTCTGGGAACGATACTACAAATAGTTAGCTCAGATTCCACCTCACGAGCGAGGCTTTCCGCCTTCACCAACTCCGCCAACCGTCTGTATGAATTGAGGATGACCTCTGAGCCCAGACGGCAGGAGTCATTGGTGCCGACATGAGCAAAAATTTGCAGTCGGGTGCACCCAGTGCTCTCTATCGCCGCCGGCAGGGCCTCCTCCACATCTCGGATGAGACCCCCCGGCAAGCAGACACAGTGAACACTGGCCTTCTTCCCCGACCTTACCGCTATTTCCGTAAGGGCTCCATCACCCGGCTAACGTTGGAGCTCCCAATCACTAATAAACCCCTCCCCCCGTGTGCCTGCTCGGACCTTGCTGAAGGAGCGGCCACATGTCCACTCACAGGCAGAGCGGGCGATGCCACACGGCCAGCCTCCACATTGACCCTCCACCTCGTGCGACGCGAACGCCGCTGAACCCGCCACGCCCCTCGGGGAGAGGGTGGCCCAACAGTACCCGGTACTCACGAAGATGTCTCGACAGAAGGGACCGTGGGTGAAGCATGTAATACCCGGGGTGTACCATACGACGCACCAGACTCACCACTACCGCTACACTCCGAGGCAGCAGCCTGAAGACGGCTGACCGCCGTCATCAGCACGTTCAGCTGTTCGCGAACAGTGGCCAGCTCCTCCTGCGTCCGTACACAGCAGTCACACATCCTATCCATCCTAAGAAATCAACAATTTACTGTAGAGAGTTAATCAACTTTTTACTAGACTGCTAATTCACCAAAGGCGGTTGATAGCTGACTTAACTGTGATTACTAGACACTTTTTGTTGGAAACAATGAAAATAAGCGCTACCTCTCACTGGAATGTATTCAAAACAAACACGAAATCTATGGAACACTATTACTAGTACTCGAAAATTAAAGCTTCCTAAAGGCAAAAACACACGGAAAAAGAAGTGACAAGTAAGAAAAACACAGTTAATACTTAAATTTACGTAGCTTGCTGCGCAGCAGATGTGAAGCAGACGGCAGTCACGACAACACTGTGATGCTACTCTTGAATACATTACTTTTTCAAGAATTTTTGTTAAAGCTGACAAAAGTAAGATTGGACGGTAGCTGTTAGCATCAGATCTATGAAGCAAATTGAACATTATTGTCAGCGCTCTAAATTCAAAGATGCAATGGACTGTCATATTATGTATATAATCTTTTAATTTCTTATAAAATTCTAACATACATAGGATAAGCTGACATGTCCAGTCATTAAATGAAAAAGGAAGCAGACAATAAAGGGCACCGACCCCTATCGGCAAATGTAAATACAAAAAAAAAAAAAAAATACTGTATGTCTCCATACCATACCAACGTACAGTGTGCAGTGTGGGGGCAATTGTGTAGGAACATGATGAAAGGCCCCAAGAAGTCGTAAAATTAAGATTTATCAAAACACAAAAAAAAAAAAAAAATGAAACACAGAACGACCAGAGAGTTGGCCAAGACGTTAATTACGAATGCACGGTAAGGCGAAGACAAATGAAAAAAATTCAATTTTTGTACAGTTCTTTTTTTTGTTTTTTTTTTTGTTTTTTACATTCTCTCGTGGGTAGAAGGACGATGAAGATGTGCGATTTTAGATATGAAGTAATATCCGGCGTTCCCCAAGGAAGTGTTATAGGCCCTCTAATGTTCTGATCTATATTAACGACATAGGAGACAATCTGACTAGACGTCGTAGATTGTTTGCTGATGATGCTGTCGTTTACCGTCTTGCAAAATTATCAGATGACCAAAACAAATTGCAAAATGATTTAAATACGATATCTGTATGGTGAGAAAAGTGGAAATTGATCCTGAATAAAGAAAAATGTGAAGTTATTCACATGAGTACTAAAAGAAATCCGCTTAATTTCGATTACGCGATAAGTCACACAAACCTGTAGGCTGTAAAGTCAACTAAATACTTAGGGACTGCAATTAAATATAACTTAAATTGGAATGATCACATAGATAATGATGTGGGTAGAGCAAACCAAAGACTGCGATTAACTGGCAGAACACTTAAAAGGTGCAACAAGTCTACTAAAGAGACTGCTTACACCACGCTTCTCCGCCATATTCTGGCGTACTGTTGTGCGGTGTGGGGTCCGCATCAGGTGGGACTGACGGATGACGTTGAAAAAGTTCAAAGAAGGGCAGCTCGTTTTCTATTGTCACGAAATAGGGGAGATAGTGCCACAGACATGATACTTGAATTGGAGTGGCGATCGTTAAAACAAAGACAGTTTTCGTTGCGACGGGCTCTTCTAATGAAATTTCAATTACTGGTTTTCTCCTCCAATTGCGAAAACATTCTTCTACACAGGGAGAAATGATCATCACGATAAAATAAGAGACATAAGGGTTCGTACAGAAAAATTTAAGTGCTTGTTCTTCCCGCCCGCCGTTCGCGAGTGGAACGGTAGAGAGACAGCTTGAAGGTGGTTCATTGAACCCTCTTCCAGGCACTTTATTTGAATAGCAGAGTGATTACGTAGATGTAGATGCAGATGTAAATGTAGATGTAGACGAAAACGAGAGCATCATCACATCGACGTGACGCGATGGAGCTCATGATGCGACGTGGTGACGGTACGTCGTGGCGCGATGTTGACACACATAATTCTGGTAATAGGGTAAAATTGTGGAAAAATGAGAAAATTACGTATCTGTCTGGGTGTGCCGTCTGCTGGTGTCTTCTAATATTAATTTGTTATTAGCAAAAAGACCTCTAGTGACGAGATTTGTTACTAACAAACTGACACAGCCTACAACCTATGGTGCCCACCCAGCTGTCCCATTTGTAAAAGATGGAGCTGGGAACGTGTTTCTGGGAGCATCATGACGTAAGGAACAGAGGGGTGAATCTTGTGTGATGGAAAACAAAATAAAATTGGTAAACCATATGAAAACAAAGAATTCCGAGCGCTCTTACATTTCTGACTAGGTGTGGCCTCTGGTGGTGCTACGTACTACAAAACTGTTATTAACTGAAACGTAAAGTGGCGTGATTTGTTGTTAACATACTGACTCAACCTTTCCCCTTTGCTACCCAGCTCTAGAATGTTTATCTCAGTTATAAAATAGAAAAACCCATTACAAATACTAAAACTGAGGAAGACATTGAAAAATACGTAGAATTGAATGTACTTACATGTCGAGCTGGGTGTGGTCTGTGCCGGTGTTTCTTAATATTGTTATTAACACATAGACACATTTCGCCGGCCAGTGTGGCCAAGCGGTTCTAGGCGCTTCAGTCTGGAACCGTGCAACCGCTATGGTCGCAGGTTCGAATCCTGCCTCGGGCATGGATGTGTGTGATGTCCTTAGGTTAGTTAGCTTTAAGTAGTTCTAAGTTCTAGGGGACTGATGACCACAGATGTTAAGTCCCTTAGTGCTCAGAGCCATTTGAACCATTTTTAGACACATCCGCTCCCTATGCTGTTCAACTCCATAGTAACGCCTGCCACAAAAGTGTACTAGTTATAAAAGATGAAGGTGTAGAGGGGTGGCATGATTCTCATTGGCCCAGAGGGGCGGTAGGTGAGGGTAGGAGGACAGGGGGTTGCCGCCACTTTTGTGACATCTGACGACTATATGTTTACGTCCTTACCTTGAATATAAATAGTACAATTGCTTGGGCTATTTCCCTGTGTGACTGCGATCAATTCCAGGTGATTTTCCAGGGGATATGGAATAGGGGAAGCGAGGAGACCAAGTGGATAACCTGACACCGGATGCGTAACATAACACTGGACGTGATAATATCGTTATCTTGGCCTGAGCGCTCGCTGGTATCCTACTTACGTTTTGCGAGTTATCTTTCTGTATACATCCAGTATTTATGTACAGAGTATTGCACAACTCCTATTGCAGGTTGGTTCAAATGGCTCTGAGCACTATGGGACTCAACTGCTGAGGTCATTAGTCCCCTAGAACTTAGAACTAGTTAAACCTAACTAACCTAAGGACATCACAAACATCCATGCCCGAGGCAGGATTCGAACCTGCGACCGTAGCGGTCTTGCGGTTCCAGACTGCAGCGCCTTTAACCGCACGGCCACTTCGGCCGGCTCCTATTGCAGGCTTCTAGGTATTGTAGAGGTACTTAGTACATAAAAATTTGATAAGGAACCCATATATGTTTGAAGATAGGATCACTTTTACTGAACGCACCCAGAGGAGGAGTGAGCTCGGATTTGTGTCCCCTGCAGGAGTCCATGATATGGAGAATTTTTCGAGCACCAG
Source organism: Schistocerca nitens (assembly GCF_023898315.1). Taxonomy (NCBI): domain Eukaryota; kingdom Metazoa; phylum Arthropoda; class Insecta; order Orthoptera; family Acrididae; genus Schistocerca; species Schistocerca nitens. Next base: position 238,398,203 of record NC_064616.1, on the reverse strand, counting down.
CCGTCGGGTTCTCTTCTACGTAACGAAGTACTTCCTCTTCCAAGTGAAGACTGCGACGCTTCTCTGGAGCACCACGGTGAACCCTACCAGCTTCGGAAGTGCTAATTTCTCGCGGCCGTTGTTATAGACGGAGGAAAACAATATGTGTTGTCATAATTGTGATACAAACTGACGACGATTGGTTGATTTGGGAGAGGGGAAACAACCGCGAGGTCGTCGGTCCCAACGGATTAGGGAAGGATAGCGAAGTGAGGCGGGCCTGTCGTGTCAAACAAACCATTCCGGTATTTGCCTGAAGCGATATAGGGAAATCACGGAAAATCTAAATCAGGATGGCCAGACGCGGGTTTGAACCGTCTTCCTCCCAAATGCGTGTCCAGTGTGGTAGCTACAGTGCTACTTCGCTCTGAGATTGACAAAGGCGCCCTTTTCTGAGTTTATGTGGTAATGCAAACTGGGAGATGTGAAACCGATCCGATCTTCAAAGTTATTTGACACCGCCTGACAAAAAAAGTAAAGCACCCAGAAGGAGAGGAGGAAACGAAATGAAACTTCACTGGCTGAGAAAGTACGTGATGATGTTCCAGTGATTACGAAGTCGTGACAAATTTAGAAATAACTCTGCAGGATGAGCCCATCCATCAGTATGACGTTGCACCCTTCTCTGGCTAGGATGAATTCACTGATTAGTTTGCGAGGGTTGTCATAAAGCCTTTGTTTCCTCCTTGAGGCAAACTGTCCCACAGCTGTTATAACTAGTCTTTGATATCCTCGATAATGAAACTGAGACGAAGTAGATGCCCGAGCGGGTTCCACGCATGCTTTGTCCGGGACTAATCTGGGAGTGTTGTTGTCCAGAGGGGTACCTCAACGCCACTCAGGCAATTTATACAGACACGAACCGTGTGTGGACGAGAATCGTCCAATTTAAAAATGCTCTCACGATACTGTCGCATGAGAGGTAATAAATTTGGACGCAGGATGTGTGGGATGTACCGTTATGCCGCCATAGATCCCTCAGTAACTACTAGCTGTGTCTTAAATTCATACCTGATGAGTCCCAAAACCATAACGCCAAGAATAACACCGCCGTTCCTCTCCAAGGTATTGGACGAATAGGACCTCTTTCCAGGTGCCACTGTACTCGACAATGCTGGTCGTCCGGTGTAGTGCAGAACCGCGATTCTTGCCTGGACACAGTGCGACGCCAGTCATCCGTATCCATGCTTCCTGGTCACGGCACCACGGTACCACTGGTGTTGTGTGCAAGGTAGCCTTAACAATGTGCGGCAATTCTCAAGTCCAGTTACTTCTAGTCTCCGACCAGTGACACGGTATGACGCGGAATGTTGCAGCGGATCAATTACTTGTCCTAGATTGGCAGGTGCAGATGTGACTGTGTTACTGTGTTCCTGGTGCACAATACGGCGATTCTGCGTGGTAGTGGTCAGACTTCGTCCAGCTGTAACTAAACGACGAGGATGCTTGCCCTCACATTCCCATGCAGTCACCAATCTGGTCATTCTCACATTGGAATGCCGCACAAATCTGGATCTTGCACGATTCGGTCAGCCAGCCAAATCGATACCCGCGATGAGGCCACTTTCAGTTGCCGTCGGATTATATAATAACGCTGTCTTACAAGAGTATGCGGCTTTTCCGTGTCCTCCACAGTAACCTCCCAAAATATGACGCAGTTCACGCCACTTTGATACGCTACCAAGCCTCTAACAACACTAAACACGAAGAACACTTATGCACACTTGAAGTAGTTCTATCTGTCACGGTAAACTGCAACTCTAAGCTTTTGCATACCTGCCGACAGAGTGTACGTTGACGTAGTTACAATGAGATCCGACCATGAATCCTGGGTTGTTCACTTTGTTTGTCAATCCGCGCTTACCTTAACGGTACATTTTCAGATATGTGTTCCTCATCAAAATACTATCTACAAGACACTTCTACAACCCCTGGAGCCGTATATAATGGTCTCGTATCTTAGCATGTTTCGTGCTTTTAATGTGAGACGGGAAAAGAGAACCGAGATCAACATTCTCATAAACTGCGGAAAATAATGAGCAGACGATGTAGAACACAAGACGAACACACTTCAACCCGCAGTCGGATTCCACCACTTTTCATATCGTCTTTTGTCCACAACGAAAGCGCTGTTGCACTACGCTGTCTGAGAAGGTACAAGATTTTGTTGATCGCAAAACATAGTGTCTCGTAGTAAAACTCAGAAAAAGAAGAGGAAAATTAGAACATTATGGAATCAGCATGTTATTAATTACCATCAGGTGGTACACAGGTCTTCGATTGAGTAATTTGTAGCGCGACATTTTTTCTAGTATTATGTGAGGCATATTCAATGATTTAAGTGTCATGACTCTCTCCACTGTATCGAATTACGTACCAGTCGACTACTCACAGACAATAAAAGTAATTAATATTTTGCATTTCTACTCATATTCAACTTTTTATATCGCCCAGAACCTTTATTAAGGATTAACTTACTTTTATTCATTTGTTCTGATAGGTTTTGTGACCTTGGCTATGCCTGACAACTATATCCCAAGATTAGGTGTGTGGAAAGTGAACGCTGTTCCCGAATTCCAGTCACATCTGTTGTGTCTTGTCCTTGATACTAAGGCCTTGTCAACTACAGAATGCAAATGCTTAACATATTTCTTCAGGAAACAGAGCTGGCGCACTGACATTAATATTTCCATAGGTGCCAAGCATCAAATAAAAGTGGGCACTACTCAATAGCTAGTGCATTAGATGTATTCGCAATTGAGAATAATGGCAACCATCAGCTGTAGAATGGAATGACGACAATGAGAATTCGTGCCGGACCGGGACTCGAACCCGGATTCCCCGCTTATCGTGAGCATGCATGCACGTCCAAAGGAACTTTGCATCGTAATCAGAATAACACAGGCGCTACAATATCGCAATAGCTAGTGACTGTACGAAAACTCTTTGAGGTCTGGCGGAGTTTTATTCAGTGAATTTCCGTATGTGAAAATGGAATGTCGTATGACATGGTTCGCTGGGATAGCCCACGAGGTGGGTTCAGCCGCCTGTCGGAAAGGGTGTTCTTCACCTGAGCGCCTTGGGCCATTTCCTTGTGGATATGCGAGAGATGTGTCGTATGTGTAACTGTAGAGTTCAGGTAAGCCTAAGGGATGTGTGTATTGCTAAGCGTGGAAGCGCTGTAATAAATATGACTGAAGATAGTGCGCAGAATCGCAATTTGGGGGAGGGAGGGGGGGAGGCCTTGATGCTCGATATCTGTTTGAGCTAGGAACATGGGCTCAACAGTGTTTCATTTATCCCCGCCCAGCGGTCATTTGTATAGCCATTATAACATCTGACTTACTTTAGCTATGTTAGAGTATATTAAGAAAAGTTTAGAACGTCGAATCGAAGCTGGCGACCAGGAAAATTGTGCGAATCGATTAATTCCTTTTGCAGAAGATTTTAATTGCGCTGAATTAATGCTCAGATAATGGCACCATTTGTATGTGCACCGCTCGGATTACACAATGAAGTGCCAAAGAAACTAGCATAGGAATCCGTATTCAAATACAGAAATATGTAATCAGGCAGAATACGGCCCTGCGGTCGGCAACGTCTATATAAGACAACAGGTGTCTGGTGCATCTGTTACATCGCTTACTGCTGCTACAACGGCAGGTTATCAAGATTTAACTGAGTTTGAACGACGTGTTACGGCTGGCGCACGAACGATGGGACACAGCATCTCCGAGGTAGCGATGAAGTAGGGATTTTCCCGTACGACCACTTCACGAGTCTACCGCGAATATCAGGAATTCAGTGAAACAACAAATCTCCGACATCGCTGCGGCCGGAAAAAGATCCTGCAAGAACGGGACCAACGACAACTGAAGAGAATCATTCTAAGTGACATAAGTGCAACCCATCCGAAAATTGCTGCTGAATAAAATGCAGGGTGTGTAGGCCCCAGGATGCCGCAAAATTAAGATTTATGAAAAAAATTAAACACCGAACTACCAAAGAGTTGGCCAAGACGTTAATTTTGAATGCACGGTAAGGCGCAAACAAATTAAAGAAAAAACATTCAATTTTTGTACAGTTTTTTTGCTTATTACTTTTACACTCTCTCGTGGGTAGAAGGACGATGAAGATGTGCGATTTCAGATATGAAGTATTGGGAGCTCTATGTATCATGTGTGTGTTAATAATATTATATTGAACAACAGTATCAAGTATTTCTTTATTTTTTGAAGTGAAGAGAAGAACATATAAGGAGGATTGTCTTGACTACGACAAGCGACGGTGTTTTCGGAGTCCGCCGCCTGCAGCAAGAATTAAAATGTAAGCGAAGTCCGACGGCGAAAAGATACAAATAATCACAGAACATTTTAATAACGCAATCGCATTATATTCTACAAAAATGTGTCTTCACGCGCATAGTCAACAATATTTAAGTGTCAGCGTGCGAACTATTCAACAAAACATAATTGATATGATGACTCACTCCATGAAATGCTACATAGAGCTTTGGAGTTTATTCGAGGACTGGTGATCGGGAACTTTCCCCCCCCCCCCCCCCTCCCCATTCCCTGTCAAATACTGCAACAAAAATTTCATCCACCACCAGGTTTCGAATCAGCTTATTTCCGAGTCGAAAGACAGCGGAGAGGAGTGCACCCGCGACCTTGGCTAAGGAGGTGGGTAATTCCCATAATCAACTGTGAGAGTGTAGTAGTCCTCGATAGTCTGCCTTTCTTCCCCTCCTGATAACACATGGGCGACCAAATAAAATCTTTTGTAACGCGTTAAATATCGTGAATATTTACTACCGATCATACGTTTGTAGCAGACATGTGCCACTCTCAGTAAATTCTCTGCTCTCTTCAGTATGAGCAATCTTAGCACGCCTCGAATCTGCTCGGAATCAAACACGCCTTCAGTTTGCGGCAGAGATTTACTGTGAACATTGAGAGCGATTTGTCGGGAGAACTGGGAGGGTTCGTGTCTAGATAGAAAATGTCGAATAAAGCTGCCATTAATGTTTGATATGCTTTAGTTTTAGAGAAACCGACACGCAAGACCAAAAAAAGACGAAAAAAAGAAAGAGAGAGAGAGAGAAAGAGAGAGAGAGAGAGAGAGCAGGGGAGAGGGCGAGTAAAGTCATCGTTTAATGTCGTCTTCCCTCTTTTTTTTTACACTGTCGTTAGTTTTCATCAATTTTGCCAGCTTCGAGACGTGAGGTTTCAATCCTAACCATGTTACAGATTATGATGAAATTTATTTACAAGATTACAAGACATTTTTAATTTGTAAGACGTAGTCGTTGTATCGTTTGATTTCACATGAGCGTAGTATGTATTCAGTATCGACACCTTAAAAACTCATGGCCGTGGCCAACGCGTAGCTTGACCCACGACCTTTGCTTCATAGGCAGGAATGCTGTTCTGAACCACGGAGACTAACTGGATGCAATCTCTGCATTACATACTCCCGCACTAAGTAGCCTCCTTCACCACTGAGAAAGAACTTCGTACAAATGGACTTCTATAAACAAAATATCGTTTACGGTGTTATTTCGGAACCTACGAGAGCAACACAGTTAATAGGTGTCAACCTCCAGAAAAAAATATTAAGTAGTCGTATACCTTAGCAAAGCCTGGTTATACGGACTCGTTAAACAAAGAAAGTCAGGGTGCCAACAGTTGTGCTTGGGAGGAACTGCTATCCTGTGAACCGGCAGAAGTGTCTAGAACGTGATCCTGTTTTATCACTGCTCTGATATCGGCTCGTTATAGCTCAATGGCGCTCCCGGTTTTCTACAATTTTTCACGGAGCAGGAGGTGTCGGAGGGACGACGAGGACGATCAATACCTTCCATATGGGTGGGACGAGTCACAGCGCCTGGCCTCGGCCGGTGGGGTGAGCGTGGGTGGAACGGGTGTCTGTCTCCATGGTTACGGCCGGAGCGGACGGCTACTGAGGGCGCGGCAGCCTGCGAAGGGGTGGAGTCCGCAGCCAGCAGCAGCCGCGGCCAGACGCCTTGCTCGCGCCGCTCTTCAGGTAAGCCACACCCGCAGCCCAGAAGTCTGCCCGACAGAACGCACTTCTCACATTCAATTCTAATTCATCTTTGCGTCGCTTCAGGTCGTTTATTTCGTGGAAATATAGTTGCTAAAGATTTTAGGTAGACTTTCTATTTGGTGCATAAAATTAGGCTGACTTCTAGCTTGCAGCAGAAAACCGTGATACGGTCTTTGTTTACCGTAGAAGCAAGAAGCAAATTCGACTAAACTTGTAGCACTTATGACTTGACAGACACTTTAGCAATGCATTGCAACACTTTAAAGCTAAAAGAAAATTGTCAGCAAGGAAATCATATTGAATGGATGATGTCTTCACTTTCGTTATACAAAAAGTACCTCAAAAATATTTTTTGGTTAGTTTTTCACTTCGAAGTCTTAATCGAACCGTCACAGCGGAAAAGTGACCAATTCGCTGATTTATTAAGGTCACGAAAGAGCTATTTATCTACACAGCTACATGATTTTTTGTAAATAATTCGCCATTTGCTTGACCGACGGTTTCCTAGTTGAGGAAAATGCTGTCTTTCTTATAACAAATAACATATATTTACAAACTGCGCTGTCTTGTGACGTGAATGTCGTAGGTTGGAGTCACTCCTTGCACTAACTGTGAGTTTTTGGGGGTTTTAAAATTGCCACTACTGGATGAGTCATTCAGACTGACAGAAAGTAATCGCGGAAATGATTTGAGGTACATTTAAACAACGAATATGACATTATAAAGTAAATAATCAAGATTATAAGGTAATGAATACTGTTTATTATAAGTGTATCAAAAGGTGTGCTGTCTGCATGGCCAAGTTGCGAAAAGTCAGTTTAAGTTTAGAAGCTACTACGTGAAAATAAAAAAGAGAGCAGCCAAAGCCATTTGACTCGCCGTGTATCAAAATGTGTCATTTTAGAAAAATTTTTGAGTTTACGACTTGAAAACTTTCAGATTATATTTCTGTTGAACGTTCCTCTTGTTTGTGCTGTTAAGTAATTTATGCAAAATGAGCTGTAAATTCTCAAAATTAATCATTTTCATTCATAGTGTAATGCGCTTCACACCAGGTACACAGTGTCAGGAGCTTGCTTGTCGCATAGGAGAATGACTAAAGTTATATATAGAAAAATAAGGTCGCTGTTAGAGATTTTTTTCATTTCTTGTAAAAGTAACTCTCTTCCCGAAGAAATGCAAACAGTAAACACTTCATATAATAAATCCTTGTTTAAGGCAAAAAAAGAAAACAATATATCTGTTCTCACTCTGCTTCTTAACAATTGCAAACAGCTAACACTTCATATACTAATTACTGGCCGCGCGGTTTAGGACGCCATGTCGCTGATTGCGCGACCCCTCCCGCCGGAATTTCGAATCCTCCCTCGGGCATGGGTGTGTATGTTCTTCTTAGCATAAGTTAGTTTAAGTAGTGTCTAAGTCTAGGGGCCGATGACCTCAGCAGTTTGGTCCCTTAGGAATTCACGGATATTTGAACATTGATTACTGATTTGAGTACAAAAAAAGTGATTTGTTACTTATGGGACTCACTGCTGAAGCCAGCGATAGTGAGAACGATTTCATCAATTAAACATTTTAATTACTGTGAATACTGAGTACAAGAAACAATTATTGTTGTTCATACTAGTTCGCATGCTGTTAGCTCAGTTTATATTCCATGGCAGCGTAACACATGATGCGTTAAAGATTTGCCAAGTTACTATTAGGTTCTCACTAAAACCGAAATGGATTTTAGGGTGCATAACATATAGATATAGATTCACATAACAGATTACAGTTGATATGGTGTAAAATGAACTTCCAAATAAACAAACAGGCCGCAAGATAGATCGGAAATTAAGGAGAACAATTTGTGAAATCTCAGACGCTGTAAGTTATCGTTAAGTCAACAGTTTGAAGATTCTTGTGTAGAATCAGCAAAGAACTTATGTTTCATTCTATCTAATTTCGGGTATATCGAAGTTTTTCAGCTAAAGACTTGCAGATAAATGTTGCTGGTATAATCTATCTGATCTAAAGTATTATTTGTAAACGTGATGGAATGTGTCCGCCCATCGCTTTTGTAACAGCTTCAACTCTGCTGAGGACACTTTTCCATGAAGCGATTGCAGGGAATGGCAGCCTTTTCTTCCGCAAGGTCCAAAACTAGAGAAGGTAGTGATGCCGGGCAATGGGGCCGGGAGCAAAGTCGACGTTTTACCTCATTCCATTGGAGTTCCATTGACTTCAAATCGGACGCTGACACCGATAATCATCGTCTGGGAACGGTTCCAATACCATACGCAGTACGCATTGCTGTTAAATGTGCTCATATCCTTCCGCATTTACGATTTTCTTAGGCCCAATTAGGAGACCAATCCTATAACCACGAAAAACATCCCCATACCGTAACACCACAATCTCCGTACTTCACTGATCGCACTACACATGCTGGCAGGTAACTTTCTGTGGACATTCGCGAACTCAAACCCTCTCATCGGATTGTCACATACAGCGTGATTCATGACATCAATTACTGATTTCCCGCCATACTCCCGCTGATTGCATGCGTTTTATATAACTACCTTCCATAATGCTTAACGATCACTTGCGCCACTGCATTAGGTCTGCTTAACTTGGTTTAGTTGTGGTTGCTCCTTCACGTTTCTACTTCACAGACAATCCACTTGGACAGGTTTAACAGGGATCAAATGTCCCTGATCGATTTGTTAATCAGGTGACATTCAATGAGTAGTCGATGTTCGAAGTCACTGAGCTCTCCAGACCAATCCATTCCGCTGTCAGTGCTTTTCAACTGACAATAAAATACTCCCCGCCTCCTTTTACACTCTAAGACAAAAAACGACAGCCCATGAAGGAATTATCCGAGTGGGACGGGAATCAGCAGGGTTTGCCAAGTACGAAGACCAGCAGAAGAAACTCTCGCCGTGTTAGCTTGCTGAAATTTAAGCCCAGGATCACTTGCCACGACGGGCATCTAAACGGGGCGTAGAAAACCGTCTAGATCCTGGGCTTACTATTCAGCAAGCTAATGCCCACCCACAGGCGGCGAGAGGTTCTACTGCCTGTCTTCATGCTTGCCAAACCTTACCAATGCCAGCAAGGACGCCAGATCTCTACACAGTTAAGAAAGTTGGGGGCATAACGAGCAAGGCCTTCCAACCAGTTCGGAATTTTGGCGCTCTAACGCACCAATTGGACATAATATGAGACGATATCGCTCAGGAGGGCATCCAGCAATTCTGTCAGTTAATGCCAATACGAATAACTGCTTGCATAAGGCCCAGATGTGGACCAACATGTTACTGATTTGCTCAGTTTCTGAAGTTCTTCCTCTTGAATAAATCGTCCAACTTTTTTGAAATAGTAATCATTTGTTTGTCAGTACGTGAGCTATCTTACTTCCAGCGATTTCCGTCCCATTATCTCAGAGTTTGTGTTGGTTAGTCCTCCTCTCGTGGCATCTAGTGGTCAGTACCACATAACATAGGTGTCTCCGGATACTTTTGATCTGAAATGTGTAATATGGAGCATTTACATGTTTAGCAGTGTATCCATACCGGCAGTTAGAGAAATGCCATTAATACGATTAACTGACGTTCAAGGCGTAAGCCTGTTGAAAAAATATAGTAAGACTATTCTGTTTATATTTTGTAAATGAGTTTTCTGCTTTGAGTTCGTGTCACTAGTGGCGATCTCTGTGGTGTTATCTACTTCCTACAGACGTAATGATAAAAAGGGACAAGAATCAGCAGTGCACATGAACAGCAGCGACGCTACAGGCTATACCGGCCGCGCGTGGTAGATTACGTCACTTCACTATTTCCTGTCCCTTGGCAGCTCAAGAAGATAGTTCCAATAAACTACACAATGACAGTTCTGAATCAACATAATTGTTTTCATAGCTTGTATTTTTATTTAATTATTTATTTATTTTTTTTTTTTTTTACAGAGGAAACTCTTTCTCAATGCTGTGTTTAGGAAACCACAATGTACAACCACCTGTGTTATTGAGGCAGAGGTAAGGTAGCTTTCTCAGTAACTTGCCTCCACTCGTGAGAGGGGCAATGCGGCTTGTGAACACCGTTCGGTTTGTCACCGTGGCTCGAAGGATTACACAACGCTTAAGTTCATGCGCTCATTGCCACTTCACGGAAGGCAGATGGGCATAAACTGGTGTTCATCGCATCTACGTCACTCTATAGTTAAACCACTGTCCTGAGGCTCAAAATATTAAAATTCTGCCTCTTAGTGATCACTGACGACCACTACATACAAATTGCGATTTAAACAACACGAAATCGTCTCCACACAATCTGTTTTGCCCTAAACGTCCTTTACGAGAAATAGTACAAGCACCCCAACACGAAGTAGTTGGCCAAGAGAACATCTCGAATGAAAGCTGGAATAATGACGTAGAGTTCTATTGACCGACGAGTACGGTATTTGTCTGGCTCCTGATGACCGTCAGTGAAGACTGTGGTGGTGGATAGGTGTCAATGTCTGTCCCTCAGGTTCAGCATTGAGGTGGCTCAGTCGTGTTCTGGGCGGTAAGATGTACGGATGTCGGAAGCCACTCATCGCTATCGAGGGTAATTTGAAGGATACCATTTGAAACTTGCAGCGTGTCTTCGCAAGAAGCCTCCTCTCGCACTGAATAGTGTCATAAGAGTGTCTATGAATGGGACATGGTTGAGCAGTAACATCTATGCACGTTGTGGACAGTATTTCAAGGAGGACATACTCATGTTTCAATAATTGGGGCAGATCAAAATGATTCTGAAGTTTCACCCAGCAACAGACTGATTTCACCGAAGTGCACATTCCAATGAACTTTTCGTAGTTTCAAAGGGCTTGTGTTTTCATTTTCTAATAAACAAATAAACCAGCTACAGGTGGCATACAGCCAGATTTTATGACCGGTTTCGTCCGTCAAAAGCGAGCAGCTGTGGGAAACGATTGTCTGATGATGCTACAATCTGGCTGCCGAAATCGGTTATAAAACCAAATTTTAGGTGACTTGTAACAGTTTTATCTGTATGCCATTTATAACAGCAATGTGCCCCCGACAAGCCATACGTGCATTTACTACATTTTGAATCTCTGTTTCCCTAGAATCTAAGCACACAGACGCTTTCAGATATGAAAGGCAGTGCACACCACCCTTGGGGCAGTTCATCCGCCTGCAGTAAAAAGTTTTCAGATGAGCAGTACAAGCACTCATCAGTCATCCTCACGACATGTACTGATAGAAATGGAAACTGTTACAGCCTGAGGCATCAGTCAGATATTTCTCAGAGTAGCACTTGCAACCTACGTCCGCAGTTATTTGCTGGATGTATTCCAATCTCTGTCTTCCTCTACAGTTCTTGTCCTCTACAGCTTCCTCTAGTACCATGGAAGTCACTCCTTGATGTCTTAACAGATCTCCTATCATCCTGTCCCTTCTCCTTGTCAGTGTTTTCCACATATTCCTTTCCTCTCCGATTCTGTGCAAAACCTCCTCATTCCTTATCTTATTAGTCCACTTAATTTTCAACATTCGTATGTAGTACCACATCTCAAATGCTTCGATTCCCTTCTGTTTTCCCACAGTCCAGTTTTCACTACCATACAACGTTGTGCTCCAGACGTACATTCTCAGAAATTCCTTAGTCAAATAAACGCTTATATTTGATACTAGTAGAATTCTCTTGGCCAGGGGTGCCTTTTTGCCAGTACTAGTGTGTTCTTGACGTAGTCCTTGCTCCGTACGTCATTGGTTATCTAGCGGCCTAGGATGTAGAATTCCTTAACTTCACCTACTTCGTGACCTTCAATCCTCATGTTAAGTTTCTCGCTGTTCTCATTTCTGGTACTTCTCATTACTTTCGTCTTTCTTCGGTTTACTTTCGATCCATATTTTGTACCTATTAGACTGTTCATTCAGCCAGTAGATCATGTAATTCTTCTTCACTTTTACTCAGTATAGTAATGTCATCAACGAATCGTATCATTGATATCCTTTCATCTTTAATTTTAATCCCACTCATGAATCTTTCTTTTCATTTCCATCATTGCTTCTTCGATGTTCAGACTGAGCAGTAGGGACAAAAGACTACGTCCCTGTCTTGATCCGAGCACTTCGTTCTTGGTCTCGTTCTCTTGGCTCTTGTACATATTTTATATTATCCGTCTCTACCTATAGCGTACCCCTATTTTTCTCAGAATTTCTAACAGCTTGCGCCATTTTACACGCCGAACGCTTTTTCCAGGTCGACAAATGGTTTGAACGTTTCTTGATTTTTCTTTAGTCTTGCTTCCATCATCAACATGAGAATTGCCTCTCTGGTACCTTTACCGTTCCTAAAGCCAAACTGATCGTCATCTAACACATCTCCAATTTTCTTTTCCTTTCTTTTCCTCCTTTAAGAGATCGTAAATTATCACCATTAGTATGAGGTGTGACCTCCACGGACGCGAATACACTCTTGTATTCGTTGAGGCATGGAAGCAAACTTCTTCCGCTTGTCATCGTGAGCAATTTCTTTCCATGCACGAAACACATGCTGTGTCGATTCCTGAACGTTGCTGTCTAGAGGCTAGTATGAGAGTATATTCCTTCCCATTGCATCCCATTCACTCTGCAAGAGCGACTTAACAGAAGACCACGCAGACCATTTGGGGATCCATACGTTTTTCGAGATATTTATCGAGCGAACTGCAATTTGGGGTATTGCATTATCCTGCTGGAATATGCCATATGGTACCCTGGTCATAAAGGGTATGCCAACTGGGTATACATTCTTGCCACCAACTGGCGAATTGTAACCTCCCTTCAATTATTACAAAATCAGTCCTGCTGTCATCCAATAGACATCCACACCCTGGTTTTAGGAGACTGCGGGATATGGGTCTCGAGAATCGCCATCTCCTGTAGTCTCTCACCAGATCGTCTAAGAACACAGTGGCGTCTCACTGACAGCCCACAGAAGTGAGAAGCGTCGCTGACCACCACAGAATTTCACTTTATGTCCCATTTGACTCTCGCTCTAGACTAAATAAGTCTCGATTGTCTCTGATATGGTTGTCAAGGGTTAGACACTCACAAGAACTAAAGATCTCATTCCAGCTTGTAGTAATCTGTTCCAGACTGCACGTGATGGTATTCTGCCTATAATTAATGCTCTGATTTCAACTGTTGTTATTCGTCTATTCGTCAGAGCCGGTTATACAGTGCTACGATCTTCTCGTTATGTAGTCGGAAAGTAAGCTGAGCGTGTCGTCCTGTGTGCATGCTGTGTTGTGATCACTACCTGCAACGTTTCTGTAACGTTAGACACACCAAATAGACTTGTTGTACTCACAACATACTTCATCCGTAAAAAAGGTTTTTGTTCTACACTGAAATTAATGAAATTATGCTCTCATGAAGACAATATGAACTGACTTCGCTCCTTAATTTGTCGACTTACAGCACTGCTGGTGAAACAGGGGAGGACGGCTGTTGCTAGCTGTGTAAAGTGGGGTAAGAACCCAGCGAACGAGTATCAACACTCAGTGCAGATGTCCGGGAGTGTGACGCCACCTTAGGCATTGTGTGGCGACAATCGCTAGTACACCGTGCGACCTCCCAGTAGTTCTGGTTTGAGACCAGCGACTTGCAGAGTGGTGTGGGTGAGCAGCAGAAGACGGATGACGTCTTTATAGTTGCACAAGGAAACAGACGTGATGTTAGCGGTGAGTTGCGGTAGCTTTGGGCTTTGTAGCGACGATACAGAAACTTGTATGTCCGCTGAACTGGCCGACCGCAAGATATGCAACGCCTGACATTCTCGCCACCTCGGTGGAGGGCGTTGGCCCTTCTAGTCCAGTTGCCATCGGGGGTAAATCGTCTTCTGGAAATCAGAATTGGATTCTTTTTTGGTGTAGTTGCACGCTTATGACGATGTGAAAGTAAGAAGTCGTTCACCTGCGCGAAATAAGATGGACCGTTGGTCGTGGTGAGTATGAAGACATTAATAGTGTAAGAAACTCAATATGAAAGCGCGTCGACTCATTTTGAATGCAGCGTTAACGTAGCACCGAAATGTCCACTAAACCGATCTCTGAGGCTGAAGTCAGACCCAGAGCTCCACATTCTGTATACAATATTTCACACCATGAGCTGTCCACTCAGTCACTAGGAACTCAATACCAGCTTAAGTCTGGTGCGACTTCTCAATTATGGCTTTTAACTCAACAATGTTTTCTGTGATGTTTCTTGTCTAGAGGCACTGAGAGGGGGCATCATCGTCACCACCACCACCACTGTCATCACCATCACCACCATCATCACCACTACACCATCACCATCACCACCACATGCGTATCCACAATATGTTCTTCTTAACTGTCTGCTATTACATGACGATACTTTGAAATCTGTTACTATACATTGATAAGGAGTGCTAAGCTCCTCGACATGGTCGCATCTCGAAAAATCTCGTGCCCTTGGACGGCTTAGGACTCGGAAAGCTCAATTCATTCACGAGACGTGGAGTGTAGCTGTCTTCTTCTGGTCGGTTGCAGATTAATACAGTAACGATGCTGCAGGGCGCGTTGGTCAATGACAATGTGAGGAGGGACTTTTACCCTAAGACAGCGAGAATGCTCTGTGACTCCCATACGCAGAGAGATAGGTCATAAATTAAACAGTATGCTCGAGGTGATAGAAATATGTGGAGCGCTGTCTGGTATACTTTGACAATTTATGTGTTGGAGAATTAACACTGAATGGATGTACTGAGCAGTCATCTATCCATGCTCGCTCTGATACTCGCAAAGTGGAGAAGGTGTGGTTTAGCTATGATACTGAAATTAAGGAAACATGCTGTCACGTCACTGGCCGGTGTTGAAGTTACTGTAAAACTTCTAAAATTATTCCCGCTATCAAATGTGATATTTATTATCAGAGTACATCAATGGTGTCTTTTCCATCCCATCCATGCCTTGGTGTGCTGTTGGTTACCACATAATGATTGACTGACAACGATTGTTTGAGTTTGGGAATGAGTTTTGTTTATGCGTAACAACTTCTGGGGGTTGCTAGCAGCGAAGAAGTGATAGCGTACATGAGTGCAATATGAGGAATCATTTGAAAGCGAATGCAGAGTCGTCAGCTATTCTGTCAGTGTGAGAGACAAGTCTAAATGTAGAGCTCGTTAATCACCTTCGGACTATAGTTTGGAGACCTACGCCAACGCCATAAAACTCTTCCAGTTTGCTTATGTTGTAATTGTCTTTTGTTTAAATTCAACGGATGTGTGGAGTGTTATGCTATCCACCATAAGAATATGGTTTACACTGTGCAAAGTCTATATTCCTGTGAAAGGCCATAGATCAGAACTTCGTAACGATAGTTTAGAACCTGACAGAGGCCTTGAAGTCCAGGCAGAAAAAAAAGACATGTTTGGCATTGTACAAAAGCGTGTTAGAAAATAGTGTTTGAAACATCTAAACAGGACCAGAGAGAAACTTCCTGGCAGATTAAAACTGTGTGCCGGACCGAGACTGGAACTCGGGACCTTTGCCTTTCGCGGAAAAGGTAGGAGACGAGGTACTGGCAGAAGTAAAACTGTGAGGACGGGGCGTGAGTCGTGCTTGGGTAGCTCAGTTGGTAGAGCACTTGCCCGCGAAAGGCAAGGGTCCCGAGTTCGAGTCTCGGTCCGGCACACAGTTTTAATCTGCCAGGAAGTTTCATATCAGCGCACACTCCGCTGTAGAGTGAAAATTTCATTCTGGGACCAAAGAGATTTAGTACAGTCTGCAGGATACGATCATTCACATAGAGTATATGTGATCAAACTTTAAGTGGCTTAGTGGCTTCTGCAGCCCCTGTATATTTAATAGGCGGCAGTAGCAGTAGCAGTTTGAGGTGTAAATTCTGTGAGGGACTTGGTAAACCGTTAGGAAATCTTGGATGGCTGCACGCTGTGGTATTGTGGGAAGTATTGTGAAATCTCTTTCTCCACACTGGACCGCACCACAGCTATGTGTCAGTGCGCCCGCATCGGTGCCTAGGTGACTTATAAATGGGATGAGCTTTTGTAGTTGGTAATTTTTCTCTGTTGGGGGGCGTAGAGAATAACGATGATACCATGTTGGGCAGATTGATTTGAATTGACGCGGACCTGTAGTACTTATATCTAGTTTGGGGACGTACCACACTGCGCGCATTTCCACCGAATGGTTGGCCCGCATCTCGTGGTCGTGCGGTAGCGTTCTCGCTTCCCACGCACGGGTTCCCGGGTTCGATTCCCGGCGGGGTCAGGGATTTTCTCTGCCTCGTGATGGCTGGGTGTTGTGTGATGTCCTTAGGTTAGTTAGGTTTAAGTAGTTCTAAGTTCTAGGGGACTGATGACCATAGATGT